>NC_025698.1:8257728-8271509 GCF_000633955.1 Camelina sativa
GGGGGGGGGGGGGGGGGGGGGGGGAGTTACATATCTCTCCTTTATTTCCACAAGCTCTTTCGTTCTCACATTCTTGTATGCACAGAATTGGAAGGATCACTATTCCGCGTTGCAATTGTTGTACATCAGGCGCCCATTTGAAGTTGCGGACGAGGTTGAAGTCGAAGGAAAGGAGGTAAACAAATATTTTTCTTAACTTTGTATTGTGGATATACTTATCATTATATTGTCTAACATGAATTTGGTTTTGTGGTGTTGCAATTAGTTGCGTGTGGAGAAAATAAATCTGTTATCCACAAATTTCAGGGGACAAGACGGCAAGAAGTATACAGTCAGCAATGCCGATATATCCGAGAAGCTTGTGGCTAATATTAGCCGCAGTGAACTCCCAGCTTGGTCAACAGCAGATAGCTTAGTTTGAGTTTGTATGAATTTCACTTTTCAGCTATTGCTTCCTTAGTCTATAACTTTTGTTATTTATCATAATCAGTGTGAACTTGCTTTATTTATGATGGATGCTATGTAATGATTTTCAGATGGATGCTATGTAATGATTTTCAGATGAATGCTTTGTATGGTTTTCTTGAGTGTTCTTTTCTTATTTACCCTCTCTACCATAATAGAGTTGTTATCTCAACTTCCAGGTTTTCTCCAAGAGAGTTTGTTAGATTGGGAGAAAATTGTTAACCTTCATTTAAATGGTAATTATATACAAACTTTACAAGAATGATAACCCAACGTGCAGTGAGGTTGGTAAGATACTAACAACTAATCCTCATGCTTCCTCTGCTACTTCCTTGTACCCATTCTCTGTGTGGACAAAATTGGTTTCTGATACTGACAAACTTGCTAGTGTTCTAGTTTTGGTGATAACCATTTTGATTACCTTGCAGCGGACACGGTAGCTTCTCCAATGATCCAAGGCTGAACAGTGCAGCAGGGCATCTTCTTCATTCCTCAACTCTGGTCCCTTACCATGGCTGGTGAGTTTTGCTTCCAATCCTTTTCTCTCTCTGAAACTGAAACCTGGTTCCAGTTTATTTTGCAGTTTACTTAGATAGAGCTTGTGTTTTTGTAACTGCAGTTTACTACTTCCGTAATTTTCTCAAACACAGTTTACCCTAACATAGCCTTCCTGGTTACGGTCAAAGAATCTGAAAGCCTGAGCCAGAGACAAATGATCAAGTTGGATATCTGAGTTCGGAGCTGAACCTGATACTCGGGGCACGTCAATGTGTGAGCTCCTCTTTTAAGATGTCTTTTCCATCCTCTCTTCTCTATAAGCGCTTTCTCTATAGCTTTTGGAAACTGCATTCACATTCAGCTTAAGTTCGGATTCCAGACAGTTCATCAGCAAACAAATCCTCCGCCATAACCAGACAGACACATCAAGACCTCCATAGATGCAACTAAAGGAGCATATAGAACTCTTACATGCTGCTAGCAGCAACTGCAGCAGAAAAGTTGAACATTAGCACTGAACTAATGATAAACCGGAGTTCCTGCAGATATCAAGAAGATAGGTAAGCCTATGTAAGAAAATGGTTAAGACGATGGCTACTGAGATAAGTAATCCATCAGATTACCTTGTGTGGAAGTTTAGTATAACGAAGGATAAAACTGGAAGAATAAAGAATGGAAGCCTCCTGTCAGCTAAAGCACCAAGCTGCATAAGAAGAAAACAAATGAGAAAATTTATAGAGATCCTAACTAGAAAGGAACACGACAATATGACAGATGTTAGGAGGTCTAGTATTTACCAATGAAAGTGGTAAGGAATATTCAATGACCACAACTCAGGAACTAGTGTCTCAAGGGAAAAAGCAAATAGATTACGAGGTATTCTAACCAACCTACACAGCCAACAGAGTGGTTCTAACACAACAACTTAAGGTGCTTTCCAGAAGGAGATCGATTTGGTTTGTCATTGAAAAACGTAAAGCACCAGTATCAGATGGAAACAACAAAGTCCACAGCCAACCGCAAATATACAGAAGCTCAGGCTCAGTACCTAAACTATTCAATATTCATGACCAAGTAAAAAAGTTCAGGACCAATAGGTCCAAGCAGTAACATCGTATCATATCTGAAGATTACAGTGGCACAAATTTGATTACTAGATAAAAGACATGTCAGCAAACCCGTACATAGTTCTGGATACCATGACTGATATTCTGATTTGGACTTCTAACTCCATAAGAGTTCATATATCCAGGCATGTTCAATCAAACAAATCTAATAGTATCATCAAAGCTAATCTGAATTCGATGCAAACTAAATATACATAGACAAAAGGCACCTAGAATTCTACACACAAAAGTCAAAACCCAATTCGATTTCCGCCATGAAATCAAAAATTCTTCATTCGAATTTCGCATAGATTCTCCAAAAACTGATAAATCAAAACATACATGATGATAACACTCAGCAGCTCCAGACATCTCTTTGTTTTTTCCAAGTCAAAGGAGATGCTTCAAATTCGTCTCTTTGTTTTCCGAGAGACGAGAGAAAGAAGACGAAGAATGGGGAAAAGAAAAAGAAAAAATTTATTAAAAATTCATCGACTAATCAGAACGTGTCACGTCAGCGGTTCTTTAGAATTCCAAAAGTTGAAGAAAAAGACTTTCCTAAGAATTGAACCTGTAGCCACTAGGTGGCTAAACCCAACTCAATACCAAATGTGATACAAGATTCTCGATGTATTTCCCATCATTAACGAAAGTATTACGTCGTTTATAGTTACGAAGAGGTCACCGGTTCGAATCTATAGATAGTCATTTTTTCAAAAATCAATACAATAAAAAATGAAAGTGTTCTCTCCGGAGGTTGACACCTCAACTTCAACATTGAAGCATGTGTTGACACGTCACTAAAAAACTCTACTTTATCAAATTATAACATTAATACAGCTCTGCTAAATTTACTCATACGTGGACTAAAGAAAATAGAAGCGAACGTCTGAGTGTTTTTTTCTGTTGTTTTTTCTATTCTTCGATTTGTTCTTCTTCTCCGTCATCGATTTGAGCTCACGACGGAAACTGCCTCCTTCACGTTGACTCGGACTTGGTCTTTGCTATCTTTTTCTCTAATTCTCATTGATGTCTCTGATTCCACTGTTATTGTAAATGGCGCTCCAAATTCATCTCTTGCCTATCGATGTACCTGTTCACATACACGCAAAAATTTGTTATTGAATTTTGGGTTTCTTTCTTGTGGTGCTTGAATTTTGCAATTTGTTTGTTGGATTCATCAAGATTTTGTAGTCTGTTATATTGGGGAATACTTCATGCGCTTGATATTTGTTTGTTTGTCAGATTCGAGATTATGTAGTGTGTTATATTGGGTATTTCATTGAATTAAATCTACGTTCTTCACCTCCGGTTCTTATTGATCTCATTGTTCAACACTACTTGGTTTATATTGTAAGCAATCAATCATTAGATAAGGCTCGGATTATTGAATTGAGTTGTGCTTTTTCAGATGAGCTGTTAGTGAGTCCTGCTTTTAGTGTTGGATTGACCAGGTTGGAAAACCAAATTTTGTAACGATCCTCTTCTCATCGACGATGGTGAAAAGGTAATTGTGTGTAAATTCATCAATTTTGCACTATTTATAGGATTTGAGGATAATGAACTCTATCTTGCCTTTGAATTGCAATTTTCGTAGAAAATTATGTCAATAAGAATGTGATCACAAGCGTAAAGTTTCGACTTTTCGAAAAGAAGTTTTCTCTCAGGCACTTTTTTCGAGAAACACGAAAGAAGAATGAGAGACTCTTTTAACCGGATCTCACCTACTAGAGTTTACTAAAAACGGAAATACATGCTGGTCCATAGCAACAACCGTCAACTCCGACGAAATTTGAACATGCTTCCGACGACCAGAATGTTTTCTGATACCATAACTGACGCTCCATCGCCACTCCTGTCTGAGATGCGAGCCCCTCAACTCTGGTAAACTCTCTCCTCCTTTCTCAAACATCACAATAGTACTGGAACCAGACTAACGCGATCAAGAGTTTCTGTTCTGAAACTGTGTTATTTCGGTTACCACTACATTATTGTGCTTGTCTAGGCTGCTTAGATTGAACACTCTCACCTTGTGTGAAGAACTCTCTTGAAACTTATAGAAACTCTCTGTCCTAAAGGACTGAAACCCTCTCACCTTAGTGTGAAGAACTTTCTCCACTCTCATACTCGACACAATTCGGCAAATGGATGCTCGAATACCCTACCACATGAAAGGTAAAGGCAAAGAAGATGACTTTGCTCCACCCCCACGAAAACGGATAAGAGCCCCGGAGATGGACAACTCAGATCTGATCCAAGAAAACTCATTAACACTCATAGGACGCCTCACAAACCCTTCAGCTCAGAGGCTCTGGTCCTTCATTCCATTCATCTCCAACAAATGGAACCTAAAAGGAAAAGCTATAGGGTCAGATCTGGGAAACGGCTGCTTCCAGTTTAGGTTCGACTATGAAGAAGACTTACAAAAAGTTCTCGATAATAGACCATACCATTTCGACCAATGGATGGTCATCCTCCAACGATGGGAACCAGTTATCTCTGCCTCCTTCCCATCAAAAATACCTTTCTGGATCGATGTACAAGGGCTCCCCAAGCACTACTGGAAACCGGAAATGATCACAAGTATAGCGGGAGAAGTGGGAGAGATCCTAGAGCTTGACATCACACCCTCTCAAGCAAAGGTCAAAGTTTTACTTGAAGGACTTAAGCCAATACTGAAAGAGACGATAGTCGAATTCCCTGATGGAAGCGATATACTCGTATCTCTGGATTACAAAATGCTGAAAAATCACTGCAACCACTGCCTCCGGTTGACACACGAGAGGAAAAACTGTCCTGGCCTTCTGAACACTACTGAAAAACAAGATCAACACCCTATAAAAGGACCTGGTTCAGAAATTGGCACCGGAATACATGGTAGCCAGAGAGCTTCTCAAGGGAGAACCGAATCAGGAACTCACGCTAACAAAAGAAATAGATCCCTATATGAGAATAGCTCACCTCCCAGGAGCTTACACCATAGTCGAGACTCGGGGTACAAGAGACAATCACACTCAAGAGGATATAGGGAAGCCACTCCAAACCCGAGAAGAATTGTAGACAGACAATACTCGCACTCACGAAGCCTCTCCTCCAGAGACCAAAGAGGAGAACCTTTCTACAGAGGATGGAATCACAGGGAGAGTACCCCAACAACTCTTCAATGGAGGGAAAAACCCACTGCAAACACTTCCAATGCTACAGATACCTCTGAAACCTCAAGAACACGACGCCCTCTGTTGGAGAGAAATGTTGAAACTTCCCCCAATGTTGCCCTGGAACATCAAACGAGGACTTTATCACTTCCCACACTAGAAGAAACTATGGGAGAATTAAGAGAGGTGACAGTCCAATACATATCTTGTGTGGATCCTACTGAAAGTGCTGCTCGAAGGAGAAGAGTGATCCAAGGAGAAGATAAGGACTTAATGGCTGAGACGGCTGCAAATATTATTGCAGCTGCGACTGAAAATGTAACAAACCATAGCCAAAGAGGGGATTTTTTAGCAGAGGACAACCTGGTAACCACGCAAGCCCNCGACTCAGCCAGAGACAACTGGGAAGAAGCGGAAGGGCAGACCTACACAAAAAAAGATGGTTAGTAAAAGTCCACTGAGGATCTCAGGAGTGAAATCGCAGAAAAAGAACATGTATACTGCTTCAGGCTCACCCAGAAGAAGATCAAATGTGGAAATAGGATCTACAGTAAGAGGTGAATCTCCTAGAGCAAGTCAACAAGCAGGTCCTTCGGGTAGTAGAGAAACCCAAGGCAATTCAGAAGCAATAGTGACAAGACAAGGAGACTCAAAAATCAAGCTCATACCTGCAGCAAAGAAAAGATTGGTGGATTTTCAGAATCCACCAAAACCTCTTCCTTAAGAATTGTGAGCTGGAACTGCTGTGGGCTGGAGAATCCCATAACAGTTTGCAGGATTCGAGATATCTGTAAAAAGATATCTCCTGACTTTTTATTCCTCATGGAGACAAAAAATAACACTGACCTTGTTCTCCAAAAACTGCAAGGGTTGACTTACCCTTCGAAACTGATTGTGCCACCAAGCTCACCAGGTGCGGGTGGCCTTGCACTGTTTTGGAAGGATTCGATTGAAGTGGAAGTTCTGTCTTCCTGCAAGAATTACATAGACATAAAAGTCAAAGCTAAAGGCAGAACCTTCTATGTAACATTCCTGTATGGTGAACCCATCAGGGCAAACAGAATCCAACTGTGGAATCAGTTACGCACCTTTGGCGAAGGGAGAAGTGACCCATGGATCCTTGCTGGTGACTTTAATGACATTATCAACAACGCAGAGAAGAGAGGAGGACCACCTAGAGCTGAGGGTTCATTTGTGGACCTAAGAACCTTTATCTCAGTATGTGATTTGTATGACCTAAACTATTCTGGGAACTTCTTATCGTGGAGAGGAAGGAGACATACCCATTTGGTCAAATGCAGACTTGATAGAGCTATGGCTAATAGCGCATGGGCAGAGGCGTATCCCTCAGGCAGAAGTGAATACCTCCGCTTTGAAGGGTTGGATCACAGACCAATAGTAGTATCTTTCAACCCTGAAAAGAAAAAAACAAAAAGGCTTGTTCAGATTTGACCGCCGCCTCCGAGAAAATGCAGAAGTCAAAACGTTGGTCGAGATTGCCTGGAACCTAGATCCTGAAGACTCGGTTGATGAAAGAATCAGTAAGTGCAGAAGAGTCATCATCCAATGGAACAAGGAACAACAAATCAACAGTCAAAAGAAAATTGAAAAGCTCAGAACTAACCTTGAAGAGGCTATGAGTAGTGACTGTCTGAACTCAGAACAAATCTCGAAGATAAATCACGAACTTATGCTAGCCTACCAGGCAGAGGAGGAGTTCTGGAGACAAAGAAGTCGACAACTTTGGCTTGCTCTGGGAGACAAAAACACTGGTTATTTCCATGCGGCAACAAAAGGAAGAAAAGCAATCAATAATATAGTTGTACTGGAAGAAGAGGAAGGGAATCCTACTTATGAAGAAGAAGGGATAGTGAAACTTATCTCTGAGTACTATAATAACCTCTTCCAGTCCGAAATGGGAAACAGAAGCCAAGTGGTCAATGATGCTATAACTCCATCCATCACCCCAGAGATGAACGCAAAGTTAATCCTTGAACCTTCATCAAAAGAAATCAAAGCTGCTTGCTATGCGATTCATGCAGATAAAGCCCCAGGGCCGGATGGCTTCTCGGCGAGTTTCTTCCAATCGAACTGGCACACTATGGGAGATGTGATAGTGCAAGAGATCTCAAACTTCTTCTCCACTGGAATGCTACCTGAAAAGATCAACCACACACATGTCAGACTGATTCCAAAGATAACAAGCCCAAAGAAAGTAATGGACTATAGACCGATTGCTTTGTGCTCAGTTTATTACAAAATCATTGCAAAGATCCTCTCGAAGCGTCTCCAACCTTTCCTCCAGCAGGTGATATCTGAAAACCAATCAGCTTTCGTCCCACAAAGAGCTATCAGTGATAATGTTCTTATAACCCACGAAACCCTACATTATCTGAAAACTTTAGAGGCAAAGGAACGTTGCTACATGGCTGTTAAGACAGACATGAGCAAGGCATATGATAGACTCGAATGGGATTTTATAGAACAAGTCATGGTTAAGATGGGTCTTCACCAAAAATGTATAAGATGGATCATGCAGTGTATCACCACAGTATCTTACTCTTACCTCATCAATGGGAATGCCAAAGGACTAGTCAAACCTGAGCGTGGAATTCGACAAGGCGACCCTCTGTCCCCATACATCTTCATTCTCTGTAGCGAAGTCTTGTCCGGTCTATGCTCCAAGGCTCAAAGTGAGGGCACCCTAGAAGGTATCAAAGTGGCAAAGAACTGCCCCCGCGTCAACCACCTCCTATTTGCGGATGATACCATGTTCTTTTGCCGGTCAGATAAGCGGAGCTGTAAGACCCTCCTATCCATCCTGCAATGCTATGAAAAGGCATCAGGTCAGAAAATCAACTTCCAAAAGTCTGCAATCACCTTCTCAAAAAAGACAGCAGAATCTGTAAAGATCAGGGTGAAACAAGATCTTAAAATAAATCACGAAGGAGGTCAAGGTAAATACCTTGGATTACCTGAACTTTTTGGCCGCAAGAAGAGAGATGTGTTCACCTCTATCGTTGATAGAATTAAACAAAGAGTTCTGAGCTGGTCGACCAAGTTCCTCTCCACGGCAGACAAACTCACCCTCCTCAAATCCGTACTGACAGCTATGCCCTCATATGCTATGACATGCTTCAAGCTACCTACCTCCCTGTGCAAAAGAATCCAAGCTGCACTAACTAGATTCTGGTGGGATGGACCTGCAAACAAAAGAAAGATGTCATGGATCTCTTGGAAGAAGATGACAAAATCAGTGAGTGAAGGGGGTTTAGTATTCAGAGATATACAAAAGTTTAATGATGCCTTACTAGCAAAAGTTGGTTGGCGACTGCTCTCCAAGCCGGCTTGTCTGCTCGCGAAAGTTCTCCTGAATAAATACTGCCAAAACTCGCACTTCCTGGATAGCACTGTCCCAAACAACGCATCTCATGGGTGGAGAAGCATCTGCGTAGGAAGAGATCTCCTTAAAACACATATGGGAAAGCTAATTGGTGATGGACAGTCTACCCTCCTCTGGAAGGACCCCTGGCTATCACTAGAAAACCCAGAAACCCCCATGGGACCAGTTAGTGAGCAAGCTCAAATGCAAAAAGTAGCAGACCTACTAATAGAAGGATCACAAGAATGGGACCTGGAGAAGATCGCTGAAACCATTCCAGGCTATGAACACAGAATTACAAGCCTGAGACCAAGCAAACTGGGAGGCAAAGACAAATGGGCGTGGCTACCTTCGAGTTCTGGGATCTACACGGTGAAGTCTGGCTATTATATGGCTCTACACGAGGAACCCAAGGATAGTCCAGAGCCACAGACTACAACTGCCTACGATTGGAAAGCAAAACTATGGAGAATCAAATGCAACCCAAAAATTAAAATCCTCCTATGGAAAGCCCTTCATGATGCTTTACCTGTGGGAGAGAACCTGAAACATCGACAGATCAATACGGAAGCAAAATGTATTCACTGTGGGGAGGAGGAAACGACTCTACACCTCTTTTTCAAATGTCAAGTTGCAAGAGAAATCTGGAACTCTAGTCCCTGCGAGGGTTTGATAAACGTTGATCGACTTTCTACCTTCCAGCAGGGATTTGATGCAGCTAAGAGCCTAAAATGCTTACCTCCGGTGGGGCTTGAAGAAGGAAATCTAACTCCATGGATATTCTGGGCTATTTGGCATAGTCGAAATAAAAGAATATTTGAAGATAAGCAGCTACAGCCCATGGAGATCATTACGCAAGCTACCATTAGAGCAAAAGAGTGGACGCACAATCAGATCAAATCGAATCAGCCAACGAAGGTACAAGAACAGCCAGATCTGAGCACGGAAGATGCGAACACTATAAGATACAACACGGATGCGGCATGGAATACAAGCAAACAAGCAGGACTAGGCTGGATCTCCAAGAACCATCGCGGAATCACTGTGGACCAAGGATCCACACCGGTGTCGAATGTACAATCTCCGCTTGTAGCCGAAGGACTGGCGATGCTGCAAGCTGTATCCTCGGCCTCAACCCTGGGACTCACCCATTTAACCTTTGCTTCTGACTCGANGCTATGAAAAGGCATCAGGTCAGAAAATCAACTTCCAAAAGTCTGCAATCACCTTCTCAAAAAAGACAGCAGAATCTGTAAAGATCAGGGTGAAACAAGATCTTAAAATAAATCACGAAGGAGGTCAAGGTAAATACCTTGGATTACCTGAACTTTTTGGCCGCAAGAAGAGAGATGTGTTCACCTCTATCGTTGATAGAATTAAACAAAGAGTTCTGAGCTGGTCGACCAAGTTCCTCTCCACGGCAGACAAACTCACCCTCCTCAAATCCGTACTGACAGCTATGCCCTCATATGCTATGACATGCTTCAAGCTACCTACCTCCCTGTGCAAAAGAATCCAAGCTGCACTAACTAGATTCTGGTGGGATGGACATGCAAACAAAAGAAAGATGTCATGGATCTCTTGGAAGAAGATGACAAAATCAGTGAGTGAAGGGGGTTTCGGATTCAGAGATATACAAAAGTTTAATGATGCCTTACTAGCAAAAGTTGGTTGGCGACTGCTCTCCAAGCCGGCTTGTCTGCTCGCGAAAGTTCTCCTGAATAAATACTGCCAAAACTCGCACTTCCTGGATAGCACTGTCCCAAACAACGCATCTCATGGGTGGAGAAGCATCTGTGTAGGAAGAGATCTCCTTAAAACACATATGGGAAAGCTAATTGGTGATGGACAGTCTACCCTCCTCTGGAAGGACCCCTGGCTATCACTAGAAAACCCAGAAACCCCCATGGGACCAGTTAGTGAGCAAGCTCAAATGCAAAAAGTAGCAGACCTACTAATAGAAGGATCACAAGAATGGGACCTGGAGAAGATCGCTGAAACCATTCCAGGCTATGAACACAGAATTACAAGCCTGAGACCAAGCAAACTGGGAGGCAACAAATGGGCGTGGCTACCTTCGAGTTCTGGGATCTACACGGTGAAGTCTGGCTATTATATGGCTCTACACGAGGAACCCAAGGATAGTCCAGAGCTACAGACTACAACTGCCTACGATTGGAAAGCAAAACTATGGAGAATCAAATGCAACCCAAAAATTAAAATCCTCCTATGGAAAGCCCTTCATGATGCTTTACCTGTGGGAGAGAACCTGAAACATCGACAGATCAATACGGAAGCAAAATGTATTCACTGTGGGGAGGAGGAAACGACTCTACACCTCTTTTTCAAATGTCAAGTTGCAAGAGAAATCTGGAACTCTAGTCCCTGCGAGGGTTTGATAAACGTTGATCGACTTTCTACCTTCCAGCAGGGATTTGATGCAGCTAAGAGCCTAAAATGCTTACCTCCGGTGGGGCTTGAAGAAGGAAATCTAACTCCATGGATATTCTGGGCTATTTGGCATAGTCGAAATAAAAGAATATTTGAAGATAAGCAGCTACAGCCCATGGAGATCATTACGCAAGCTACCATTAGAGCAAAAGAGTGGACGCACAATCAGATCAAATCGAATCAGCCAACGAAGGTACAAGAACAGCCAGATCTGACCACGGAAGATGCGAACACTATAAGATACAACACGGATGCGGCATGGAATACAAGCAAACAAGCAGGACTAGGCTGGATCTCCAAGAACCATCGCGGAATCACTGTGGACCAAGGATCCACACCGGTGTCGAATGTACAATCTCCGCTTGTAGCCGAAGGACTGGCGATGCTGCAAGCTGTATCCTCGGCCTCAACCCTGGGACTCACCCATTTAACCTTTGCTTCTGACTCGATGAACCTGGTCAAAGCCATTAATTCGGAGAACCAACCAAAGGAACTCCACGGGATTCTCTGCGATATCCTGAAGATCTCCCAAATGTTCTCTCATGTTTCGTTTCGTTTCACCCCTCGTTTAAACAATGTCGAAGCCGATTGCTTGGCAAAAAACGCTTTAGCTTCCTATGTAATGGGCCTAGCCCACTAATTAGCTAATGAATCAATTGGTTGCACAAAAAAAAANCATTAGAGCAAAAGAGTGGACGCACAATCAGATCAAATCGAATCAGCCAACGAAGGTACAAGAACAGCCAGATCTGAGCACGGAAGATGCGAACACTATAAGATACAACACGGATGCGGCATGGAATACAAGCAAACAAGCAGGACTAGGCTGGATCTCCAAGAACCATCGCGGAATCACTGTGGACCAAGGATCCACACCGGTGTCGAATGTACAATCTCCGCTTGTAGCCGAAGGACTGGCGATGCTGCAAGCTGTATCCTCGGCCTCAACCCTGGGACTCACCCATTTAACCTTTGCTTCTGACTCGATGAACCTGGTCAAAGCCATTAATTCGGAGAACCAACCAAAGGAACTCCACGGGATTCTCTGCGATATCCTGAAGATCTCCCAAATGTTCTCTCATGTTTCGTTTCGTTTCACCCCTCGTTTAAACAATGTCGAAGCCGATTGCTTGGCAAAAAACGCTTTAGCTTCCTATGTAATGGGCCTAGCCCACTAATTAGCTAATGAATCAATTGGTTGCACAAAAAAAAAAAGAATGTGATCACAAGCTTATCTGAGAATGTTTCTGCTATTTTCTGGGAGCAATTTGTCTGTTTCTATGTAGTTCTGATACTGATTCTCTGTGCTTGTTTGGGATTTTTTTTTTCCGGTATATGAAAGAGCATCTGGTTAGAGGAAGGGAGTGGGAAGAGGTGTATCATGTTATCTACGATGAATGGCTTCTCAATCGCATGGGAGATATTCCTCACTTTTGGGAATGGATTTCAATTCCTGAATCTAGGTATTTTTTTATATTATATGTGCAATAGCTCGTTGGGATAGTGTTTATGGAAAATTGTTGCCCTGTGTTATGAAGGTTTGAAAAGGTAACATAGCTTCTCTATGTATGTTGGTTCGAGATTCGTGGCAGAACGAATAGTAAAAAGTTGATGCTTGGATTAACATATATAGCTTCAAGAACTTGATCATAAGTTTGTCAAGTGACTGATAAGCCTCTAGGTAATATAAATCATTCACTTTGTTTGCATCTTTTACTGAATTAGTGAATCATGTGGTTGTTGTTGTTTTTATTTTTTTGAAACTGAATTTCAGGAGCGTTGGACAAGAAGGCAGTAGGAAAGGAAGGAGAGACTAGAGATGTCATGGGACATGTGAGGTTGAATAGAGAACAAGGTTATTATACCAGAGGATGACTATAATAAGAGTCTGCATTCTCATGCATGAAATTTTATTAATATCAGATTTGTGTGTCAGAGGAAGATTGAAAAAGATGTTCACCGCGGAGTATAGGTATGGCTGGAAGAATTTTCAGTCAAAGCTGAAAAGAGAAGACGCAGGGAAAGAATGGTATGTATAATAATCATTACTTATCATATAGGAAAGCTAGAAAACTTTTTATTTTCTCGATGTCCTTAACTGTTTGTTTTATCTTTCTGGTGGAATGAGCTTTATGGTTTGTCTTAAGCACTTCAGTTCAATGCGCAGACAGAGGTATAAAAGGGTAAGAGGAGGAGAGAAGAGAGAACGTTGGAGAAAACTGGACATGCGAAAGAAATGGTAAATTCTGTCTCATGCTATAATAACCAGATCCCTAACTTTTTCACAAAATCGTTTGGTACAAAGAGATGTATAGGGAGTATATGACTGAGTTTCATATTCACCCTATCATCTCTCTAATTTGGTTCATACTGTATATCTACTGACTTAACATTGTTTTATTGTATGCAAGCATTATTAGATAGAGAACGTGCTCGAGCTGAGTTCCATGACTGGGAGAATAAAGAGGAAGAAGTATAACTGCGTGTCTTTGTTTTTGCAATTAGTTCCTCTTTTAGATTTTTTTGGTGTATGATGCTTGATATATCTCCTTGATCTACAGTTCCATTTCGATCAAAGCAAGGTGAGGTCAAAGATCAGATTACGTGAAGGTCGACTGAAGCCAATCGACGTCCTCTGCAAGCACTTGGATGGTTCTGATTATTTAGATATCGAGCTTAGTAGACCCAACATAGTTTTCAAGGTATTTATTTAGATTATGTTGA
>NC_025698.1:8272672-8304393 GCF_000633955.1 Camelina sativa
AAAAAAAAAAAAAAAAAAAATCATGAAATATATAACAAAAACTAACTCCGCTGCGTAGCGCGATTCCAACCTAGTTTTAATATTAATAAAATTATTACGTCGTTTATTTTAATTACTTTTATCGTTGAGAACTTTGCTAAGACCATTAAGAGTCACCGTTACAGTTGCTCTAAAAACTCTTATTTGAAACCCGATTCTTAGCTTATTTTGGAATTTTGATTAATTTTTGTTAGCTTTTAAACTAAAAACCTCTACTAAAATCCACCATTGGAGGTTGTCTGACAACATGAGGTAGAAGGAATTGGAGAGCCACCATCACCTCTCAGCATTTCTTTAAAAAAAAATATTATTTTAATCATAATTAATAGTAACAACAGATGTTTATATTTGTTGAGAATTGTTGCTTCCACAAGCAACAGAAGAAATAATTCTCTTCTTTATCTCTTCTCTTTCATTATTATATTAATTTATATTAGCAACCTTGTTAATTAGTCCTTACCGGTGGACATGTCCTTAGCATTCTCCAATTTAGTTCTGTACGGAGGTCATCACTGAAGTTTTCAATGTGTCTGTCCCTAAAATCAAGCTCAAAAGCAAACTTTGTACCCTAAAAAGAAATCGTGTTGAAAATTAACTCTACTGTACTAATTAACAACGAATGTGGTTGACAACTTTTTCAACTATATTAAAGAGTACGTCTTGAAAAGTACTTCTATTAACGACGAATGTTGTTTATGTAGTAGAGTAACAATTTTAATTAGATGAATCAATACAATCAAAACTTAAACGTATTAACAATACTAATTATGAAAAAAAACAAGATGGACGGTGGAAGACAGAGGACATGACCGTCTTAGAGTGGACGGATACATAAGCCGGAATTCGCAAAGACGTCTTGTGGTGTAGCATTCCAACTTAAGATCTACCAAAATCTCATAGTTTTGTTTCTCTTTTCTTTTATATATTCAATTAACTGATATTGACATGTACAAATATAATCTACTTGGCTTCGTTGGCAAAAAAAAAAGAAAGTTGACTTCTTTAAATTCTTGCTGTGACTGATGATACCAAAATCAACATAGATGTTTTAGCTGGACGGTGCAAATACTCTCAGTATTTTATTTTATTTTATTTTAAATCAAGTGTTATGGTATTATCAGTTTAGTTGCAAAACAGTTCGGTATTAACATAATGCAGAGCTTATGAATAATACTGGTTATAGTTTAAGCATATAAGTAAGCAGCGACGGATCTAGAACAAATTTTTATTAGGTACAGAAATGGAGAAATACTAATATATTAAATTATATATTATAAGAAAATTAAATTAGTTTTAAAATAAATGAAGATACAATTATATACATTTTCTAGGAATATTTATTTAAATTGTGGATTAAATATTGATCATAAAACCCAAGAGAATTGCAGCAAAAGTTAAATAATAAGTATTATGCAAAGCTTATGCAAAAAGTATAGTTATTTTGCATTAAAAATATAATTCTATTGGAAAGAAAGTAAAACTCATGAAAACTATTTAAATATAAAAGAATAGTACGTCATTATAAGTTTTTGATCCAATGAAAGAGAATTATTGAACGATGCAAAATTGTGTATTTTTGGTATTGAAAAAAATACATCCATGCTTCAATATATTAACTCTAATAAGGTCTCACGAAAAAGAAAAAAAAAACTCTAATAAGGTCTTAAGTTTTTAAAGCCGCAATTTTCATGGACGGTGCAAGTTAAAAAGGAAGCAGTGGGTGCAATTATATATACTTCATAACATAAAAGAAGTACGCTATTAATTTTCTGCCCATCAAAATAGACCTGAACCGTCCATAGACATGCTTTCTCATCGTTCCCATTAATCATTATGATTTAATTTATGCATGTTACACTTCTTCATTTCTCCTAAATTAACATTTTCATTTGTTGGTATTTATTAAAAAGTAAGTAAACAGAATTTTATAATAAAATGATACTCGATCCACAAAATAAATAGTACTTTTATAGCTAAAAGAAAGCGCAAGTGACACAATCCAAAATCAAAGCTAATCTATACTATAAATCAATGCCCCGCGGTTGTTTTGACAAAAATGTTGACACGCCGATAAGTTTACTACTCCATGTCGAAAGTTGGACCAACTCAATAATTTGTTAAACCGAGTTTCACGAATCAAAAGTCTTAAGTACTATTTTAATTATACATGCATTTTAAATTGTGTTGAATATTTCTGTTTGACTTTGTTTATTGTACTTGATTTTATTTTTTTGGAGTAATAGTATAGTTTAGCGTGCTAGCTGTTCAAGAAGCTGGAAATCGATTAAAACACTAAATTTTGACGTATAGCAACATAAACATAATATTTAACGACATGAAATGATGATTCGGGATCAATCACATAGGCACGAATAAATAATTAGTTAAATAAATATAGATATGAAATTATTCTATGTTGGTTGTGTTGTGTGTGTTCATGGACCACGTACGATTACTTTCGATCGTAACACACCATATAATTAATATATGATCAGATAGGATATTTTGAATTATACATGGAATGCTTTTTGGTCACACACCATCTTGTACATATGCAAATTAGTCGGTTGCAGATGAGAGTGTCTTAGGCTTTTTCCATCGAGCGAATCTGAGACCACCGAGTTCTATTGATTCACATATCATCTTTTTCTTTTTTCATAATCTTGTATGATTGGAGACCAAATAAATTTTTATTTCAAAGATAACATTATATTTGAATTCATATCGATTTAGTCTCTAACCTGTTAAACAAATCACATTTGATTTTACACTTATAATTTTACCCTAAATTACTACATGGGCAATTCCATTGCAAAAAAAAAACAAATAGATTTAACATTGAATTGATTTTAATTTGAACCATAATCTCTTCAAACCGCATAACAAAAACAGGTTAGTTTTTCATTTTTACGAAAAATGGTCAGAATGATATTGGTTAAGTTTAATTAACGCTAGGCAGTAATTCAGCTAAATAATAATTTTGTTTTGTATGCCGCATAGTACTTATTTTAAGCAGAAAGTACATATTTATGTCCCATCTATTTGCGGCTAAGTTTTCTTTTATGATTGTGTGTAAAACTATTCATAACTTACCAAAAAAAATATATATATATATTCATAACTTACCAAACCCCATTTGCTTATGATTTTTTTTTTTTTTCTCAAAACAACTACCAACCGATCTTCAAAGGTCTTGGTGTCGAATTATTTATTTACTTCTCGTGGCTTTTCTTAGTTTATAGTAATTAAAAATAATATATATATATTTATAGAGATAAAAGACGATGGTCAACATTCTCCGGTGAATCCACTAAAGTGCAATCCGTTAATTTGGGGAAATTGGAGGTTACAATAGTCATGAATGGAGTTTCTCCTTTGCTTCCTCGCCGGTAAACTACACGCGTCCGGTTAGACTCGGAACTCTCTTTTGTCTTTGACTATATATATATTACCCCACCTTTTTCACACACATTGCTTTTGTTCTATTTTTTTGGCCTTAGTGAAATACAACATATATGTCTTCTCAGGTTGGTAAAACATAGCCAGCCAACTATGATGTTCATAACGCAACTCGCAAAACTTTATACTACAAAGATAAAATATAACACTGGTTGACGAAGTAAATTCCCTATTTACCCAAACAAAGAGAGAAGTAAAAAAGTAAAACAAACCCCTCATGTGTTCTCACGTTATATTGATTAGTACTAATTAAGAAACATTATTTATCAGTAATAAAAAATCACATATAGTTGCTTTGACAAATTGGTAATTTTAATTTATACAAATTAAAGATTAATACTTACTATGCATTAGTAAAACTCCTTGAGAACAATACTCTGGTTTTCAAATATCATTACTAAAATCATACCCTTTCATTCAAAACCTTAATTTCTTTATAAAAAAAAATAATAAAAACTTTATTTTGTTCCAATCATATCTGTAAATTTTAATTAACATGTTTAGGAATCTTGGATTGGACAAGAAATTCTACTACTATACGCCACGTAAATACAACGTATGGCTCTTTTCACGTTAATTTTTTTGTATTATTCCTATAACATACGTTTTTTCTAAAAATTAAAAGAAAGACATGTATCATGAAAGGTATCATAATCAGAATAAGAGTAATCAGTTTGAAAACTAGCTCTAGTTGACTAAAATTGGAACGAAAAATTATCTTACTTCAAACATGTGTTGAGTATTCACATTTTATAAAAAGAAAAATATAAGGTGATGGTATTGGATTCTAATTTATTAAGATTTTAACAAAATTCTTAAAAATGAATAATTGAAAGATAGTTAGAGATTGCTAGAGAATTTTGTTGATTAGTTTTCTAAATTTTTGTAAAGTTTTCTAAACAATCTATGTATTTTTATGATACTTTTCATGACTTTATTTTGTAAAGAAAATGTCTAAAATCATAAACCAATAACATAATAATTAAACTCATTAACAATTCTAGATTTTTTTTTTAATTGACTAACACAAAACCTTTAATGACTTTAGAAAAGTATGATTTCAATAACCCAGGTTTATTAAGATTTAAAACGACTTTAAATAACGTTTTACAAATCACAAATTAATAACAACAGATTCTATATACCATTTAAATTTTTTAAAACTCTATTCAAACCAATAACTCCCGATAGGACATTACTTTTGCCGTAGAGACAATCCTCTTAGTCCAATCAACAAAAACGTGTGGACGGCAAGACTTCTTTCTCTATATATATCTCTCTCACTTGCCGGATTATTAGTAACCAGAAAACGTACATTAACAACTCCTTCCTTCTCCCTCTCTCACTAATAGTATACCTCAAGATTCATTCAGTTGAATACTTACTAATCACTCAATTAATCTACGTCATCGTGATGGCCTTAGCTAAAGAGTTAATGGGTTATCCTCTTATCACAGAAAGGTCATCATCATTTGTTTCGCCGGCGTCGCATTTCAAGAAGAGGACACAGACAACACATTTCTCCATCAACCCTTTTGATCGGAGACCAAGAAAGACAAAATCCGGTGTGGTTGCGGCCATCAGCGAAGATTTGATCAAAACGCTGCGTACTTCCACAACCACCGGAGACAGAAAGAGCGAGGAGGAGGAGAAAGCGGCTGTGAAGT
Source organism: Camelina sativa (assembly GCF_000633955.1). NCBI lineage: Eukaryota > Viridiplantae > Streptophyta > Magnoliopsida > Brassicales > Brassicaceae > Camelina > Camelina sativa. The sequence continues at coordinate 8,277,838 of NC_025698.1, forward strand.
TCAAGGTGAGAGCTGTGGTTACTGTGAGGAACAAGAACAAGGAGGATTTGAAAGACACTATTGCTAAGCATTTTGATGCTTTTGCCGATAAAATAGGTAGAAACATCGTCTTGGAGCTTATTAGCACCCAACTTGATCCAAGTAAGTTGTTTTCTTAAAAAAAAAAAAAAAAAACAGAACAATCATATATATTTTTATTTAAATCCAAATGAGATTTCTAGACTCGTGTTTCTAAAATGGTTTTTTATATAATTTTTTATTTAAACCTAAATGAGATTTCTAGACTCGTGTTTCTAAAATGGGTTTGTAATACTAAGAAAAAAAATTAAACCTATTGATATAAACAGAAACGAAGTTGCCAAAGAAGAGCAATGCGGCGATTTTAAAGGATTGGTCAAAGAAATCGAAATCGAAGGCAGAGAGAGTTCACTACACGGCAGAGTTCACGGTGGACGCAGCGTTTGGGATGCCGGGAGCCATCACCGTTATGAATAAACATCAGAAAGAGTTTTTCTTGGAGAGCATAGCCATCGAAGGCTTCGCACTTGGTCCTGTTCACTTTCCATGCAATTCTTGGGTTCAGTCCCAAAATGATCACCCAGAGAAACGAATCTTCTTCACTAATCAGGTAACTGATTAATTTAAGTAATTAATCATGGTTCCTAACCAAATCTTTAAAACACGTCATTCTCGATCCCCCCACGAATTGATTACAAATCTTAATCAGTTTCAAAATCTTCTTTAATATTTATGTCATGAGGGGTCCATATTATAATAATACCCATCTCCCAACTATATAGTAGTACTAGTATATTCTTTTGTGGTTGGAAATGATATAATAATAATAATAATAACTAACGTTATGTAACTTGAAATATAATTCTCAGCCGTATTTGCCGAATGAGACACCAGGCGGACTAAGAGTACTGAGGGAGAAAGAGTTGAAGTATCTAAGAGGAGATGGGAGTGCAGTGAGAAAACTATCAGACAGAATTTACGACTTTGATGTTTACAACGACCTTGGAAATCCTGACAAGTCGTCTGAACTCTCTCGCCCCAAACTCGGCGGCAGAGAGATTCCTTACCCTAGACGATGTCGTACCGGTCGTCAATCAACCGTTACTGGTATATTTCATAGTGAAATTTTAACAAAAACATCACTTATGTAGTAATATAAAATGAACACAACCTTAATGAATGATCTGTAACGTTGCTGACAGATAAAGAAGTGGAGAGCCGAGTAGAGAAGCCATTACCGTTGTACGTGCCACGAGACGAGCAGTTCGAAGAGTCAAAGCAGGAAACTTTCGCTGCAGGGAGGCAAAAAGCGGTCTTACACCACCTAATTCCGTCGCTCAAAGCTAGTATTGTAGCTGAGGACTTTGCTGACTTCGGCGAAATCGATAGTCTCTATAAAGAAGGCTTGTTACTCAAGTTAGGGTTTCAAGATGACATCTTTAAGAAGTTCCCTTTGCCTAAGGTCGTCGTTGATACCCTCCAAGAATCTTCTAAAGGACTCCTCAAATACGACACTCCCAAAATACTATCAAGTAAGCACAGTCTAAATTGATCTCTTAGCATCAATTTTTAAACTAATAAATTGAACTCATGCCATTTAAATATATGCTAACGCAAGCATGAGACATCCCCTAACAATATTTCCAAGAGTTTTACTTTATTTTATTGGTCATTGTTTGGCCATTTGTGTATCGTTAATTGGGACCCATTATGAAATTTTCATCCCACCAAGAAAAAGAATTAGATAAAAGGGAGCTAGCCCTCTAGTTCCAAAAAGCAGACAAACGCACTATAGTAAAGTACAAATACAACAAACATATGTTCCACGTGCTTTTCTTAATTCGTTTTGCGGATATAACAAAAGCGCGTTTGCTTTATACTACTCACAATGTTATTACTAATAAACTGATTTCTGAAAAATAAATAATGCAGAGGATAAAAACGCATGGCTACGAGATGACGAGTTCGCACGTCAAGCAATAGCTGGAATCAATCCAGTGAACATTGAGAGAGTCACGACTTTTCCACCGGTCAGCGATCTTGACCCCAAGGTCTACGGTCCACAACACTCCGCTCTTACTGACGACCACATCATCGGCCACCTTGACGGATTCTCCGTACAAAAAGTACGTTTGTCTAAACAAATCCCCATATATACGACAATGGATTAACTAAACTAATCAAAAAAATAATTAACTTTGTCTTTTGTAATATTTCAGGCGTTAGAAGAGAATAGACTGTATATGTTGGATTACCATGACATATTCTTACCATTCTTAGACCGGATCAATGCGCTAGACGGACGCAAAGCTTATGCTACAAGAACCATTTTCTTCTTGACCCGTCGAGGCACACTTAAGCCGGTAGCCATTGAGCTAAGCCTCCCATTTCACGGCCCCAAACATCGGTCCAAGCGTGTGGTTACACCTCCAGTCGATGCAACCTCCAACTGGGTGTGGCAACTCGCTAAAGCCCACGTTAGTTCTAACGACGCTGGTGTCCATCAGCTTGTCAATCACTGGTTAGTACTCAATACATATGTTATCATTCAATTTTATCTATAACAAATAGTATATACGTATCTCTACTGATGACATGTTTTTGTTATATTTGTTTGTGAAGGTTACGGACCCATGCGTGCTTAGAGCCATTTATAATAGCTGCACATAGACAATTGAGCGCTATGCATCCCATATTCAAGCTATTGGATCCGCACATGAGATACACGTTGGAAATTAATGCATTGGCTAGACAATCGTTGATCAGTGCAGATGGTGTGATCGAAGGAGGCTTTACTGCTGGCGCTTACGGCATGGAAATGAGCGCCGCCGCATACAAAAGCAGCTGGCGGTTCGACAAGGAAGGCCTCCCCGCCGATCTCATTCGCAGGTACTTTAGTTTAGCTAAACTATGTCACTAATAAAACACACACACACTGCGTTGCCTTTTAAATTATTACATAGAATCTAATTTTTAATTTATTTATTTTTTATTTTCCAGAGGAATGGCAATACCAGACGAAACACAACCACATGGTCTAAAACTCCTAATCGAAGACTATCCATACGCCAACGACGGCCTTTTACTCTGGTCCGCTATCCAAACCTGGGTCCGAACCTACGTGGAACGATACTACCCAAACCCGAACCTAATAAAAATAGACACGGAGCTACAATTATGGTACTCCGAATCGATCAACGTCGGCCACGCCGACCTCCGCGACGCGGAGTGGTGGCCGGAGTTATCAACCGTCGACGACCTCGTCTCGATCCTCACCACCATAATCTGGCTCGCCTCAGCTCAACACGCCGCTCTCAACTTCGGACAATACCCGTACGGAGGATACGTCCCAAACCGGCCACCGTTGATGCGGCGGTTGATCCCAGACGAGTCGGATCCGGAGTACGCGAGCTTTATATCCGATCCGGAGAGGTATTACTTCTCGTCGGTGCCGAGTTTGGCGCAGACGTCGAAGTTCATGGCCGTGGTTGATACGTTGTCGACGCATTCGCCGGATGAAGAGTATATAGGGGAGAGACAACAGCCGTCGATATGGACCGGAGATGCGGAGATCGTTGACGCGTTTTATGGGTTTGCGGCGGAGATAGGAAGGATAGAGAAAGAGATTGAGAAAAGGAACTCTGATCCTGACCGTAGAAATAGGTGTGGGGCTGGTGTTTTGCCTTATGAGTTGTTGGTTCCCAGTTCTGAGCCTGGTGTTACCTGTAGAGGTGTTCCTAATAGTGTATCCATATGATACGATTCCGTGTAACCAAATTTTAATTTGGCAAGTAATTAAATGTATAAATTGTTATAAATAATTGATCTTCTAGTAAAACCAGGCTCAAAAAAAAAAAATGAACAAGATCTCGAAATAGAAATATTTCAGTGGGTTGAGACAAAAGAAGAAAAAAAATCAATGTTATTATGAAATTTGAAGTACAATAATGTCTTTTCCCCCATAACGTTCGAATACATTTTTTTGCTAACGTTCGAATACATTTTTTTGCTAACGTTCGAATACATGTGACGTGTTATTGTAAACAGAGAATATATTAATTGCAAAATGAATCCGAAGTTGGGCCTGAAATGTGGCATGGCTCCTTATATTTATGAGTCATAAATATGACCTAACTTGGGTCTCAAACTATCATCTTTTCACAACAATGAGATATATAAAGTTGCAACTTCGTTATTTTATTTCTAGGAACTCAAACTAGAGACACTCAGTGTCAGTCATAATGTCAAATGTTTCTTCTTTGGCTTTAAATTTAAATTGGACCGGAAGACATAATATCATTGGCAGTATACGTACGTATATAGGAGGAACTTTGAGTTGGCAAGAGAGATCCAACGGGTTATACACTGTTGTCTTCCTATAGTTGAACCTGAACAAACGATGGAGATTCACAATCGAGCTGGGCTTATTTAATTATGACGTAAAGAAGAAGACAAAATTAAGAGACAGTATAATTTATATCGATCGACCAGTGGCGCTCTCATGCGAGAGGACATACTTGTTAAACAGCTGTAATAACTATAGCTCAATTTAGTCCTTTTTTTTTTTTTTCTATTCTCGTTTACTTTCTTTACAGTTTCTAATTTGCATTGAAAAATGAACATAGAGGGTAGCAGCTAAGATGGGATTGTAAGTCTAGATGTCGAAACGCTTCCATGCAATTTGCCACGTTTAGATGAACAACACCGGTTAACGTGGGTAACCGTAATAAACCGAATTGGTTTAAACTCTGTTTTCAAATTTAAAAGCACACTCTCTCGCCACCTTTGTCGTCTCTGCAAAAAAAAAAAAGGATCGGATCTCATCAGAATCTGAAAATGGCGTCGATGAAAGACGTTCATCTCTTCCGTCGTTACCTGTCAATCTTTCTCAGTCTCTTTCAAAGCCTGTTTTCATGTTTCTTCGATTTCCCCATACTCATCAAAATCGCCGACTCGTTCTTATCTCTGTATTTCTTGGTTTTCTGCGATCTCCGACCTGTAACCGTCGATCTAGACGACGGAGAAACCACTGTACATTTCTGGATCTCCGGCCACCGTAGAATCTCCCGTCCCAATCTCGTCATGCTCCACGGATACGGTGGAAACTCCAAATGGCAGTTCGTTCACCAAGTCTCCGATCTCTCGAGATCTTTCAATCTCTTCATTCCCGATTTGCTCTTCTTCGGGAAATCTTACTCGAGGAATCCAGATCGGAGCGTCGAGATTCAGGCGAGGAGCGTCGCCGGAGGATTGAAGAAACTGGGTTGTTGTTGTGTCGAAGGAGTAGGGGGAGGAAGGGTCTCGGTGTATTCGATAAGCTACGGTGGATTCGTGGCGTATGGAATGGCGGAGATGTGGCCGGAGATGGTTGAGAAACTGGTGATCGTGAGCAGTGGAGTGGGGTTCACGCAGAAGCAGAAGACGGCGGAGATGAAAAAACACGGCGGAGATTGTTCCAAGATTCTTGTTCCGAAAACTCCGATGGATCTGCGGTTGTTGATTAAGATCTCTATGAACACCGGTTTAACGTTCGTTCACTGGGTTCCTGATTTCATCCTTTCCCAATTCATCTCTGTAAGATTTTATTTCTGTTTATTTGCAAATTTGGTCCTTTAAATTGTTTGTTCGTTGATTATGAGCCTAAAGGTATGAAATTGGTGAATATTATCCTATTTCTCTTCTTGTAGGTGATGTATGAGAAAAATCGGCAGGAGCTTCTTGAGCTAGCTAAGAATTTGTTGGAGAGAGAAGAGGAACCAGAATTGACTGTAATCTCACAGGTGATTTTTAGTAAATTATTTCGCTTTATTATTATTCAAAATTGATATTTTGTGATTCTTAATCACTAGTAATGATAACTTTTAAAGCATCAAGATAAAATATTAACAAGTTGTTGATGAGTCGCTTATACTTTGGTAGAAAATATTAATTTTGTGACTGGATTGTTTTGGAGACCAGACATACTATTTTTGTTTCTTTGCTTCAACTTTTCTATTATTTATAAGCCAGTGGAGGACACTATGGATTAAGAGATGCTTTACTAGAAATCGAATCTACGAATATAAAAAATGATGTGATTAATATGATATTCATAATGCAGAAAACGTTAATCGTTTGGGGGGACAAGGATAAAGTATTTCCCTTGGAGCATGCTTATCGGCTGCAAAGGTAAACTTATACTATATACACTCATTACATTATCGATCTTCTCTAATGCGTCCCATAAATTAATAAAGTGTTAATAACTACGTACATAGTTTATTTCCATCGTAGTCGACAACATCGATCGTTGAAACGCATGTAAATAAAAATGATCGTGAATCAATATGTCGAAATTAATCATATATATTTTGCAGGCATTTAGAGAGTTCAAGATTAGAGATAATAAAGGAAACTGGACACGCTGTTAACATTGAAGCACCAACTACTCTCAATAATTTAATCACTTCGTTTGTCTTATCTTAAATGTTTGATTTCTGTTTTTGTATATACTTCTACTTCTATTAGATATCTATATGCATTTGATTTGAGTAAATAGTATATATAGTGGACATTATTTCACACATTGCAGCAAAGCCAAAAAAAACATGGAACTCGCTGCTGACTTGCTGATTCAGCAAAAAGACTAAACTTTCAAGCTTAAAATGAAGTGGACAACTAAAAAAAATATAAAGAAAAAAAAAACTCACTGAAAAGAAGAAGAAATAGTTAGAAAGTCGCAACTATGAAAAAAAACAAATCACCTGTATTATTTGATTGCCTATAAGACTCATGAATTAATATATATAATACATACAGTTTGACTCCTTGTGCCTTCACTCTCTCCATAGATGTGTTAACTCCTGAAACCTAAAAAAAAGTAAAAGGTGAGGACTATAACCATATAAATATTCGAGCTTCTCTTCTTTATGGAAAATATGGTAATTTTTTGTTGTGTTATAAGTTTACCAAGAAGATGAACATAGCAGTGAGAGCTGGCTCAGACTTTTATATTCAAGTACTTCAGTAACGTGTCATATGTTGCAACATGTGAGGACCGGACGTTTGCGAAACCAATTGCTCTGAACTTGGTGATGGTCTTAAGAGATGATTTCCACCATTTGGGTTCACCATCACTTGTCTCATAGTTTCCTTAGAGTTGCTTGCATTCGTCTCTGGTTTTGAGGATTCTAGTAAAGCACGCACCTGTTGACCCAACAACACATTGAAGAAACTTGAGAGAGATGTCCATAAATTTGACTGTACACAAAGAGATGCGATAGTTACTATTTAACTAACCATTGCAAGTCGCTTCTTGTGGAGATCAGTTGGTACCTGCAAGTTGTCAACCTCAGATCAATATCTAGCAGACTCATGTTTTTCTTTCGTAAATTCTCATTTGGACATTCAGATAGCGATGCACATTCACGTGTACTAAGTTCTCGGATAGTTTTAAAAAGTAAATCNTGCCTATAAGACTCATGAATTAATATATATAATACATACAGTTTGACTCCTTGTGCCTTCACTCTCTCCATAGATGTGTTAACTCCTGAAACCTAAAAAAAAGTAAAAGGTGAGGACTATAACCATATAAATATTCGAGCTTCTCTTCTTTATGGAAAATATGGTAATTTTTTGTTGTGTTATAAGTTTACCAAGAAGATGAACATAGCAGTGAGAGCTGGCTCAGACTTTTATATTCAAGTACTTCAGTAACGTGTCATATGTTGCAACATGTGAGGACCGGACGTTTGCGAAACCAATTGCTCTGAACTTGGTGATGGTCTTAAGAGATGATTTCCACCATTTGGGTTCACCATCACTTGTCTCATAGTTTCCTTAGAGTTGCTTGCATTCGTCTCTGGTTTTGAGGATTCTAGTAAAGCACGCACCTGTTGACCCAACAACACATTGAAGAAACTTGAGAGAGATGTCCATAAATTTGACTGTACACAAAGAGATGCGATAGTTACTATTTAACTAACCATTGCAAGTCGCTTCTTGTGGAGATCAGTTGGTACCTGCAAGTTGTCAACCTCAGATCAATATCTAGCAGACTCATGTTTTTCTTTCGTAAATTCTCATTTGGACATTCAGATAGCGATGCACATTCACGTGTACTAAGTTCTCGGATAGTTTTAAAAAGTAAATCACTTACGGTTTTCGTTTGGTTTTTATCCTCACTTGAGAATCCAGGAATTGTCAAGTGCAAGTTTTTCTCTGCATATCCAGCAAACAGCAAAATGAGAAACAATAGCGACTACTTATAATCTACAATTAACAGAGCTCATCAGTCATCACCGAAATTAAAATTTTTAAGTACAGACCTAGGTGGAGTAATATATCCTTGGGCTCCAATACGGATGATTTACGATGCTTAGCCAAGCTACATGCAAAAGACGTCACCTGCAATCAAGTATTGGTAAGATAGAGATAGTTTTCCACAAATATGTAAAGCGAAAAATGAAAACTAATACTAAATAACTGATATTAGCTCCTAACCGAATCAATGAAGTCATCTGCTACCTCCAAAAGGAGGTCTTCAACATCAGGATCCAATTTAGCGTGTACATCTACCTGAACATCATAAATACAACAGGATGAGACATATTTTTAAATGAACAGAAGAAGATAGAAACATGCTAAAGAGTTCAATAGAGACAATCACCTGCGAAACCAAATCCTGTATCTTTCTTTTACCAAGGAGTTGGTTTGTTGCTTCTGTTCCCTGGCTTGAGCTACCACCTGGTGTTGTTGTACCCGATTGTGTGGCATCCGGTTGTGACCCCGTTAAACTGACAGATTTTTGTCCTGCATGATTCGACATCCTTGGAGATGGCTGTTGTTGATTAATCTGCATTAGCTGTTGTTGTTGCTGCATCTGCTGTTGTGGTTGCTGCTGTAGTTGCTGCATCTGTTGTATCTGTTGCTGTTGCTGGGATTGGTTCATCTGCGCCTGGCCTATCTGTGACTGTTGCTGCTGCTGATGTATAATCTGTGATAACTGCTGCTGATTCAAGGACATACCAGATTGGTGTAACTGAGAAGAGGGTAACTGTTGCTGCTGCTGCTGTAAGAGTAGAGCCTGCCTTTGATTCGGTTGGAGTCGGAATGAATTGGAGCTAGTTATTCCAGACATTTGCTTCAGCCACTGCTGCTGCGTCAAGGAGTTTTGCATCATACCAGCTTGTCCATTCTGGGCCAGACCCGTTAGCTGAGGATTCATGAATGCAAGAGAAGATGATCTTTGGAGGCTCTGGACCTAGACAGGGGATTACAAAAAGTTTCCAAGTGAAGTGGAAACGTCAGATGGTAACTCTTTTTTCTACTTGAAAAGAACAAAACACATGCGTATAAAAGGATCAGGAATTTTGTGCATTTTGCACAACATAAATGTATTCGTACCTCTATAGATACAAATGTCAGTTTTACAAGACATGGTAATTTTGTTAAATTTAAGAACCATTCCAGCCTCATTCAGGTATTTTAGTCGCCAATTACAGAAACCGCTAAAAAAACCTCTGCAAGCCAATATTATGTGATTAAACTACCAACATCTCACGGATTAGTTTAACTAAGACTGGGCAGCAGTAAGCCAAAACCTAAGTATAAGGGTCCAACACGAGAAATCATTTGTATCTACTAAACAAGTTCACAATTTAAGAGAAAAGCCAAAACCTAAGTATAAGGGTCCAAGACGAGAAATCATTTGTATCTACTAAACAAGTTCACAATTTAAGAGAAAGAAGTGTAAGTAAAGTAAACCAGAAAGGTCATACGACTTTTTTTTCTGAATTCATACCTGAGGTGAAGTAAGAGTGTTTTGCTGTGACAATTGCTGTCTCATCTGCCCCGGGTTGATTCGCTGCTGAGCATAGAGAGCAGGGTTGCCTCTCATTTGCGAGCTCAAATTAAGTGATCCCATCATTCCCATAGCTTGCATCCCTTGTAACTGTTGTCCAGAACTCCCCGGATGAAACTGCGAACCTTGGACCAGGCCAGATTTCTGCCTCGGCTACAACGGAAAGCTCACTTGTCTCAGACAGAATAAAAAAAAAAAAAAAAGTGATTTTGTTCACACAATAGGAGAAACCATAGAATTGCAGTCACCTCCATCACACACTAGTTGTTAACTCCAATTCATAAAAAAGCTACAACTTTACACTCTAATCCAATTGCATTCTATAGGACCAAGAGAACGAGAAACACAAAAAAAAAGAAAGAAAGAAATATCTATATCTATATCTATATGATGTAATGAACTGAATCAAAAACAGAGTAATAAAGTAAGGAATGTAGTACCGAAGCAGCAGCCAATAACTGAGGTTGAATGTTCATCTGAGCAGCACCAGCTGCACCGTTAAGCATAGGCAAGTGACCGCTTTGGCCAACCAAAGATGCTCTGGACAAATTAGGGTTACCACCCACCTGCTGCTGATTCTGCTGGCTCTGTTGAACTGAACCAGAGCCACCAAAGTTCATGGTACCGTAAAACCCAGCTTGCTGCCTCAAAACGTTGCCGTATTGACCACCTTGCTGCTGCTGTTGTTGTTGCTGAATTTGGCTCATGCGAGACATAGAAGGGGATCGCTGAAGAGATTGAGCAATTTGGTAATTCGACATTGGGATTTGCTGTGGACTCATATGTTGTTGTTGTTGCTGAAGAATCTGCTGCTGTTGTTGCGATAATTGAGGAATCGGAGATGAAGAGATTTGCTGCATCATCTGTTGTTGTTGTTGAGGTAATTGCTGATTTTGATTTTGATTTTGGTTTTGGTGTTGGTGAAGCTGTTGAGTTTGATTGAGTTGCTGAGTTTGCTGATCTAAAGATGAAGAAGACGAAGGAGGAGGAGGATGAGAGAGAGGAGAAGGAGACGGGATCTGAGCTCCAACAACGGGTTGTGGGTTCGAAGTAGGGTTGGGAGAGGAGATGTTGTTGTTGGGTTGCGAATTGTTTTGAAGGACAACACCGTCGGTCGTAGTTGCAGTCATCGCCGGAGACGCAGCCGAATTAACAGAATTGGAAATCGCCGGAGGAGGAGCTGTCATGTGTTGTTGTTGTTGCTGTTGCGATGATGATGAAGGTGGAAGAGGAGGTGGTGCTGCAGGAGAAGGTTCCATAGGATTAGGAGATTGTAGTGATTTCGGTGACAGAGACGACGATGATGGAATTGATTCCGCCATTACAAGAAGAAACTAAACTAAAGTCCTTTTTTTTTTCTTTTTTTTTTTCCTTTTTTTCTCTTTCGATTTTTTCTCTCACGAAATCGTAAAAGAAATTTCCCCAGAAAATAAATACTTGAGAAAGAGAAATAGAATAATCTGAGCCGTACACGTCAGTAGATTTTATAGGAAAAATAATAGATACTGTATGTGTACCTCTTGTGTGTTTCATTATTCACAGACTCTCACACACAACTAACTCTTTAACACTTTTGAGTACTTCCCATTGATCAAACCTCAATTACAATTAACATTTTTTTATGTTTTGTTTTTTGTTTTCACCATTTACATCAGATAATTTTTGCTTTTTTTTTTCTTTACAAATTAAAAAAAAAAAAAAAAAAAAAAGTCAAACAGTTTCGTTACTGAAGTGATGAATAGTGTGTGCAGTGTTGTTGTGATCTCGCTTTTATAAAAGAAGATTCTGCTGATTTACATGTCATTTGTACTCCATATTTTCACGTTTTTTTTTTTTTTTTCAATTGTTTTTTAATTCTGCTCAAATTTTGTTTCTCCCTTGATTCTTACAACTATGCTACTATTTTGTTTTTTTATATCTAACATACAGATTAAGCCTTAACAATTATTGGTTAGCTAAGTAAACTATACAAACTAGACGGAATTTTGTTGGTCTCTTGTATGGTTTACCTGAACTACAAAAAACCTACTATATATAATAGGGATATGGATCCGGCACCATGAATCTAGAAAGAGAATTAATCATTAAACCAACCATCAAGAACCTATATCTGTGCAATTACAACAAACTGCACACTTTCAAATCACAAAAACTACTAGTATATATAAGTCATATAACATTAATAATTTATTGCATGGTGTAGAAGACTCTCTGAACTAGAGAGAGATTTTACAATATTACAAGGCAAAGAGTCCCGTGGAGTTGGCGAAGAAGTGTTTCCGGCGGATAAGCTCCGGTTTTCTTGGACCGCTTGAGAGAAGACCGGCTAATAGAGACGGAGGACCCGTGAATTTGGTTTGCACCATTTCCTTCACTCTCATATACCCGTCGAGTGTCATCAGCTCCAGAAGCTTTCTACAGCTCTGAGATTGAAAAGCATAAAAGTTACAGAGTGTTATCACAGAGCAAACACACAGTTCGAATATTGAAACGAGACGAAGTGTTTTAAGAGATTTTGATTAGTCAGTAGATGAAACCACAAGAAAAAGAGATATGGGTTTACCTGAGGATTTAGTATGTCCATTAAGTTTATGATCTCGTCCTGCCACAAATGAAATGTTTTGATTAGTATTTTCATAGAGCTTGAAACCATGATGGTATGAGCTTATCGGGTGAGAAATGGAGAAGTATCTACCTCTAGAATACCAGGGTTTTGCATCACGGTACCAAGAACACGGCGAACTAGTCCATCAAAGACAACTTTATTTATTGACCCATCTGCGTTTACCCATGGAAATATAGGCACAGGTGACTTTCCAGAAGTTGGACCCTTTGTTTCACCCTCAATACTCGTTCCAAAAGTAACAGATGGAGCTTTGATAGATGCTTCGTGCGAACCGCTCGTTTGAGCCATTTCAGGAAGGTTAAGTATTGTAACCTTGTGAACGCTATTCCCAGCGAGATGCTCTTGCTTGTCCTGTGAAGTACTGTAGCCGCTAGCAATAACATCTGTTGACCTATGTTCCCCAACAGCTCTTTCCAGGTAGTTCACTGGTAGAGTCTGTGGACCTTTTTGGGAAGTTCCACCCTCCTCCAATGTCAAGAAGTATTTTGATTCGTAGAAGGAATGGACAACACGCAAGCTATTATATCCATTTACCTAAATAAGATAGTGTCTGGTTAAAAAATTAACTTGTAAAACGATGTAACATAAACATAGTTCCCAGTCCGAAAAGTAAAATGATGTAACATGAACAGAGTACACAATCCAGGAAAGGAGAACTAGTAAACCAAGCACTGCAACTTTCTTCTTTATAAAGGCAACGATGTTTGTCAAGTAAGAAATAATAGTACAAACCTTTAAAGCTACCCCAAATGTTTGAAGTACATCTACAATGCAGTCACAAATTCCTTGGCCTGCAGATGAATAAACAGAGGTTAAATTCATCACGACATGCAAAAGTCAAAGCCTGTTAAAGAACTTTGCCTGATGCTTACTTGAGATATCAATAAGACGGTGGACTTCTTCAATGCTTAAACCTTGGTCGCCAGCCTTCTGAAGGGCATTGGAAACGGTTTCAAAAACCCTGGGACTGGATATACTCACTTCCTCACCTGCTGATTCGGACATAATGCAATTAGTAAAACTGGCCATCACTTGCCAGGGAGAATCACCTAGACTGCTTGGTACGACAGTAAAATCCGTAGAGTTAAAAATTTCTTTCATGTCATCAGAATCACAGCCATTATTCGTTTCTTCCGACTTGAAATGAAGTTCACCAGTGCGAGAGTCATCATCTTTAAACAACTGTATTGTATTAGCTGCTGGTAGAGTTACACGTCGAACAGATACTGCTATACCAGGGAAACCCTTTTCCTTTCGGAAGTTGATTTCACCTTCACCTAGTAGCTTTAATTTCTTAGCACTATCACCTTCAGATTCTTCTATGTCATCAGCCCTACGTTTTAAACCTCTTCGATCTCCAGGCTCTCCAACACCTTCTTCAGGTAAGGATACAGATATAGAGAGTTCACCAGAAGAAATCAACGAAAAGAAATTTAAAATATCGCCACATTGCAAATCTGAAGTAAGAGCGACTGCCCCAGACATAAGGTCTCTTTCACGTTCGAGAAGCCAGCTGGAGAACTTGGCTGCTCTTTTCCCAGTATTAACTGGGAATGGAGACTTTGAAATACTATGCAAGAAGTTTTGAGAAAGCACAAACGGCTGTCCACCACTTCCACCAACCTGGAACAATTTCATACAAAAGACTTTTCAGTTTTCTCTTACAAATAAAGTTATTAAGTTTGCCTAAACAAACAAATAAAATTGATTCAAAGTGAAATATCAAAGTAAGGTGAAGAAAACTGATTCTTATTCACCATCTCATTCAAACATCAAGCATGCACATTGTGTGGTTGTGACAGCAACACCGAACCAAAAAAAATGAAGAAAAGATGATACTTAATAACTAAACATGCTATGCTATTGAAATAGAACTTCACATGGACACTCCTATGCCTCTTCAAACAACCGATAAGCATATAACAAACCAGAAATTTTAACACAGCAACAGGAAAGTAATAGGTAATTTTACCAGGAATTTTTTGTCTCGGAGGTAGCTATAGGCTGTAAAGAGGTCTCTCTCCGAATAACGTCGTAAGGTATCTTCCAGCAAATTTGGCATACCAGGTGCGGTAGGCATACTCAGAAAGACAAGCTTTAACAGTTCTGCAGCAGTAGAAACTGCCAGAGATTTCCGTACTTGTATACTACCATTGTCCTTTTCATCTGCAGGCTTAACATTTTGATGAAGGCGATAATATCCAGATCGTCGAGATGTATCTTTAACTTGATCCACAGACACATTGTGAATGTCTTCTGAATGAATTGAAGGTGGAACCATTTCACTCCCCTGCGAGTTCATAATTTTAGTTTATCTTAAATTGCCAAAAGCGAAAAAATCACTGAAATTGAGACCTTCCAGATCAGGGTGAATGAGATGGCACATGTTTCCAGCAAAATGATGTATGAAGGGTTGCAGCAATAAAAGTGAAACGTCACAGTAAGGTCAAGAAATTGTGAGGATGTCACACAAAAGAAAATTAAGAAATAAGGATGCACCTCTTCGACTATATCTCTGTTTGACCATTCCCGAGAGCCAGGTCTCGTCCGTTTAGGGGCCACCAGTTTAGCCATCTTCTTGAGCTCAAGAACATCATTAAATGCTTGACTTATACTCTTTTCATTGAAGTCATCCCATTTTTCTTCATCAGAACATATATCTTTACCATGCTCAACAGAACCAGAATCCGTTCCACCAGCTGCAGGGGATATATGTCTAACAAGAACATGTGACTTGTTGCTCTCTGGTAAATATTTCTGTTTTGTCTCAAGATGTTTTGCACAACGCTCACTTAGCAGATTGCAAAGCCTCATGATTGCCTTCCGAAATTTATCATTCTTCATCAATATTTGAACCCTTCGCTTGCAAGCTAAAGGAGAGGCAGGCAGTTCTGGAACTGAAGCCCATATTACTCCATGAAATTTCGCCCCAAGAGCTGCACGGTGTCTAACATATTGAGTCAACAATTTCCTGACAAGAAAATAATTGTGTCAGTGGTGCAAATCAATCAGATATAATACGATCTTAAAAGATTTGAGAGGTTTAAAGAATGCACGACTGAACACTCAATCATATAGAAGTTAATTGGCGATAAAAAAACATGAGCTCATCAAAATTGACTCAGTTAAGGAACTCCTGAGGTATTGACTATTGACCCTCCTCTGGGGTATGAATTCCCTGAAGAGAGACTCCTAAAACCAACATTACATTGGACGTTTACAACGAAAACAAATTGATATATGAACAGCATTCATATAAACATACAGATATACTACCGAATTTTCATTGGATGTGTCAAGTACCTGTCAGCCTCATCTGTCCACCAAAATCTTTGTGAAGAAGTTGATGTGGTCTTTGAACTTGCATGCTGGTTGATAATAGAAGAACACTGGCCTTCATCTTCAGTAAGATCCCTGATCTCTGCATTTTCTTGGTGACTATGCTCCTGATGCATCGGAATGGGGGTCTGGTCCTCTTCCAATGAATTTTGAAAATTCTCACTATTTGAGGCACCAACGGCATCAGAATTTAGAACCTTTTCTCCATCTACTATCATGGATCTGATACCTTCTCCTGTAGTCTTTACGAGAGTTGCTCTTTTTCTTTTCCCGGAAGATGAACAAGGGCTATTATCTACAGTTAAATATTTATCTTTCGATTTGGATTTCACGCGTCTTCCATGCTTCGCATGATAGACGTGCATAACCTGGAGTATGCAACCAAAAACTATAAGCTACCTCACCCCAAAAAAACAAGAGGAAAAAAAGAGAACATTCAGGTCAGTCTCTGTTCATGGACCAGAGATGAGAAAGCTTAAAATCGGAAATCAAGCTGAAACATTGAAGAAATCAAGAGTCTGGCATGATCTCTAAGATCAAGGACAATAAGAAAATTATTTGGCAAAGTACCACCTGGTCATAAATAATTTTTTTTTCAGGCAGGTGACCTAGACAATATACAGCACACACAAAAAACATATCTTTACCTGCTCTAAGGCCAGATTCAGATCCTTAGCAATTTTCTCACACTCTTTGAATGAGAGTTTTTCCTTCTCATCGTTTGCAATGCGCTGTAAGAGCTTAGCACGCTGTTCCGTTGTCATGACACAATCTGAGGCCCAAGAGCGGAAACGGAAAACCTAGAAGAACTGTCAGTTAGAAACAGTTTTCTGAATACCTAACATAACTACACAACCGTAACACACTTACATATTTTAGGTAGGTTATGATAATTTAGTTTTATGGACTCAAACTGTTATACATATAATAAGCCATAATATAAAAGATCAAACTTATACCCCTTGTACAACAGATCCCGGAAATGCTAGCTTAGCAGCTCTGTGATCGGCAGCAGCATAGCAATATTCTAAAGTTAGCCAATATTCATCAACAGCATCTCTATTTGATAGAATAAAATCGTGTCGAATACGTGGACGAAAATCAAGAGATATAACATTGGATGTAGCAGCAACAAACACAGGTTCCTCTATGTAAGGCTTAAGCTCCATTGCATGTGTTAGATTAGCATACTTCTCCTCAATTTCATCGCGTCTGAGTCTACTACTTACCATCTGAATCAACTACAAAATAAAAATAGGCACAGGCAATAGAATTATTCATTTTTCGAACTTCTCTGAAATATGGTACTTGAGTTGATATTTAATTAATATTTAACAATACCTTCAACCGGCGTAAAATATCAATAAGCATCGATAATCTCCCAGTCGCAAGAGTATCCATTAGAAGCTTATACTCTTCGCCAGAAAGCTCAGAAAGACGCATGTTCTGTTTGCATTTCTTCATCATATCATCAGCTTTCTGAGTAGATCCAACAACTTGTAAAAATAGTTCGAGTGGCATGGCCCTAAAAGCATCTTCAAGTGCAAACAAATTCTCAAATTTCTGATCATGTACAGACGAAAAGGCATTGTCCCAGCTAGGCAAAGAACTAAAATAGTCCCAAAGGAAACAATGTAAGAGTTTCACACGAACCATCTTTGCAAGCACAAACCCATTGGCTCGCATGGCTCCTGATTTGCTAGCACGCGCATCCAAGTCTACATTAGTTTGACCTCTCTGAACGTCATTCAATATCGGAATTGGCTCGTTACTTTTCCTCTTCCATACGTTCTGGCCACGGACTCCCAGTTCAAAAGACCTAATCTTATTATGAATTTCACCAATAATGTCAGGAGTCAGACTTTGAACAGATGGATGAAAAACTACTACAGAGCTACGATTACGACCACAATTAGTAACATTTGGGACACTAATGTTCATGCAATTGCAGAGTCCTTCTTCTTGAAGCCTGTTCAGAATTCTGTCTATGGTTTTCCTATCCACTTTGGAGCTCCTGTCCTTCTCAAGACTGAGAAGCCATTTATGTAGCTCGGCTCTCACAACAAATTTCTCCTCCTTTGGCCAGCCAAGAAAGAAGAAAGAATTAGTCAGTTGGAAGGGAAAAGGATACATAAATTATGGCATGCAGTGTCGATATAAAGAGAACAGTAAGTACATTTAAGCGCTCAAGTATTCTCCGCTCTCTTCGAGAGTTTTCAACAGTAATCGGCTGAGGTTGATGCACCTTTGGTTTGACCAGCTGAGATAGAGCGAGATGGTTCATTTCTGACAAGGCCAAATCAGGGGACCCCATTGTAGCATCAACAACCTTATCACAACTCTCATGGAATGATTCTTGTAAGTTACGGCGTGTAAGGACATTTCTTCTTATGGCATTAGATGGGGAATAGTTGGCAACTCCTGAATTGCTTTCCGGATCAGTTAACCTTCCAGGTGTAGCAAAGTGGAGAACTCCTGAACTGTTTTCAGAATCAGGTAACCTTGCAGGTGTAGCAAAGTCAGCATCAGAAACTGCAAGACTGCGTTCAATGGAGGTCTGAGCCAATCCCCCAGTATCATGAGGTGTGCCAAAATCATTAACTGGTGCACTATTTTCCCTGCTAAGAATTTCAGCTTTCTCAGGAAACAGATCAGAACACTCGGACCCAGCATTACCAGAAGTCCAAACTCGAAATACTCTAGTCTTCTTGTGGCTTTCTGCCTGTAAATGCATCCCCACTCTTGAACAAATACTATAAAGCCGAGAGTAGCTCTTCTTCTTGTCAATTCCAAGTCTTTCGCATACCTGGTAAAATAAAAATTACTACACAACCCCCAACCTTAGGAATACCAAAAAGATGTAAGACAAACCAATCAAACGATTACCTCCATCACAGGCAAGCCTTTGGATCCTTCAGCATCAACCATATCATAAATTTGATTATCTATCGGAAGCTCCAAAGTTTGTTCTGTTTTTTGAATACTCCTTCCAAATTTTAGAAGTTGCTTTTTCCCAGAGTAGTTGAAATCTTTGGCTGAAAATCTTTTTAACAAACGGAGGCAGCGTTCAACCTGCCGAAAGGACAATCCACATGAATATTCGTTATATATCCAAACAAAACCGACCAGAAAAAAAAAAGCAACTGGCCACGATATGTGGTGAAATCTGTTTGAATGATGGAATGCAATGTAGTTCACCTTATTGTTCACCACAGCATCAAACTCCTCTACTACATGAGAATCTGTCAACCGGCGACAAACCTGATGTTGGCCAAAATAAACACTTTTTTTTTTAAAGTTTAAAAGTCTGTTTTTCCTTGCATATTTTGCTTGGAAATATTCAGTTCCAAGCTGATGAAAAGTAAGAGGATAAGGGAAAAAAAAAAGATTTACACTTCTCCAAGCTCTATGCCTTGAATGTGATCCCAGATAACCAAGGTCTTGCTTAACGTCCGAGACAACTAGAACCTGCACTACAAGGACATGAGTATATATAGAGCAAGAATGCTCCAGCTTGATAAAAAAAAAAGAAAGAAAAGAAATAATTCTGCAGTAACTAACCTTGTCTTTAGCTTCTTCAAGCTTATCACAAATTGCCTGCATTGCTGGTAAAAAATCTTTAATAAGCGTATCATCCTCTTTTGTAGCCTCTTGCTCCTTCATTGGTGTGTCCAACAAAGAGTCCTCTTTGCAAATCTCAAACCTCTGCTGGGAACCCAAAGGCTTGGCGTAACGACTTAAGTAAATCATATTGGTGCTAATGCATGAGGTGGTTTTGGAATCACCTTCACCATCAACTTCCTTTGTCCTCACAATAGCTGGTTGCTTAACAACTAAACCTCGAGACTCAAGATGCTTCACGATATAGAAGAAGTTCCTCCCTTCGATACCAAACTCTTTAGCAAGCAGATTTTGTGCAACTCCATTGGCTCTGCACTCAAAACACAGACATTATATGCTTACACACCCATCGCAACAAACTCGAAACTCTTAATTTGAATTAGCGCTTACCGAGCAACAGCAAGGCGCTCAAGAACGCGGCGTTGAATGGCGGAAATGGTCGTGTTATTGGACTGAGCATCGTACAAGCCAACGAAGTTACCTCGGAGCTTCTCATTGGCGACGATCCTCAAATCGAGTCTCAGAGCTTCTTCCAGCTGTTGAATTGAAGAATCAGATGGTTCGTAGACAGTGTTCTTGGCCTTGAAGTGGAGCTGAGGGACAGCGAGAAGATTTATCCAGACATGAGACTTGACGGAAGGAGAAAGAGGAGGAGGAGAGAGGCGTGACCAGAGAGAAACGAGTGGGATCCCTGTATTTCCTTGACAACAGATCTCCTCTAGTGCCGTGCATAGAATCGAATCCATCTCTCATCATCCAAATATAGTTACTCCGGTAGGTTTTAGGTTAACGGAAACAAATTCCGCCGGTAAATTAGTCGGTCAGATGATTTCTCCGGCGACACGAAATTCTCGCCGGAGAGGGAGGTTTGGGAAATGTTTTTTTAGAGTTAGGCGAAGATGGCGGGATCAGAGGACGATCGAGGCGAAAAACATTCCGAGGTCTTGGTGACGGGATCGAATCTCGAAAGAAACTGCGAAATTAAAAAAANAAAAAAAAAAAAAAAAAAAAAACGTATTAGGGATGACCGTGAGACAAAGTAAGTGACGAGAATACCCCTACGTACGTGTCGTTTAATTTGTAATTGAAACGACATGGTGTTTAACCGAAGTAGACACAAACAGCACGAAGCTTTTACGGGTCGGGTTTCAAACTTCGGGTCAGATTAATTTGATCCAGATTGTCTCTGGCTTCTCTAACCTCTGTATCTCTCTGCAACAAAATCGAGATTCAGAGCAAGTACAGGCAAAAAAGATCTTTTTTTTTTAAAGGGGAAAATTTTTTGAAACAAAAGGTTAGTTCAATTCAAATATCTCTGTCTCAAAAAGACACATGTCGATTTTTTTTTTTTGTGTGTGTGTGTGTAAACAGTAGCCAATAATTGTTGTCACATATAAGTTATCGATGAAAAAGAAAGATTCTTTGTTTGTTTCCCGAGAATAAAAATCTCGACTTCCATCTCCAATCTGTCATCAGACCTTTTATTATTCTTCTTTCTACTTCCGAAGGTTAGATCGGAACTCCTTTCAATTCTGGGCTGTGTTCAATTTGTTATGTCTTTGCTTAGGATTGTGTCGATTAATGCATTTGTTTTTGGTTTCGGGGTGTTTTGTATTATTGAGGATTGCGAATCTTATCTGCTATTTCTGGAACAGCTTTTTACTTCTTCCTTTTTAGATCTCTTTCCCTCTTGGTTCATAAGAACAACAAACTCGTGTTTTTTTTGTTTTTCCCCGTACGAATCATGACTTTTTTCAGCTGAGTCCTGTTGGGATCTTGTCTGAAATCAGATTGGTTTGTAACTGGAAAAGGTCTGTGTACTAATGGAATCTTTATGTTAAGAAGATTAAAGGATAGATAGCTCTGAAATCAAGATAGGGTCAGGTCAACGCATGAAGAATAATCTTGTGTGTTATTGATGAAACTATTTCTCTAGTCAACGTTTTATGTAAATTTGATCCCTTTCTTGGCTTTGACATTACAGGAATAAAGAGGATCAATCAAAGATTTTGGTTTGTCCGGGTAAAAAAAACCGGGAATGGAAGGAGATGTGTTGTCAGGATTTGGAGACAGACACAATGTGGATGGTAAATTGTTGCAGGGTTTCCAGAAGAGCTTTGTGGATGTTCAGGACATTTTGGATCAGAACCGCTTACTGATCAACGAGATCAATCAGAACCACGAGTCGAAACAACCGGATAATTTGAGTAGAAACGTGGGTCTGATTAAAGAGCTCAACAACAATATCAGAAGAGTGGCTAGCCTTTACGGCGACCTCTCTCATTCTTTTGCAAGATCAGTTGATGCTTCATCAGAAGGCGAATCTAGTGGTACTTTGAAATCTGATGGGAAAGCTAACCAAAAGAGATTTAGATCCGGTTAGTATATTTTTTTTTATCAAGAACACCAAAGGTTGAGTATCGTAGATTCATATATCCAGAGCTAATTTGATTGAGAGGTGAAAAGAAGTAGAGTTCTACTATTGTAATATCTTTGTTGAAATGATAGTGTTACATCCTATATCAAAGTTGATTCTCAGTTTTATAAGAGCTCTTCTTAAGTTATTGTTGGTTTTATACATTGAAGAAACTTGTTTTAAAGTTTACACAAACATTTCGATTTGATTCTTCTTTCATTGATCTCAATCATTGCCTGTTGGTGTATGCAATTCAAACCATGCGAGAATTTCATGTGTGCAATTTAATTTGTTGAACTTTAAGACGACACGTAACTCGAATCCGGAAATGTGAGACGGCACGCAGTCGTAGTGCACGAGGGTAAGGACGGAACGTAGTTCGCTCTTTTTTCGGCAGATATTTCGTTATTTGATGACGTGGCAACATCTAGTAGCTTCCCGCAAAACTATGCGGATCCCAATTGGCATTCTGAAATCGAGTGAATAAAAAACTTTGGAATCCGGACCTGTGCTGCTGCAGTGTATTAGCCTATTAGGGAAAAGGAAAAAAAGGCGAAAGCGAGCCAAAAAAAAAAAAAAAAAAGAGCAGAGCAAAAATTTTCTAAATTTCCCAACTTTTTTGCTTAGTCAAGAAGCTTCTCCTCCGATGAAATTTCGAGTTCACTGGAAAGTTTAGTTTTTTCTTCTCCGTTCGCGTTCTACTTTCTCTGGTAACTCGCTTCTGTACTACTCGTTTACTGAGGTTTTTGATGTTTTTTGTTACTTTTCATGTTTCTAGCCTGAAAATTCAATATTGGGGTTTGTTAGATTTAGTGTATTCGGAGTTAAACTTAGTAGAATCTGTCAAAACCATGACTGTGAGGACTCTTAACATGCAAATTTGTAAAAACGTAGCTCAAATTTACGACCTTTGGTTTACCCCCAAAAAAAAATTGGAAACTTTTTCATTTATTTAGAAGATGTATTATTGTTGCTTCTCTCTTTAAAGTTTTCCAAAGGTGAAACTAGAATTTTCAGTATAAAGTTATGGTATTGTGTAAGATTTGTTTCTATTTTTTGACAGTATATTGTACAGTAGATAAGTTTATTTCCTTATTCCATCTGTTTTTGGGATTTCAGTTTGTTCGCATGAAGCTGCATTTGGTAGATTAATATTTGGAAACAATGTTTGGAACTGTGGAAGACTATGAAGAGATGCTTCAAGACAGTACTTTTCTTGAGTCAAGAAGTAGATCACTTTCTTCAACAAAACAAACTGGAAATCCTGTTGCGTACAAGCTTGTCCGGGTATGTTCATAAATGTGTATCTTAGAGCTATAGAATAGAGAAACATGATGTTTTTGCTGGTCCTGGAATTGAGATTTCTGACTACTGCGATTACAAGTTTTAGCTTTTCGGTATCTTATATGAGATTGGTTATGTGAATGCTTTAGGTTGCAGGAGATGGGAGACTAGTTCCTGCAACTGATGAAGAGATGTTGGAGGTCAAAGAGTTACTTGAGAAGAATGAGAATGATATGCCTGTTTTGCCAGATCCAATACAGACTGAGGAGTACATTCCCGACGAAGGTTCACCTTCTCAATTTCTGCAGCTAGAATGTTTTGAAGGTCTGGTCCTTTTCACTCTTAGCTTATATATTACATGTTGAATCTCTCTTGTTAGAGCCTTTCTTAGTTTAATCCGTCTAATGTGCCTATATTGTTTGGAAAGACTAATTGCATACACGAAATACCGGGTAGAATTCCTTAGGACTGCACGAAAAAGGTATTTATTGGATTACTTGCAATGTAGGAGGTCTGACTTGACTTTTGTGTAAATGTGTTTCCTGCTGCATCCCTATATGATCTCTACGACTGTCAGTTCTCTTGTAGTTTGAAATCATTTGTGCCTCTTGGCTTATCTAACTCAGCTATTGAATCCAGGCTTATATGAGCCGGAAACTGCAGAAGCATATACAGAAATTTTTGATCCGGGCTTATTTCAGTCAGAAACTGCAGAGGCATATACAGAAAATTTGAATTCTCGACTTGAGGTCTGTTTTCTTTCTTCAAATTCTAGAAACAGAAATTTCTAATATTTGTTTCTTTTATGATAACTATCTTGTATCAGATGGATGTTTAATCCATCAATTTTACGTCGCCTTTGAAACTTTTGCAGTCTAAAGAAGAATTGATATATGAATCTCAGATGCTTTTTGCTCTTCCGGAGACCAAATTTCAGATTTCTAATGTGCAGGAAGTCCAATCCGAGGCTTTGCTGCGGGAGCCAGTTCGTTTTCCATCAAATGGATGCAGTATGCATCAATGTAGGGATGTGTTACCATACTCAAATGCTACAGGTAGTCCTAAAGAACCTGCATTGTCAACTGCTGCGTCTAAACCTGAAGTTTCTAGAGTAGCAGGCGAGATATGCTTGGATAATCTTTCAATCAAATCATTACAAGATACAATCAGAGCAAAGTTTGGTCGTGAAACTACTTGCAAGAGCAAACAATGGCTGAAAAGGAGGATCACAATGGGAATGATTGATTCATGTATTGTTCCAACAACTAGCCTGGCAATTTATGATAACAAACTGGTTGGTGGAGGTCAAGATACAAGTGATGCTTTTAGCAACGATACAGTAGATGAATCAAGAGCTATGGAAAGCAAAGATACGCCATCTAGGCCTGATTGCTTAAAGGGACATTCAAGTGATCTTGGGCGTAGTCCTGTTGAGACTTTTGTGGACCATTATTTTGGGAATGAAGATTTTGAAGGTGAAGATAGGTCTGCGAAAAGAGTTAGGAAGCGTACTAGAAGATACATTGAAGAAATTTCAAAACCCAGTGAAAAACAGCAAAGTGATGAGTCAATGATCCCTTCAAAAGATCAGAGCTCTATTGAAGCCGTTTCTTCAGGAGGGAGAGTTGTTGTCACCAGGATGGTACCCCTTGCTGGTTCCAGAATTCAGGTTCCCTATGTTTCTCATGTAAGGAGAAGCCGTCCAAGAGAAAACATAATGGCACTTGGGGTATGTCTCTGTTGCTCATGCCCTTCAATATCTTAATTAACCCATTCCTTTTTATACGAGCCTATAAAATCTTTCTATATATCTGGTNGGCTTTGCTGCGGGAGCCAGTTCGTTTTCCATCAAATGGATGCAGTATGCATCAATGTAGGGATGTGTTACCATACTCAAATGCTACAGGTAGTCCTAAAGAACCTGCATTGTCAACTGCTGCGTCTAAACCTGAAGTTTCTAGAGTAGCAGGCGAGATATGCTTGGATAATCTTTCAATCAAATCATTACAAGATACAATCAGAGCAAAGTTTGGTCGTGAAACTACTTGCAAGAGCAAACAATGGCTGAAAAGGAGGATCACAATGGGAATGATTGATTCATGTATTGTTCCAACAACTAGCCTGGCAATTTATGATAACAAACTGGTTGGTGGAGGTCAAGATACAAGTGATGCTTTTAGCAACGATACAGTAGATGAATCAAGAGCTATGGAAAGCAAAGATACGCCATCTAGGCCTGATTGCTTAAAGGGACATTCAAGTGATCTTGGGCGTAGTCCTGTTGAGACTTTTGTGGACCATTATTTTGGGAATGAAGATTTTGAAGGTGAAGATAGGTCTGCGAAAAGAGTTAGGAAGCGTACTAGAAGATACATTGAAGAAATTTCAAAACCCAGTGAAAAACAGCAAAGTGATGAGTCAATGATCCCTTCAAAAGATCAGAGCTCTATTGAAGCCGTTTCTTCAGGAGGGAGAGTTGTTGTCACCAGGATGGTACCCCTTGCTGGTTCCAGAATTCAGGTTCCCTATGTTTCTCATGTAAGGAGAAGCCGTCCAAGAGAAAACATAATGGCACTTGGGGTATGTCTCTGTTGCTCATGCCCTTCAATATCTTAATTAACCCATTCCTTTTTATACGAGCCTATAAAATCTTTCTATATATCTGGTCCGTGCTAGATGATCTATGCCTTTTGTTACACACTGGAAAAAAAGGAATAAAGAAGAAATTATCTTTTATTGTGCTGGCAGCTGCAAGGTAATTAAGAATAACGTAGTTTACCTGAACATTTTATAGGAATTTCATTCCAAGTCATGGGAGGTGAAAGCTACTCCAGACAAGAGTAACCTGAATCTAAGCCCATCTCAGTGGAACAATGATGTGAACCGAGTTTCAGGTGTCAAATCTGCTTCTGGACCTGTCAAGAAAGAAGTAAGATCACTTAAGCATTTTATATGACTTAACCATTTCTATCATAGTGGATACAATTTTGTCAATAATATTTTTGCAATTTTATCTATCGAAAGATATCCTTAAACTTTAGGAAAATGGTCTCATTCTCATTCTCAATTTGCAATTTTATATGCCAAATTACTTGGATTTCTGGTATGACACAGTTGCTCACTGCTTTATCTCTTTTGGTTATCAGAGCAGTAAGGGCCATTTAAAACCAATTTCTAATGAGGTGGATCAAGACTACATGGATTCAGAGAACTTAGATTCATCTGGAGAGAGCTCAGATGATAATAATCGCGTTGATCTACCAATCACGCAAAGTGGAATTAGAAGGAAGCATCATCGAGCTTGGACTGTCACTGAAGTTGAAAAACTTGTCGAAGGTGTGACGAAATATGGAGTAGGGAAATGGTCTGAGATCAAAAAGGTTTCATTTTCATCATTCGTGTACCGTA
>NC_025698.1:8305186-8313793 GCF_000633955.1 Camelina sativa
GTAAGGGCCATTTAAAACCAATTTCTAATGAGGTGGATCAAGACTACATGGATTCAGAGAACTTAGATTCATCTGGAGAGAGCTCAGATGATAATAATCGCGTTGATCTACCAATCACGCAAAGTGGAATTAGAAGGAAGCATCATCGAGCTTGGACTGTCACTGAAGTTGAAAAACTTGTCGAAGGTGTGACGAAATATGGAGTAGGGAAATGGTCTGAGATCAAAAAGGTTTCATTTTCATCATTCGTGTACCGTACCCCTGTGGATCTCAAGGTTGGTTCCACATAACTATGAACTGCCTCTATTATTAGTCCTCTTGGTTTTTTTGTTCGCTAACACTACAACTGTCTCTCATGATAGGACAAATGGCGAAATTTACGGAGAGCATGCTTTTCTCAAACTCCGTCAAACAGGATGGTTAGCACTTACCGAGATGATTTTTTTTTAAAACATAAAACAGAGTCAAGTTAACGTATAATTATAGTATTTGGTGTTAGACTAAACCAGTGAATGGTCGTGTTTTTGCAGGGAGGTCCAAATAAACAGGGGTCAATGGCCATTCCTACACACATTATGTTGCAGGTAAGAGAGCTTGCTCAGAAACAGTCACCGGTTCGCAAGGGTAGTAGAGTAGTAGTGAAGGGATCATCAAGAAATGGTTTCTTGTAGCGTTTCGTTTCGTATAAATTGACTGGCCTGGATGTGAGATTAACTCTGCTCTTTTAGTTTGGATTTTGTAGACTTAAAGGTAGCTTTTGTGATTTAAACCGGATTACTAACTGGTGTTATTGGAATTGATATGAGATGGTTGGTTCCTTTACTCTATGCGTTTTCGTGCGAAATGTTGAAAGTTGAAAAAGCATATTCCAGTAGACTAGTAACGTTTAAAACGCAGCGTTTAGTATCGAACCAAACTAGATGGTCGGATCCCACCACAAAGACCGTACCGAATTAATTTTTATATATAAAACCAATGGATGTGAGAGGGCAAAAATCGCATAGGTTGCATCGTAGAGATGGGAGAAGATATAAACGACGCGATGGTTCACAAAAGAACGTGAACACAAAGGTTGCAAGTGAAAAGTCACATCTTTGGGTTTAATCAATTTTGACAATGAACGACAACCTTTACATCAATAATAAAACTAATCTCATCCGACCAAAAAAAAAATAATAATAAAACTAATCTCAAACATTGTATTAGAAATATGATCTAGCAGACCATTTCACTGGCTTGTTGTAGTGCCTTGGAAGTATGTTTTAAATTTGGCCCTGGAGGAGATTTTCTTGCAAGACGAGAAGCTCGTCCAGTTACAAAGACTAAAGAGCTTACTTGATATTGAATTGTCTCTGTATCTCCTTTCATCCCACTTGTATTGATAATAATATAGTACTATAATATGATCCATATACGCTTGCTGAAATCCCACTTATATATATATTCTACAATCGTCCGGTGGTTGACAGTTAACATAAAGACAGTTTTACCTTCTCCAAGAAGTAACCACTGCAAAAGACAGTATCAAACGGTGTTGCCATAGATTTTATATGCACTATTTCTCCCAAAATATGACCAATTTATGTCCCCTAAGCAACAATAAAAGAACTATATGGAGCTTTGACGACAAAAAAAACAACAACAAAAAAATACTTATAAAATCAAATTGCGCCAATGTATATATTTAGACTCTTGCATAATGTACATCATCCTCATATACATCGGAATATCTCATAAAAGAAAAAAGATGGACTTCAACTGAAGAATACAACAGCTATAACCGTATTGTTTTGTTGATATAAACTCAAGAAAGAAAAAGAAAAAACCATTAATCTTGAATCTTACGAAGCAACAGCAGCAAGCCTCTGCTTCTTCCATTTATATGCAGCCTCAACAAGCTTGAGATTCTTAGTCTGCGATTCTTCTGGGAAAACACAATCAGAGTATTCTTCGTACTCTGTAGAACCGTCTTTTGTAGTGATGGCCTTTCTCTTCTTGAGTTTCCTAGGGAGCTTCGGTCGAACGAGATCAACATCTCCTAGCTTACCAAAGCTCGTCTCCATGTTCAGCCAATCTTCCAATAGTGACGCACGTTCTTCTTTCAGATCCAGTGTGCAGTCCTTGTAATACGTGTTGGCTCTGTCGAAAACCGCTCTAGCACGTCTGATGCAGTCTGTAACATCATCTTCTTGTTGTTGCGCTTCAAACTTTGCAAAACTAACCCAGACCTTGTAATGCTTTGTACGGTCTAAGAGTCGCTCATATAAAGCTCGTGTCCTCTCTACTTCCCCTTGTGATATCTCAAAATCAATGTATGCCTTCCACAGCACCTCGGGCATGTCAAGAGCAGGCTGAGATATTGCAAGTTCAAATATGGCTCTAGCTCGCTCTGTTTCAGCAAGGGGCCTTTCTAACTCAGCAAACTTGGTCCAAGCATAGCAGTTCTCAGGAGACCATTCAAGATACCGTTGATATAGTTTTCTACACCTATCTACGTTTCCCAGATCGTGTTCCATCTCAATGTACTTCTTGAATATCTTGTCTTTTGGAGCTTTTCCAATCGCATTACCTAATATCCGCCGAGCACCAGTGAGATTTAATTGCCTTATCTCAAACTGTGCAGCGAGCAACCATATTTTAGCAAAAGAAACTTTGGCGTGAGGGATAAGCTTGAGGCATTCTCTGTATACAAGTCGCGTACACTCCACATCTTCAGTTTCAATCTCTTCAAAGAGTGCATAATTAATCCAAAGATAGATATATCTCTGCCAGTACCGTTTCTCCTCTGCCGGTGGAACATTAGCAATAGCCCTCTCGTAGATTTCTCTGATCCTATCTTTGTTCCCTACACTCTCTTCTAGCCTAAGGTAATCGAACCACGAATCGTAGTTCAGAGGGTTCTTCCTTACTTCATCTTCATATTCAAACCTTGTCTTGCCAACGATGGCGTCCTCAATCCCTTCCTTATCACCATACTGTTTCTCAAACGCAACAAACTTCTTATACAAACCCTCTGCTCTTCCTTTAGGAATTTGATCCAGAGCAAACTTGTAGATACACCTAGCTCGTTCCACTTCCTTGCAGCCTTCTTCGAATTCAGCAAAAGCCACAAAGAGTTCTTCATCGTCCGCAAACACCTCGATGGCGCGTTCGTACACATTCCTTGCACGCGCAGTTTCACCTCCTTTCATCTCGAACTTAGCGTATCGAATGTAAGTGGAAACTTTCGGATGCCAAAGAACAAGTCCATCGTAGAGTGATCGTGCACGGTCGATTTCGTTATACCTAAGTTCGAATTTAATAAACAAGAGCCAACCTTGTTGATCGGGTGACCCATCCTTCATCCACCGCTCGAATATTTGTCTAGCCCCGGCGATATTCCCAAGCATCTCTTCCATGTGAATATACTTGTACCAAATCTGTCAAACACAGATCCTAAATTAGGTTTAAAGGGAACTACTCAAAAACAGGTTCTTCATCATCATCATCGTCCAAATGATAATTATAGTGCAAGGGACCCTGAAGAAAGAAAGAGGATTAGATATTGGAGATTTTAAGAATGTATAACTGAATTTTTTTTTCTTTTCTTTGGGAACCATACCTCGATGAAGAGAGTCTTTAGATTTGGAGACTTTAGCAAATATGGCAGAGTTTATAAGGCGAAATATTTCGGTTATGGCAGAGTTTAAAAGGCATAAACCAAATATACTTGAAGTCATTCGTCTGATTAAAAAAAAAAAAAAAAAGAAAGAAAGAGGCAATAAATCGGTTTATGCCTTTTATTTCGGTTATGGTACAATTTATGTTGGTTTAATTCTGAAGTACATTTTGGAAAAAAAAATTCAAAATACAATAATTTATTTGTTTTAACTGCGACTGAAATTATCTACAATACTTAATTGCAATTAAAAAGAGTAATTTTAATTTGGAATCAAAATAATTCAAGTTGATAAGAAATTTGCTTAGGAGATATGGAATTTCTCCACTTTGCAATGTGCCAAGTGTTACTCTGCTCCAACTCTTAATGTTGACACATTAAATGCATTAGAGAAATGAGAGAGACATCCAAACTTACAACTTATGACTTATGAGTAAGAACAACTGGAGTAATGGTGTAGTATCTACTGATTTGATCAAGAAAACTTCACGTCTGAATACATCAAAATTTAGAAACTATGTCACGTTATCATAATAGGTAAAAAATCATTTAGTTATGAATGTGTCACTTTACAATAGGTAAAACACTCAATTATCAAATCAATTCACCTTATACAATATTCCACTTTTTAGAGAAAAACTCGAATAATCTTGAGATGCAGCAAGTTGTGCTCAAAGGATGCTCTGAAACTCTTTTCTACAAGGATGTGTGAAGATAGAATACTTACTTACCACAAAATAGTTGATATACTCGTAGTCTATTTCACTTGGTGCTGCCATTGCACCAACCTGAAATGGTAAAATAAATCAATATGTTTTTTGCATAAGATGGAACCTAAATCCAGGTATGGAAGTTGGGATCAAAAGCATCATTAACCACAAAAACAATATCTGTTGTATCAAGTTGTCAGAGTTGTCAGAATAGATATTCTGGTTTATTTGAAAGCAACATCTACATTAACATTTTTGAAGTACATTTTTGTGTTCTACCATTTAAATTATATTTATTTACAAAGTTAATCTTTAGAAAATTGCACAAAATAATATCTAAAATATGGCAATTCTAAATCGAATACTCAATTAATATTAAACCAATTTGATTCCTAAAAAAGCTCTTCTAAATTAATTTCTATTTTCCTAAATCAATTTTTGTTTATACTTATACAATCTTTTCATTTAACATCATATTCCTAAATTGATATCTTGAATAGGATATTATCCTTTCATTGCTATTTTTCTTTATCAATTAAAATTTTACAATCATTGCTTAGAAATAATTTAAAATACTATATAATGTAGGTTATATGGCCGGACGGGTTATAGACTTGACGAGTTTGAATTAACATTAGTATAAATTTAAAATATTATTAATTCGATGTTAAAATACGGATTAAATCCTCATTTAATTATTTGGTCAACACTAAAAATATTAGAATACTAGACATATTAAATCAATGTAATTTAACTAAATTCTGTAAAAACAGTCTTAATCAAATAATATCTTATAAATTAGTTATTATGTATTTTATTATTTATACTAATAATTAACAATCCAAATACTCATTAACTAAATATAACAAATAAATAGAAGCTAAAATTATATTATATAAAAAATTGTTTTATGGTGTACTGTAGATTAAAATCTAGTAAGATAACAAATTACCATCACTATTATTTTAAACTAAAAAGAGATTCCCTTTTCTTTTCTTTTGTTTAGAAAATAAGACATTCAAAATAGAAAACGCAGCGTTTTTTATACGCTATTAAACGTCGCGTTTCACGAGAACAAGATAATAAGCATCGAAATAGAAAATAGACCTTTTGGGCTATAGAATACAATAAAATCGGCCCATGTAATTATTTTCGTGCGCCCTATTGCTCTTCTCTACAGGCGTGCGTGCGTGCGTGCTCTCTCTCTCTCTCTCTCTCTCTCTCTCTCTCTCTCTTCTCCGGAGATCGCCTTCATCACTTCTTCTACTGTGAGTCGCACATCAAATCTTCCCAACTTGTTCATGCATATGCTTTTGATTTAGCTAAACTTATATATCTTGAAATCGCATATCTTTACATGTTATTCTGCATATCGAGCTCGTTTTATAGAAATTCATGTTGGGAATCGATGTCTCGACGACATACATACGTTTTGGTCGATTACACAATTGACGTGAAGAGCTCAGCTTTTGCCATTTATCGAAGAATTCGTTTTTTTGGATATTTTCATTGGCTTGATTTGGTTTGATTGATAGCGATGCTAATTTATGCTTTCGATTTATTATTCTTGGGTTAATTTAGCTCTGACTTTTAGTTTTAAGATACCACTCTGAAGTTTTCCGTTTTAGTTATATGATCATCTGTGAACTCTCTGATTGTCGTTACGTGTGTCTGATTCTGAGTGAGTCTAGAAACTCAAATCTTTTGTCTTTTCTTCTTTCTAGTGATAGATAGTGGCTGAAACAAGTAAAGCACAATGGGGATCATCGAAAGGATTAAAGAAATCGAGGCCGAGATGGCTCGGACGCAGAAGAATAAAGCTACAGGTTCTCTTTTCTTCACTTATAGAACACGTAGTTTATAGGTATCCTTAGGAGACGAATTTAGATGAGGAATATTACAGTAAACAGATTTGCGATCCTCTAGAGTACATTATAAATATACTTCAGATAGCAGCTTTGACATTTTCGTTTGCTGCTTATGTTCTCCTTTTCCTGATCTTACATTTGCTGAAATTAACAGAGTAACTGTCAGCTAATTGATAATGTTCTGTTTGATGGGCAGAGTATCATCTTGGTCAGCTCAAGGCAAAGATTGCAAAGCTCAGGACACAACTCTTAGAGCCTCCTAAAGTAATGCTAGTTCTTTAATAAATGACTAAACCATTAGCCTATGCGCTTGTTTCGTTTTAGCTGATTGAGATTATTGAAGCTTATTTCGATTCCTTTCTTACTCGGGTCATCGTTATACTTTTCCTTGCTATTTCTGTATGTTTACAACTGAAATAGACAGTGTGTTACTGCTTTATTTGTCACCTTTTAGCTTATATTTTTAAGGCTATCTACTGGGGAATTACCTGCTACGTGGCCTCTGTTTTTGTACCTGAAGTAGAGTCTGCTTTTAGTTTGTAATTGTCTTCCGAATTCCTTTAACAGGGTGCTAGTGGAGGTGGGGAAGGTTTTGAAGTTACCAAGTATGGTCATGGACGTGTTGCACTCATAGGATTTCCGAGGTTGAATGTCTTAGATACTTATAGTCTCAAACATCCATTTACATTTATTTCCCATTTTGGTTAAATTATATTGCTCCTTTAGAAATTGCTGGCTTGGGTTTGGAAAACTGATGGAAGTGGTTGTACTTCGCAGTGTCGGAAAGTCCACGCTTTTGACTATGTTAACTGGAACTCATTCTGAAGCAGCCTCATATGAATTTACAACACTTACATGCATCCCTGGCGTTATTCACTACAATGACACAAAGATTCAGCTTCTCGATCTTCCTGGGATTATCGAAGGTGCTTCGGAAGGAAAGGGGCGAGGAAGGCAGGTTGAAATCTAGTTTCTTTCTTTTCTTATTGGTTATCTGATTATTCTTCTTAGGGTGCTCAAGTTAGATTTTTTCGACTAATTCCAAAGTTTCTTATCAGAAAGATATAATCAAAATGATACGAACTGTGATTATGATTGCTTATATCTCAGGTTATTGCTGTTGCAAAGTCTTCTGACCTTGTATTGATGGTTCTTGATGCCTCAAAGGTGAGTTATGGTTTAGCTGTCCATGTGAATTGCTATTTGGTAGGCTTGCTGCACTCTTTTATTAATCCTTTTTTTTCTGCTCTTCAAAAATTGTTAGAGTGAAGGCCACAGGCAAATTCTGACTAAGGAACTTGAGGCTGTGGGCTTGCGGCTAAACAAAACTCCTCCACAGGTAAAGCTTGTCTTATTAGCAGTGTCAAGTTATAGATGTAGCATTGAATAGTCTGAAGTCTAAAAACTCCTCCTCTTTTACGTGGTATGCTTCATCCAGAAACTTGGTTTCTTTTCCCGTGGAATGTGATCATGTAATTTTTTCTGTTTACCAGATATACTTCAAAAAGAAGAAGACTGGTGGAATTTCTTTCAACACTACAGCACCCTTGACTCACATTGATGAGAAGCTCTGTTATCAAATTCTGCACGAATACAAGATTCACAATGCTGAGGTAGAGGTTCCAACTTTATACTTCTATCAGTTCAGCCTCAGACAAGGTTTTCCTGGCTTGTCTTGTCTTGTTTGAGTGTTATGAGTAGAATTAGCAGACATTTGTGAGTATTTTTAAAGTTTTCTTATCGTAGTCTGTGGTGAGGAGTATTGCAGGTGCTATTTCGTGAGAATGCCACAGTGGATGACTTTATCGATGTCATTGAAGGCAACCGCAAATATATTAAGTGTGTATATGTCTACAACAAAATAGATGTGGTTGGAATTGATGATGTGGATAGACTATCGCGGCAGCCACATTCCATTGTTATTAGCTGCAATCTAAAGGCAAGTTTTGTAACATTTCGAAAGAGTAGTCTTAGATCTGCAAAGATGGAAAATTCTATAACTCCAATTTGTTGCGGTTCTAGTTTCCATAATTATTCCGAGTATGATATTCTTCTGCTCCTTGAAACAGCTAAACTTAGACAGACTACTTGCAAGGATGTGGGATGAAATGGGCCTTGTGAGAGTTTACTCAAAGCCGCAAGGCCAGCAACCAGATTTTGATGAGCCTTTTGTCCTCTCATCTGTAAGTGTATTTTTTCTTTTCTTATTTACAAGATAACCCTAGAAACTCTTCCATATCTATGATATATTCATCTTTGATTACTTGTAATTCATCAGGATCGAGGTGGCTGCACAGTGGAAGACTTTTGTAACCACGTCCACAGGACTCTCGTGAAGGATATGAAGTATGCACTCGTTTGGGGCACGAGC
>NC_025698.1:8314654-8324934 GCF_000633955.1 Camelina sativa
TGTAACCACGTCCACAGGACTCTCGTGAAGGATATGAAGTATGCACTCGTTTGGGGCACGAGCGCAAGGCACAATCCTCAGAATTGTGGTCTTTCTCAACATCTTGAAGACGAAGATGTTGTTCAGATCGTCAAGAAAAAGGTACATAAACGGAAAATCTATCCATTCAACTATTCAAGTAGACTAGTAGCGCAAATCTAGAAAATTTTGATCTCTGTTCCATGATGAGACTAGCTTAACGTATACTGCATATCTTGGAATCTTTAGGAGAGAGACGAAGGAGGAAGAGGGCGGTTCAAGTCACACTCTAACGCCCCTGCTAGAATTGCAGACCGAGAGAAGAAAGCTCCTCTTAAGCAGTAAGCTGATCAGTGTTCTCCATATACCCATCTCCACCATCATAGTTGTGGATGATTTCATCTGATTAAGATTTACTATGTTCAATCCTGAATCTTTGTACCTT
Organism: Camelina sativa; assembly: GCF_000633955.1. Classification (NCBI taxonomy): domain Eukaryota; kingdom Viridiplantae; phylum Streptophyta; class Magnoliopsida; order Brassicales; family Brassicaceae; genus Camelina; species Camelina sativa. Next base: position 8,315,118 of record NC_025698.1, read on the forward strand.
CTCTCACATTATAAAATTCAAAACAAGTTCCCGTTATACTTTTCCCATATATTCTGTTTTTGATCTTTGTTTGAAAGTCCACCTTTAATTCTTGAAATATTCAAGTAAACAGTGAAAGGCATCCATAGTGAAAAGATTTTACAAACAAGGAGGAACAAAATCGACTCAGATTCGAAGTTATTGAGAAGTGGCTTAAGTCGCCAAATTACAAGCTCAAATAACTCCAATCAATATTCTTATATGTAAACGGTACACAGAAGCTATTTCTGTATCTATAGTTCGTGTATAAGTTTCTCAGGAACCGTTCCCGAAGCAAGACAAAGATAAACCAACAGGCTGTTGAAAATTACTCGATAAGAATCAGCATTGCTCGCTCTTTTAGCTTCGCTGGCTCTTGGCCCAGACATGTCTTCCAGTTACTATCCCTGGTGGGTATAGATCAGTACACTGGTTTGAACCAGCACTGCGTCTTGCATCTCCATTGCAAGATAGTCCTGATTGTCTCTGCTTGGCTTGAGTACATTGTGTCAGGCTCATGTAGCTTGGCTTTCGATAGTATCCCCCACCATCAAGAACACTGCTAGAGAATGCAACTGGTGATTGAGATGTTGACGACGTTGATGTCTCATCGTATAAAGAATCATAGCTCATGCCTGACGAAACCGGAGGAAGAAGAAGTGGAGGTCTAGCAAGAACTCTAGTTGAAGTTAGATTGTTCTTCCTGACTTTTACAGCCTCATATTCAGATACTACACTGCTCTCACTACTTTTCCTTGAAAACGTCCCTACATCTTCATGCCAGTTCCAACCAGGACTGCTCTTGCGCGAACCATGATGTGTAAGCACTCTTCCGCTTGGACTTGGACACGCCCTCGACTGCCAAAACAAACTCATCAGACATTATTACAATCAGCAAAACACTAAATTTATGTTCTGAAAATACATTGACCAACCTGATGTGTGAGAGCATAAACCATAGCTCTCTCCCTCTTGATAGCTCCTTCTTGCCTCATCTGTAACTTTGTTTTCACTTCCTTTACACTTTTAGGGCTACTACACCAACCCTTCTATAAAAACATCAACCAGATTCACATACTTAAAAATAATGTTCAATAAGCATACTCAAAAGTCCTGCAAGTTTTTGATTTATATTTACCTCGGTCTGCTTTACAGGATCTTTTAGCTCAACTAAGTCTGAAGGCGCTCTACGATGAGCTCTTACACGCGACTGGACACGAACAAGAGCTTGCATACACCTTAGTGTAACAGCTGCCTGTTTCCTAACTTGTCTGCCACGAAATATTGCCTGAATTCTCACTACAGCCTTCAGAGCTCTAAACGCCTGTCTTGCCTGAAAAAAGAAAACAAACGCAGAGAAGCTTTAGATGCTAGTATCACAGACAACATAATGAACAAGTATACCAAGATTAAGTTTCTTACGCAAAAGATCATTGAAGTTTAAAACTTTATAGAAGCAAAAAGACACCACCACCAAAGCAATATATAATAACTTTGTAAGCAATTGTAATTGATTGTAGTGCAGACTCTTTTAATTCAAAAAGATAAATCACAATAATATTAGGAATGGCTAAACTACAGAGTAGTCAAGAAGGTTACAAACCAGGAAAGCACGAAAAGCAGCTTGAATTCTTGTTGAAGCCCACTCACGCTTAACAACCAAGAAATCCTTAGGAGGAGCTCGAATGAGAGCAGCCATGGCCGTAGTGAAAGCCTCGTCAGCCGAGAAAGAAGGTGGCTCGGAGCCTAACGAAGAAGCACCATAGCTTGCTCGGCTCTTGAAAGAAGAAGATGTGAAGCTCTCCGATGAAAGCCCCCAGAGCTTCCATTTCTTCTTGCTGCTCTTCTCGCTTAACTTATCCTGCTTCACAATTTAGTACAGATTATAAAAAAAAATGTTTGGTATATAGTAAGAAGAAACAACAAAGATGGAGGCTTTTGGTAGAATACCTGATCATCTACGTGTTTTCTATGAGAAATTAGTGATCTAATCCAATTTCCTGATCCACCCATCTTCTCAAAATCTAGACCTTGGTTTGTGAATTCTACAGAAAAATCAGAACTTCAGAAGCTATTGATTCACAAATTCAAAGCTTTTAGGACTGCAATGTGGGAAAAAAAGAGGAAAGATTGTTTTCTTGGAATTGGGTGTGTGATTGGGATTGATGTTGACAAAAAGTTTGCAGTGTTAAAAAGAAGAAGAAGAGAGAGAGAACGTTCTGTTCAAATTAAATAAAACAAAAAGAGAGAGAAAGAACGTTTGAATTTTGAAAATTTTGGGGTACGAAAGCAATTTCTTAAAAATAACGGTAAAACTTTAATATTTGTTCCTAATATTTTCTCTTAAAGTCCCTTTACGTTTATTGTTTCTCAAATTTAACCCCGTTAGTTTCTGTATACCAAAAACCCATTCGTGTCGGGGCGGGTCGGGTTTTCACAACAACCGACTGTGACGTGTCGGTTTTATCTAGACGTTCATCTACAATTTTGATCGGACGGTTCATATTAGAACACATTGTTTCGTCTCTGACCCCAACGGCAACACCTTCATCTCCATTTCAGGAAACTCGATAACAGAACAGGATCAAAGACAGAACCTGGAAGAGAAAATCCATGGCGGATCCGAAACAGAGCTCTCTTACTGGTAACACCGACTCTTTCATGAATATATATATATATATATATGTAAATCAATTTCACAAATTTATGTTTCGTCGTTTTATGGATTTGACTTATTTCCCATATTTAGGGTTTTTTCTATGTGTAATTTGAATCAACGAGCTTTTGGGTTATTGAGGTTTCTATTAAAGATGGTTAATTTGGGAATCTCATTTGATCGTTTCTGTTTCTGGGTTTTGATTTTCTTTCCCAGAGGAGAAGACAAATGTGACTGGAAGCAGGAAAGAAGAGAAAGAATCGATGTTTCATGGGAAGGAGACTCATGGAAGAAGTGAAGACATTGATGAGAAGACGAGAGTGGATGATGTTAAGGGGCCTGGTGTTCTCGGCCGGATGAAGGAAGAGGTTGAAGCCATTGTTGACGCAGTTACTCCTACGAAAAGTTCAGACAAGTGATGAGAGATTAGTATCTCCCTCTTTCTTGTAATGTTTCCTATACATCTGTGTAAGAAAATGTAACCACCCCCCTTTGCTTAATAATAAAAAATAAAACACGAGCTTTTTGATTATTGACTAAACCATATATCATCTTTGAGAATGGAGACTTTGCACCAGATGAGATCTACCCCAAGTTTGAGTTTAACCATCTTCAAGTCTGATCAGGCTCTGCAATGGTTGGTTACATACCAGGATGAATCAGGATTCCATTGCGCAGCTAATTAAGGAATAACAAGCTAAGGTTTGAGATTCATAGTGAAAACTGTATGAAAAGGTTAATAGAGAACCAAACAGGTTAATGTCTTCTGAAGCTTTTGATTTCACATTCTCTATTCTCCATTTGGATATGAAGTAAGGTTCGTCTTTTATTGGATACTATAATCAGTCCATTCCTAATTTGAACAACTTTTTTCCATGAAAGATCAGTTTCTCCAAGGGTCGAGGAGGGAGTTAATATTTCATTTTGTTGTCCTGATTCTTGAATGACTTCACTATTTCCCAATAAATGTTAAGAAGAACCAAAAAATGAAGTCAGTCATGATCCCAAGGTACTGAATTAAGTTACTCATCAGGCAGCTAGAGAGACCTCATCAATAAGAAATTCGTGGGCCGAAATGTAAAATGCCCTGTTTGTTAATGGAGTAGTCATTTTGTGGGTTATATATATATACAAGTCGACCATTCTGCATATTTTCAAAACTACTCCCAACGACTTGTTTTGTAAAACGGAATCCGTGTTTCTTTGAAGTTTGAACCACTTAGATTTATTGATTCTCCGTATGTTGTCATCATCTTGTCACCACTACTTTTTTCTTCCAACAGAATCGGTGCTTGTTTAAACCATATGGATTTTATAGTTCTTCATATGTTGTCATCATCTTGACATCATTATTTTGGAGTTAATGAAAGTTAAGATATTAAAATCCTTTGAAACCAAATGAAAAAAAATATATATATTCGAGACACACAAAAGCAAACTTCAAAATATATCTTTAAAATCCTATTAAGATAACCGTGTGCGTTTTACGATTTCAGTTCAACTGGTGTGATAATAATTCAAACTTAAAAAAGACACAGCGAAAAAGAAAAGAAACACACACAAAAGCGAGCACACCGTATAATATTTTAAGACAACACTACGTCCAATCGTTTTAAACTTTGGTATTGGAAAGGAAAAGAGAAGAGAGTGACACACTGACTTTAAGATTGGCTAAATACCAAAAACCAAGCACATCATTTTTTGTTCTATGTCTCTTAGTTTTGTCTCAATGCTCTTGTCACGTCAATGTGGTGTATTTTGTGCTTTGTGCATGTGTTTTTTTTTTCTTTTGGATATTTGAACATTCCCATCACAAAACCATCTATACAAAAAGTCATGCTAAAAAAAAACATCTATACAAAGTCAACAATTGTCACCATTATCGTATTTTACTTCTAAGCGAAAATTGGTCCATTTGCTTTTTTTTTTTCCTTGCAAATTTGAATGATAAAAGCAATGATATTCTTTTTCAAATTTGACTGTCCAGACAAATATTAGATCCTTTGCATTTTTAGCGTTTGGTAAATTCTGAAATATTATACAATTATTTACAGTTATATTTGGAATTCTGGTGTGCCGCATTGTAAAAGTTCATAAAATGATATACTAAGCTATAATTTTATATATATATGTGATTAATTAGTTTATATACTTGTATAATTTGTCTTTCATATACAAATCACTTTTTCGCGGCCGACCCCACTCACTTACTCTCAACAAGTACTGAATTACTTACATATTCCACTATTATCGTTTGTGGGAGGAATGTACGGAAAATAAGTAACACAGTAAATAGCATACGACTGACGACGTACGAAACCGTTTGGTAGAAAGAATTAAAAACGAAAAGTGATTTAAATTTAAAACGACATAAGAGCACCTCCTATATATCAATCAAAGATATTAATGAAATGATTTAATATAACTCATGGAACTTCATAAATACGGTTGTCCTTTTTGTTTTGTCATATTATGATCACAGTGCGACATACCCATATGAAATTGAAATGCATTACTATAAACGTATGCAATTTTAAAAATATATACAACTGCATATTGAAACAAAAAATGCCTTAAATGGATAATATATAGTCATGGGACGCCACTATGTGCGAGTTCTCTCACGTTTTATGTGATGGCTGTTCGATTTCTTAATCAACGACCCTAAATTGTTTCTGTGGAAAAGTCAAACAAATCAATGGCCCCAAGCCCCGAGGTGAGCTGTTTAGGTGAAAATGAAATACTAGCAATTAGTTCTCCTTAATTACAACGGTTTTGTCTCAACTCTCTGAGTCATGTGTGTGTATCTTATCTTATCTGTTCGAAACAAAATAAAAATATCTCGGCTTTGTAAAGGGGCACTATATATTATTAATACCTCCTCATCTATATATATATATACTTTTTTTTTTGTCAACCTCCTCATCTATAATTACACTGTTTTCCATGTTTCATGTTTAATCTATAGCTTAATCAGTAGCTAGTATAACCTTTGATATTTTTGTTTCTTTCTTTAATAATCTCCATGTTATTTAGACAAATATTGTGATGCTGTTGGAGATCAATAATGGATATTTGGAATGAATTCATAAACGAAAATTAACTAGTAGTACTAGTTATAGTTTAATTTATGGTCTTCTGATTTCTAAAAATTAATGTATTTTTTTTTAATAGAATTTTTTTCAATAGCTAAATTGTTTAAGCAAGGGATATACTACTGGAAAAAGTAGGTCAAATGTAGTGCACGGGAAAAGGAAGTTCAAATCATATTGATGGGGCGATAGACTCGATAAAGCTCCCATGGAATCATGGTGGTGAGATCCCATGCATGTGAGTATCCTTCCTACCTAAGTTTTACTTAATATTAATTGACCGTTCACTTTCAAGCCATGCTTTAATTAATCCTCATCAGAGGCGGACCCACGTTCATTAGAGGGGGTGCAAGTGCACCAGATAAAATATAAAAAACTTAGTTTATATGTATTTATTAGTGATGTAAGTAGTCTGGTGGTCAATGATGCACCACGTACCCTTTGAGTTCAAGGATTCAAATCCCCACAAGAACACTTTTAGATTTTTTTTGCATCCCCTCAAAAGATTTGCTAGATCCGCCACTGATCCTCATCCGACTTTGATTTGGCATGTTGCACTCTTTTTGTAAGCCTGCTGTGCTTATACATTCAATTTGTCCATATACTGGATGTCACACCAGGCAATGTCATGTCACCATCTATCATCATAACTTTCATTATAATTACATGTTCAAACGTATAAGTTGGGACCAGAAGAAAAAACATAAAAAAGTAGACAATGATATCTATTGATTTTATAGAGAGTGTTGTAATACGCAGAGTGTGTCTCTATAATAAACACATGTGACCAATAAACGAACGAAACATCATCCATGGATCAGTTTTAAAAGACACGGAAACGGTGCGGATCGGTTCAATCCACTGAGTGTAATTAACCTCGCCGCGATCTCGCTTCGTAAAAGAAAAGGAGGTTACTGACACGTCATCTCCCAATGGGGCTAAAATACTTTTAAAGCAACACTTTTTTTTCTTTAGACAAGGGAGGGGAATAGTAAAATACTACTAATCTTTTTTTAAAAATGTGTACCTAATAAATACAAAGACTTTTTTTTTTAAACTAGTTGGAAATACCAATAATAAAGAGTTGTCGGCATTTATTATATGAATTTATTAAATTAAATAAATCTTTGAACCTATATAAACTTGAGTGGATTTAGTGTTTATATTTTCTTTCTTTTAATTTTGTTTGTTTGACCAATCAAAGAGTGATCTAATTAATTGAAATGGAAAAAATTATGACCAGTCTTCCTTTCACATAAATGATTTTATATTGTAAATTTAAGTCCATTTGATCACAATTTAAATCATTCATCTTGCAAATTGAAGTAATCTTTTTTTTCCTGCTAAAATTACAATTTTTAATAATCTTTTATTTACTTTTTAAAGTCAGTGGTGACTTTATTATATTACTGATCATAAGATTAGTGTGAGAGTGTTTCTACAAAATAACAGAGACATTTATTAATATATTATTACAGAAGTAAAATTATTTCTTAAAAAATACTTCTTACTGTAGTTAGTAATTTGCAGATAGTTTGAAGTTAATTAATTAGAGATCATCATAGTCCAAGAGAGAGAGAGAGAGAGAGAAGAAGAAGACGGGGAAGAAAGAAGCAACACAGAAAGATCCTTTGGCAGCAAAAACTCTAGTGCTTCAGATTTCTCAGTCTTAAGCAATAAGCAAATAAACAAAAAGCTAAATCACAAAAAGAGAGAGAGAGAGACCCAAATCTGTGTCTTTCTCCTAAAACCCTCCCTTCCCCCTGTGAATTGTGTTGCTTTGCTGCTACTACTACTACGTCTCTGGAGAGAAAGTCAAATTATCCAAGAGAAAAAGAGAGAGAGAGAGAGAGAAAGTTTCTTCATATATTTGTTGTTGTGTTTCTTTGCGTCTTTGATCTGCCATTGTCATCAAACTTCTCTCAGCTCATCAATCAGCTTTCTTGCTTTAAATTTTTCGGTCTCCTCTCTCCTCGGTAATTTTTCTCATGTCCAAGATCTTGTTACTGTGTTTCAAGATCTTGGAATTGCTTTTGCAGCTTTGCTCACTTCGTTTCACATTTTCCTCGGATCAATCGGAATTGCAAATGTGTTTGGAATTTTTAAAGTTTTTAAATTTTGTTTTCCTTGTCCTTTTCCGAGTTTCATGCTAGATTTGAAATCCAAAATGTTAAAATCGTTTCATTTTGGTCCGTTAAATCTGACAATATTGGGGGCTCAATTTAGTTTAGTTTTGCTAGATTTCTTATAAAGTATGTTTTTTTTTTTGCATACATATATATTTTCATTCAAAAGGTTGAACCTTTATCTAATGAGAAATCTAATCGTGTATTGGGTTTAATCTTCTGTGCAGACCAACATTTACTAGGGATATGAGACATTGACCATAATTGAGAATCTTGATGAAGAAGAAGAGTTCTTGATAAAGATTCCTGTATTTGTTCTTGAGAGGAATGGCAAGAGGTAGAAGAAGGTCAAAGCTCAGACTTAGCCATATATACACATTTGGATGTCTTAGACCAAGTGCAGATGAGGGTCAAGATCCTCACCCAATCCAAGGTCCAGGATTTAGCAGGACTGTCTACTGTAATCAGCCTCATATGCACAAGAAGAAGCCTTTGAGATACCGCTCTAACTATGTCTCTACCACCAGGTACAATATGATCACTTTCTTTCCCAAGTCACTCTACGAACAGTTTCACCGCGCTGCCAACTTCTACTTCTTGGTAGCTGCCATTCTTTCTGTGTTCCCTCTCTCGCCGTTCAACAAATGGAGCATGATTGCTCCCCTGGTGTTTGTTGTTGGACTCAGTATGTTAAAGGAGGCTCTTGAAGATTGGAGTAGGTTTATGCAAGATGTGAAGATTAATGCGCGGAAAGCTTATGTTCATAAACGTGATGGCGAGTTCCGTCGCAGAAAGTGGAAAAAGATTAGTGTTGGGGATATTGTCAAAGTGGAGAAAGATGGCTTCTTCCCTGCTGATTTGCTCTTGTTGTCTTCCAGTTATGAGGATGGGATTTGCTATGTAGAGACTATGAATTTAGATGGTGAGACCAACTTGAAAGTGAAAAGGTCCTTGGAAGCAACATTATCGCTGGATGACGACGAATCTTTTAAAGATTTCACGGGGACAATAAGATGCGAAGATCCAAACCCAAGTCTTTACACATTTGTTGGCAATCTTGAGTATGAGCGGCAGATATTTCCACTGGATCCAAGTCAGATTCTGTTGAGAGATTCAAAGCTTAGGAATACACCTTATGTTTATGGAGTGGTGGTATTCACAGGGCATGATACCAAGGTGATGCAGAACTCAACAAAATCGCCTTCGAAAAGGAGCAGAATCGAAAAGACTATGGATTATATCATCTACACGCTTCTCGTCCTACTTATTTTGATCTCTTGCATAAGTTCATCCGGATTTGCTTGGGAGACAAAGTTTCACATGCCGAAATGGTGGTACTTAAGACCTGAGGAGCCTGAGAACTTAACCAATCCAAGTAATCCTGTTTATGCTGGAGTTGTCCATCTGATCACTGCTCTGTTGCTGTACGGATATTTGATACCAATCTCTCTTTATGTCTCCATTGAGGTTGTGAAAGTGTTGCAGGCATCTTTCATCAATAAAGATTTACACATGTATGATAGTGAGAGTGGTGTTCCAGCACACGCACGCACATCGAATCTAAACGAAGAGCTAGGACAAGTGGATACTATCCTTTCTGATAAAACGGGAACTTTGACTTGTAATCAGATGGATTTTCTGAAATGCTCAATTGCTGGCACTTCTTATGGAGTACGTTCCAGTGAAGTCGAAGTTGCTGCTGCACAGCAAATGGCTGTTGATCTTGATGATCACGGAGAAGTATCCAGTAGGACAAGTACTCCAAGGGCCCGGGCTCAAGAAATTGAGTTAGAAAGTAGCAGTAATCATCGAGCTGAGCATAATCAAAGAATTCCTATAAAGGGGTTTGGTTTCGAGGATATCAGGCTAATGGATGGGAATTGGTTGAGAGAGCCACATACAAATGACATTTTGCTGTTTTTTCG
>NC_025698.1:8326501-8329677 GCF_000633955.1 Camelina sativa
TTCACAAGGCCAAAACTTCTATAGGATCTGATAGAGATGAGTTGCTTGAGAGGATATCGGATATGATTGAAAAAGACCTTATTCTTATAGGTGCAACTGCTGTGGAGGACAAACTCCAGAAAGGGGTATGTAGATATCAGACAAGACACCTTAGTTCCATCTCCTCCATCTTGTTTATGTAAAATTGAGTTTCCTTTTTCATTTGAATTAGGTGCCCCAATGCATAGATAAACTTGCTCAAGCAGGCCTCAAATTATGGGTTTTAACTGGGGATAAGATGGAAACAGCAATCAACATCGGGTTAGAACACCTTTAATACCTTTAAGCAAATTTATATTTGAAGTTCTCTGACCAACTGACCTATATGCTTTGAACTGCAGATATTCATGTAGTTTACTTCGGCAAGGCATGAAACAGATATGTATAACTGTGATGAACTCAGAAGGAGGATCTCAAGAAGCAAAAGTAATATGGGGCTAAATTCATTCCCCTTTCTTAAGCGTAAGGACCTACAATTTGAAGATCTAATTAATATGTCTGTTGATGTAAGCAGGCTGTGAAAGAGAATATTTTGCTTCAAATCACAAAAGCTGTACAAATGGTGAAGCTAGAGAAAGATCCACACGCTGCATTTGCCTTGATCATTGACGGCAAAACCCTAACGTATGCGTTGGAGGATGAGATGAAGTATCAGTTTCTTGCTTTGGCGGTCGATTGTGCGTCAGTCATTTGCTGTCGTGTGTCTCCTAAGCAGAAAGCTTTGGTATTTCTATCCTTCTCTTGTGCCATGTATCTGCACACATTGGCATTGTGAGTTTCCTTATAATTATTTTTATTTCAAAAAATTTCTAAAACAAGGTAACGAGGTTAGTTAAAGAGGGAACTGGGAAAACCACATTGGCAATTGGTGATGGTGCAAATGATGTTGGAATGATTCAAGAAGCAGACATTGGTGTTGGTATCAGTGGGGTTGAAGGAATGCAGGTTAGTGTAGTCTCTCTAGAATGTATTTTTGGTGTCCCACCGTGTACCAAATGTACAATGATATTGTTCCCATCCGGACATTGCTTTTGCTGATTATCATTCTTTTGCAGGCTGTTATGGCAAGTGATTTTTCTATTGCCCAGTTCCGGTTTCTTGAAAGATTGCTCGTCGTTCATGGACACTGGTGCTACAAAAGAATAGCTCAAATGGTATATATGTATACAAGATGTCTTCTAATTCTTATGCATCTTATGTTACTCTTTTGGTTTCTAACATATATTGTTCTGTATCCAGATCTGCTATTTCTTTTACAAGAACATAGCATTTGGTCTCACTCTCTTCTATTTTGAGGCTTTCACTGGGTTTTCTGGGCAATCAGTATATAATGACTACTACCTATTACTCTTCAACGTCGTCCTTACTTCATTGCCAGTGATTGCCCTTGGAGTCTTTGAACAAGATGTTTCCTCGGAGATCTGCTTACAGGTAAGATTCAACTAAGCTGCTGTGAGAAGTCAAACCTTAAAACTTCTATGAATTTCTCTCTCACAACAAAAAAACTCTTTATTTGTTCTGCAGTTTCCTGCGTTATACCAACAAGGGAAGAAAAATCTCTTCTTTGACTGGTATAGAATATTCGGGTGGATGGGAAATGGTGTGTACTCCTCCCTTGTTATATTCTTCCTCAACATTGGAGTCATTTATGAGCAAGCTTTCAGAGACGGTGGCCAAACTGCTGACATGGATGCTGTTGGTACTACCATGTTTACATGCATTGTTTGGGCTGTGAATGTGCAAATCGCTTTGACGATGAGTCACTTCACTTGGATCCAGCACGTCTTAATCTGGGGAAGCATAGGTCTATGGTATCTTTTTGTTGCGCTCTACGGGATGATGCCTCCAAGTCTTTCAGGCAACATATATAGAATTCTAGTTGAGATTCTTGCTCCTGCACCCATATATTGGGTAACCACATTTTTGGTCACAGTGACCACAGTCCTCCCTTACTTTGCCCACATATCTTTTCAAAGATTCTTATATCCGTTGGATCATCACATCATTCAAGAGATCAAATACTACAAGAGAGATGTAGAGGATAGAAGAATGTGGACACGAGAACGGTCTAAAGCACGGGAGAAGACAAAGATTGGATTCACAGCTAGAGTTGACGCGAAAATCAGACATCTAAGGTCAAAGCTCAATAAGAAACAGTCAAATATGTCACATTTTTCAGCTCAAGATACAATGTCCCCAAGATCAGTATAGCTTCTGGGGCATTCTGAGGGATCTCTCTTAAAGGTTAATTATACTTTTAAGATTTCCAACCTGTAGAAAACAGTATCAGGTTCATGGATGGAGGTAGGGCTCTGGATTTTGATTTCAGACTGGAGATAGCTCTTGATGCCGTTGTGTGTATGACATGGAAGAAGGGAGAATTTTATATGGCGTGAGCTTGTGAAAGTAGCTGACTGATGGTTTTGGGTTCTTGTTGTTGTATCAGAAACAGTAACTATACATAGATTTTTTTTGTGTATACTTAGGACAGATTGCAACACCAACCAAAAAAAGTATCCTCCTCCTTTTGTTCCTCCCTCAAATACTATTGTTTACACTGTTCTGACATCAGATTCCAAAGGTTATTTGTGACAGACAAAACATATTTTCTCATGGTTCTTGATTTGCTAATATTGACTCAGAGAATGTTTGAGACAAGAAAGACCATATATGATAAAATTGATTTTTTGGATCTTATATAGTGATTCATACAGCAACTTGTTGAAATCCAAAAAAAAAAAAAAACAAACTTGCAAACCAAGAATGCAAAAGCTCGAAGATGTAACAGAGGAACTATTTTTTCTTGGCTTTGGGCTTGTCAATGGATTTGTTTTTAAAAGATTCAATACCAGTTTTGCGGCCCTCAAGCAAATTCATGGTCTCACCAATCCCAATCTTGTCTTCACCAGCCAACAACTTCGTTAGCTTCTCCTCTGTGAAATCACCTTTCTTCGTCGTCAATCGTCCCTAGAGAAACAATTTAAGCCAATTGAACAAACAAGATTTAGTCTCATCGATTCATCACTCACTCTATGAGAAATTTCATCGAACAGGTGGTGGGCTACTCTACTATTATGTTACAAATGTGGTGAATTTTTGTTCATCAGATTTTATAACCTGGCAGAGTCTGATGTACT
>NC_025698.1:8330971-8335540 GCF_000633955.1 Camelina sativa
GTTCTCAAAACCCTCCCCGCTTTGATCGCCATGGACAAGCACCACTATGTATCGTCTGTATGAGTGACTCTATCTCCTTTGCTAAAATAATCACTTTTTTTCTTTCAGATCTCGGTTTACGAGTAAATAAAAAAAAAAAAAAAAGACTCTACTTAAACCCGAGACCATTTTTTTTTTCTGGTTCAATTCAACCCCGCTAATCTTTAATTCTTTATCAAAATTTCCCACAAACTATAAAAATTCAATCTGAAATCCATAAAATGAAGATTTTATTTTCTTTACTTAGAAAATTACGTCATTAAGATTTAAAATTCATTCATGTCATCATAGTCCATTCTTCCAAAAACTGTATTGGTAAACATTTAAATAACAGTACTATTTTATAGAAAGACAAGTTAATATTGCGTGACACTCAAGAGTCTCAAATACATGGTCAAATCTATACATTGATCATAGGTAAATTTGAACAAGTAATCTCTGCCAACTGGTTCTTCTCGGTTGGTTTACGACTGGTCAAAGTCCTTAAAGGCTTAAACACCAAAAAAAATCCTTGATTATATAGTTTTTCAAGCTAAAAAATCATCTTGGTCTCAAAGCACACAATACAAAAAAATTAATACGATCCTTTCCAACCACACCAAAAATTTATGTTATGGGCTAAATAACTCAACTACCTAATTTTATGATGATAAAATGAAAGAAAGTTAAGTGTTATTTTTGTCCAAACATATTTCTAAAGTTGGTAATCATAAAAGCAAAGGAAGAAGATAACGCAAAAAGCTAATAAGCCTATTATCAACAAGCAACTCCAAAGATTCTGTGCTGCTTCCTTTTTTGTCCCATCATCCTCAATCCAGGAACATAATATTTCCCTGACAACCTGCAACAACAGAACAAATCTGACAAAGATTAGACACCAAAGATTTCTACAAGGAAGAATACTGATGTGAATATAGTGTGTCAGGATTCTTTTTAATTCATTTACATTCTTCGTGCATCTCTCTCGCTATCACTAGCATATACTCTGCGTGTTTTGCCAGATTCATCATTCTCTCTATCTCTTCTGACGATCCTTTCACCACATCTAATTTGTTCTCTACTTCCACGAGCTTATAAGCTGCGGTTATTGAAGCTTCACCAACCATCTCCTGTGAAATAGAGGGTCCTTGACTGTGTGTCTGCCGGGGTTTCGCGTTCATCTCTTTTGGTCTCGCTACTTGTGGTGTTCTTGGTACCAAGCTATTGTCATTCATCTTGTAGAAGTTCTGTGTCTGTTGTGTGTATTGTTGCATTTTTGAAGAACCAAAACATAAAAAAATATCATAATAAGCAGGAATGAGGAAACAACACAGACCAAGAAAGATTGCGCACTTGTTCAACCAAGGCTTTCAAGACTTACTGATTTTAAGTGGCTAACCTTTTCAAGTTTTCCCTGAGCAGCAAGCCTCCTCAATCTTGAACTAAGCATCCTTCTGAAATTTGGTGGTGCTCCATGTCGTTGCTGCTATACACATACCAGACCGTTATCATGAATTTGATCATTACATCACAAACTTGTCCATTACAGGGTTAGCTGCTAAGACTGATAATGGATACTGAACCTAATAGAGCTCTATAGTATTTTTTTTTAAGATTATCATACTGACATCAATGCAATAACTAGGATCAAACTATAATCGTAATGAATGGTTATAATATAAGACTTTACATTGATAACTCCAATTGACAGACGAAACGTTGAGACAGATGGATAGATATGACTCAAGTAATTTAAATTTGCCAAAACCGATGCTTCATTCACATCTTTAAGTGGTACAATGATTGTGTATTTCAGAATTCAAGAAAAGATTGGTGTTTAACTGTTTATATTGCTCATTAGATTAGATTGACTATGCTTTCAGCATAACTGAATAAGCAGCTTGCGAAATAGATCAGCGTTTCAGTGATGACAACTGGCAGAATAAAGAGAGCGCCAAAATATGAGTATATGACTAACCTCAATGCAGTTGTAAATTGCACTGACATCAGATCCATTAACATCCGTCAAGGCTGAAAGAGCTTCAAATATCATTCCATCATATCTTCATAAAATAATGGCTCATCAGAAGCGTAACAATGCAAGTAGACTAGCAATTTACAGTACTTATGAATCGCCACAGGATTAAGTACTGGCTCAGAAAAGAAGGAAGTAATGAAAACAAACCTGGGAACATTCTTCGCATCAACCACAATGTTACAAAACTCCTCAATGTTTTCAGAAGATACATTACGGATAAGTTTAGCTACTGGAGAAGGGATAGCATTAGGGATTTGATTATAGGTAGCGGCAGCTGCAGCGGAAGCCAGATCAAAAGCAGCAGCTTTGATTTTTGGTGTCCTTATCTTATCCTTAGAGCCTTGAATGCCAGGGGCAACACTTAAATTACGCCACTTATCCTAAAACATATGAAACATCGGATGACTAAGATACGTGATTCATAGGTAAACAAATAAAGGAGACAGTGCTAATTCTCAAATCCTGAATAGATGAAATAAAATGAAGACAGAGATATCAATCTCAAAGTTCAGACTCAACAATACATACTTTCTTTAAGTTTGAAAATTTGTGTTCGTATCTCGATTTTCAAAAAAAAAATCCTATGACATAAGAAGACAAAAGTCATCATAGACAATGATCGACTAAAATTGGTTCTCCTAAACTAAAATCAGAAAAGAGTAAAAAGAAAAAGAGAAGGATACCGATCACCTGCGTTAAACCTAAAGTTTCAAAATTTTGTCGTGCAAACCATAACTAGAGGTTCTACTTGCATTGCATTTGATAGAAAAAGTACACATTTTCTATAACTGTCTTAGCAAATCAAACACCCAGGTAATATGAAGACCTTCTCGCAGGTGAAAACTAGAGAAGAAACAGAGAAGACAACCTGTCCACTTGACTCACCAGAGTCAAAAACCCCCAGTAGAAACTCAATTCAAGAAAAAAAAAAATCTACAAATGATAATCTTTCTTCAGCAAAACTAATACTCAAATAAAGCAACTAAAATTTAAAGTCTAGTAATTAGTAAAAGATGATAGAATACATAAATAGCCAATATTAGAAGTAACACATTACACTTCAATAATCATTACTGGGGGAAAAAAACAAACACAAAATACATACTCAAATCATATTAGTAACCTACTCTCAAACCAAAGCATCGGGAGAAGACTGAATCAATAAAAAAAATTTCAAATTTCAACTCCAAAAAAGTCTTGAACTAAATAAGACGTATTCAATTAACAAACTGATCAATCCCGTTACTCGATAATTAGGGTTTCCCATGTTTCAACAACAGCTAGTAAAAAAAAAAAGGAGTAATTGAAGAAGAAGAAGATAATAATTAAAATAAAAATAAAAACCTTGAGGTCGATGTTGGAACGATTAGAGAGCTGCCCATCGAATTCAGAATCGCGGAGAATATTCTTCCACTTGCCGGGACCGTGCTTTCTAACACCGGCGAGTAACGCCTCCTCTTCCTCCGCCGTCCATTTAAGCTTCTGGTTTCCCATCTCTTCTTCTATTGCTTCTGTTATCGCCTCTTCGCTCCGTTTTTTTTTGTGTGTGTGTGTGTGTAGCTTCTTCGTTTTGGTGTATATCACACAAATCAAATATTATTGGTGACAAAGAACTTCTCGCCGCCGATTCTTCCGCCGCGCTTTGTCCCCAATAACTCTATTGCTTTTTTATTCAATATCCATATAAAATCTTTTATTTATTTATATCTTGAAGAGATAAATCTACAAAGTGGGTTGTTATGGTAGCATTTACAATTTAAGTAACTTATTATGTAAAAGTTTGAAAAATATAGGGTCCAAATTGGAAAAAACTTAAATTGGGGAGAGATTTTGGGTTAAATTATTCTAAATAAAACATCAGGGGTCAAATTCGAATCAATCACAAAATCTTACCAACCCTAAAAATGTCTCTTTTCGAATTCTGAGCTTTTCTCTCTCTCACTCACTCACTCACTCCGTCGTCTTCTAATGGCGATCAATCATGGCTCGGATCACGACTCCGACGAAAACACGCGTCTTTACCATCCTTACCAGAACTACCAAGTCCCGATCAAAGCTCAGTATCTTTACAAGCTCCCTACTTCTCCAGAATTCCTCTTCACGGAAGAGTCCCTCAAGCAGCGTCGATCATGGGGAGAAAACCTCACCTTCTACACAGGGGTAGGTTATCTCGGCGGCTCTGTAGCCGGTGCTACAGCTGGGGTCTTCTCCGGTATCAGGAGCTTTGAAAATGGAGACACGACTAAGCTTAAAATCAACAGGATTTTGAATTCGTCTGGTCAGGCAGGTCGCACTTGGGGTAATAGGATTGGGGTGGTTGGGTTGATCTACGCAGGGGTTGAGAGTGGTGTGGTGGCGGTTACTGATAAAGACGATGTTTGGACCAGTGTTGTGGCTGGTCTTGGAACCGGAGCGGTCTGTAGGGCAGCTCGAGGAGTGAGATCTGCGGCTGTGGCTGGTGCTCTTGGCGGAGTAGCGGCTGGTGCTGTTGTCGCTGGGAAGCAGGTTTTCAA
>NC_025698.1:8340422-8342812 GCF_000633955.1 Camelina sativa
ATTCTAAATAAAACATCAGGGGTCAAATTCGAATCAATCACAAAATCTTACCAACCCTAAAAATGTCTCTTTTCGAATTCTGAGCTTTTCTCTCTCTCACTCACTCACTCACTCCGTCGTCTTCTAATGGCGATCAATCATGGCTCGGATCACGACTCCGACGAAAACACGCGTCTTTACCATCCTTACCAGAGCTACCAAGTCCCGATCAAAGCTCAGTATCTTTACAAGCTCCCTACTTCTCCAGAATTCCTCTTCACGGAAGAGTCCCTCAAGCAGCGTCGATCATGGGGGGAAAATCTCACCTTCTACACTGGGGTAGGTTATCTCGGCGGCTCTGTAGCCGGTGCTACAGCTGGGGTCTTCTCCGGTATCAGGAGCTTTGAAAATGGAGACACGACTAAGCTTAAAATCAACAGGATTTTGAATTCGTCTGGTCAGGCAGGTCGCACTTGGGGTAATAGGATTGGGGTGCTTGGGTTGATCTACGCAGGGGTTGAGAGCGGTGTGGTGGTGGTAACTGATAAAGACGATGTTTGGACTAGTGTTGTGGCTGGCCTCGGAACCGGAGCGGTCTATAGGGCAGCTCGAGGAGTGAGATCTGCGTCTGTGGCTGGTGCTCTTGGCGGAGTAGCGGCTGGTGCTGTTGTCGCTGGGAAGCAGGTTTTCAAGCGGTATGCTCACATATGAAGAACCGGAATGATCTTTTAGAGTACCTGTATGGGATAGGGAAATCATAAAAATCAGAGCTTTCTGGGGTTTCTAGCGTAGAATTGACCTTGAGAACCTTTGTTTATATATAATAACAATAATAATAAAGGTTTTACCGTTTGGTATTTGAATCTCCATGAGTTCTTGCTTATGTTCATGCTAGTTTTTGTTATTTGTTGTCATCAGACTGACTCAAGATGTGAAATGGTTTTCATTCTCATTTCCTCTATCTTTCATCATTTTGTAAAGAAGAGTAGTTTAAACTGTTCACACTATGTGATTGTTCGGCTGTGTTATTCACCAGTGTTGAAGGCTCATTTTTTAATAGTTGGCCATCTAATCTCTACTAGCATTACTGAGTTATTTTAAGCTCTTGGCTTCTCTAGCTGGGACTTCTTCTTATTGTATGTGATTGTTCGTTGATCCAGAACGTGCGAGTATCCCACATGTTCCTTACTTGTACTCATTTTATTACCTTTCCGGACTTTCTGTTGAAGTTTTTCGTTTTATCTCTGAAATTTCTCTAGGTAACGACTTCAACAACATGTTTCATTATATAATGTGGATCTGTTGTGGATTTCTCCTTTTTGCCTCTCAAGTCTCATCAAGTATCTTTTGCTTTTTGCATGCTGTGTATTAAGTCTAAGCCAGTGTTGTCTCAAATTGACAAAGTGCCTTGTCTGCTAACATTGCTGGTGCAGTTCTGACAGGTATTCCCTTGGTTTTGGGTTTTTAAAAAAATATTTGTGTGTGATTACTTGCATCAAAAAATTATATTCAAAAAAGATAGGCTGAAATGATTTTATTGTGCTGCAGATGGAATGCTCTTCCGCAAAGGTGAGTTGAATTTGCAAGGGCGAGACAACTCTACTATAAGAAAGGTGTTTTTTTCAAGAGACCAAAAAATAAAGTGTTTGATATACAAAATAGGAACTTCGACAGTATGGGAGATCAACATTGAACTGGTGGAGTACAAATCATGAAAGACTGGCAGCAAATTCCATCGTATTGGCTTGTTTATGATCATGTAAATCGCTTTCGTCTAATAAGTATGGGAGGGCATCGGATGCTTAAACTGAACAAGTTCATCGCAGATCTCAGAGATAGCCAATGTCGCTTCACTTTGTTCTAAGTTGAAGTTCCAATGTTTTTGTCAATAGGATGTTCTCAATGCATCCTCTATCTGCATGATTGAGATAGAGACTCAGGAATCAAAGAAGTTGAAATTGTATTCCTTTTCGAGATGAAGATTAGATATGTGTTATTGCAGGTTCTAATAAACCAACCTGAGAGGAAGATATTGGGGAAAGAGGAACCGAATTGTGAGCACGTGACACAGAAAATATTCTGTTGGAGTTACGTACTTCATGATCCTCTGTTGCAAACTCCCGTAGTTTGCTCAGTGCAGGCAGCAAAACGGAAGCAAGATCAGGTCTGTCCTTTTTCCGCAGCTCGCAGCACTGCAGAGCCAACTGAGCTAGAATCAGAGTCTCTTCTTCAGGCCAGTCTGATATTTTTGGATCCAAAACTTCTCTGAGTCTCTTCTTCTCAATTGCTTTCTCTACTCTATGGCTTAAACCCATTGCTGGCATCGCTGTGATGATTTGCAGAAGCACCACACCAAATGAGTACAAGTCAGACTTCACTCCAAGCATTCCCGTTTGCTGGTACTCGGGGTC
>NC_025698.1:8346212-8349040 GCF_000633955.1 Camelina sativa
CAGGCCAGTCTGATATTTTTGGATCCAAAACTTCTCTGAGTCTCTTCTTCTCAATTGCTTTCTCTACTCTATGGCTTAAACCCATTGCTGGCATCGCTGTGATGATTTGCAGAAGCACCACACCAAATGAGTACAAGTCAGACTTCACTCCAAGCATTCCCGTTTGCTGGTACTCGGGGTCGATGTAACAAAATGTACCTGTTTCAGCGATTGGATACATGTTAGGACACCAAAAGGAGATGGAAAGATTAGATTTGTTTGGTTTAAGGTAATATGAAAGTATTACCGGCTGCAGCAGTCATATGATACTGGCTGAAGCTATCAGCAATAGCGGGAGGTACCAACCGAGCTAAACCAACATCACTGATTTTGCTAATGAAATGTCTGTCTAGCAGAATGTTTGCTGGCTTCAGATCTCGATGTACTAGTGGCTCGGGTTTGGCCTGGTGAAGGAAAAGAAGTCCTGTAGCAATCTCAGCAGCGATTCTGAACCGTTCTCTCCAAGATAATGGTGGAGTATTATCTTTGCAGAAGAGACGATCTTCTAGTGTTCCATTTTCCATGTACTCATACACAAGACAGCCATACTCGGGACAAGCACCGAGGAGGATCACCATGTTAGGGTGCCTCATGCAACTTAGAACCTCGATCTGGTGAGAAAAACATATGCAAATTAGTATGGAGAAGACATGCAATATATTAGGGATGATGTCAGATTATATTACTACCTCTTGGTTGAACTGCTTCAGGCCTTGTGAAATATCTGACTTCAAGATTTTGATGGCAACAGAAGTGTTTTCAAGAACGGCTTTATACACAGGTCCATACCCTCCTTCCCCAATCTTTAGAGTATCTGAAAAACCGTCTGTAGCACTTTCAACATCTCTTATGCTATATCTTCTGTAGGATATGCTATTGGCCATCTTCTGTTCCTTGAACCTGGCCTGCATCTCCACAAGTCTTCTCTTGTGGGTCTCCATTTCCGCTAGACGTTGTGCCATTTCAGCTGCTTCGATCGCACTCTGTGTTTTTTGCTTATCCATCTCAGACAAAGCCCTAAGCATCTCTCTTGTTGCCTTTGATTCCTCCAGCTTTTCAGTTTCCGCGGCAGCTCTAGGTACTTGAAGATGAGGGGCCTGCAAGCATTCATTCAATGTCTGATATTAGTCACTCATATTTGGGACCTTTTCAAGGAGGCATTCTCGGCTGTCCACATGGAAGTAAGTATCTTACACTTTCTCTACACATGGAAGCGTTAAACTGCTGCAATTCGAGTCTCAATCTTCTCACCTCTGCTTCAAGATTTTGATTCTGAGCATATTCACGCACAAAGAACACAAACATCTCAGAACCATGCACTTGACATTCTGCATACCCGAAAACACCAAATCGACGTTTTTGGAACATTAATTTACCTGGTGTTCAGTGATAATACCCTCAGATAGGCCTTCCTCTCCATCAGTCATCTCAGACTACAGATTTGAAAGAAAATGTAAAAGGCCAGAAAAATTGGAGGCAAGAATGTCGATTTGAAACGTGATGAGGATACTACTAACCATGGATGTGGAAGAGTGTGAGCTTCCACCATAGGTGGATCGTCCTAGGATGCTGTAGAAACTAGCATTTGATTCAGCACTGTGACCGCTGGAAGAGGATTCATTGCTAAGCTCTGACAGAGGACTCCTGTTAATGGTTGGCTTGTAATGAGGTTTAGGTGGAGAAAAATCTCCTTTTAACGCAGGAGATGACCTGAAAGAATGATAAACCAATGATTCCTGTGAGGCAAAAAAAGCAATGATTCACCAGACAGAACGGGATGAAATAATCATGTTAATTACCTTCCGGGTTCACTGGAAGGGGTATAACTTGGTGGGCCAGGATCAGACATCATTGCGGGTTTTTTTGAAGGAGGAGGAGAGTGTTGAGGACCTTGAGGTGTCTGAGTCCGAGTCGCTGATCTGCTTGTTATGAGCCTACCTTTAGACACAATAAAGACAGCACATGTATCTGGAGCTGTTTTAAGCAGTGTGGTTGGCACATCTGCGCTCTTAAACTTCCTGGTTAAGACCATAGCAAAGAGTTTTAGCATTCATGGAACCGAAGTTTGAGATTACATTAGTAGGTTATATGAGAGAAAGATAGAGACTTGAGGAAGGAATTCCGCGCAGAGGCTCCAAGGACTATATTTGCAATGGAATTATTGGTGATGTAGTCAATAATTGCACTCGAGATGTCAATATCGTGAAGAAGAACCTCAGTTGCTATAATCTGAGAGAACATATATCACGAGGTCAGAGCTATATATATACATATGTGTGATTGTTGTAAACAGAAAGAGAGATTGATCCCTGACCCCTTTCCGAGCACAGAATCCTCTAAAGGGAAGGAAGAACTGGTGCGCCTCTTCCTGGTTGTCATGTGTATCATCTGTGTTCTCTCCTGCACCAATTCCTGTTATAAGATATATCATTAGATTGATTGATGATGGTGGTGATGATGGTATAGATGATGATGATAACGATGCCATTACTCAATTTGGTTTGAACATGGAGAAGGATACAGTTTGAAGAATCGACAATGATGTTATCGACAGCCCATTTCAAAGCGTGTTGGCTGTTTTTATCTTTATCAATGGCTATGGCGGTAACTGATTTACTGTCTTTTCCTTTAAGTCTTCTTGCAGCCATCTTTCTCAGCCCTCGAGATGATAATGTCTCAAACTTGTTTCTCGAGAAACTAGAAAGACTTGTGGCCTTTTAGCCTCAGGAGGAGGAAATGAGGAGACAGAATGATAATGAAAATGGTAAAAGAAATTGAGAAGAGAAGAG
>NC_025698.1:8349165-8350858 GCF_000633955.1 Camelina sativa
AGAGAGATTGATCCCTGACCCCTTTCCGAGCACAGAATCCTCTAAAGGGAAGGAAGAACTGGTGCGCCTCTTCCTGGTTGTCATGTGTATCATCTGTGTTCTCTCCTGCACCAATTCCTGTTATAAGATATATCATTAGATTGATTGATGATGGTGGTGATGATGGTATAGATGATGATGATAACGATGCCATTACTCAATTTGGTTTGAACATGGAGAAGGATACAGTTTGAAGAATCGACAATGATGTTATCGACAGCCCATTTCAAAGCGTGTTGGCTGTTTTTATCTTTATCAATGGCTATGGCGGTAACTGATTTACTGTCTTTTCCTTTAAGTCTTCTTGCAGCCATCTTTCTCAGCCCTCGAGATGATAATGTCTCAAACTTGTTTCTCGAGAAACTAGAAAGACTTGTGGCCTTTTAGCCTCAGGAGGAGGAAATGAGGAGACAGAATGATAATGAAAATGGTAAAAGAAATTGAGAAGAGAAGAGGAGAAGAGAAAACAGATGTTAACTGTTTTTGTTTGTTGGGAAAATTCAAACCTTATAATGGTTTCTGCACTTTGCTAAATTTAGTGGGTTTTTTTTTCCCAACAATTTAACAGTCTTTTTCAATTTTAGTTGATGACTTATCTTTCCAATGTTCTTTTTTTTTTTGGAAATTCCATCTCATATCTTGTAAGCTGCAATTCTTTTTTATTATTTGACAGCATCTTGTAAATTGTATAATTAGAACAAGTATTTGTGTAATGACATCTTATTTGCAATATGTAAACTAGGATAATTTGGAATCCAAAAAGTTCAAACTGATTTTATGATTGATTGGACCAACGTTTTAATACCTCAAATGTTTGTGATGATTTGAAACTATGCGGTATACATGACATACATACATACCACAGAAATAGAATCATCACTACTCTCCGCTCTCGATCACTTGCGAAACTACGAGCGCATATGACTGCTGACTGGGCCTGAACTGTTTGTTAGTCCATTAAAACTAGTTCTGGTCGGCGTGACTTTTCTTGTAAAAGAATAGGCCTGCCTGAGACTGGGACATTAAATTCGAACCTCATTAATTAGACCGAACTGACCAAAACCGAGGATTTGAAGATTTCGGGTTTATCACCCTATTACAATGTTGCTCTTTGTTAGACGAGTTCAAATGTTTACAGAAACGATGTTGGTTGTATATATTCAAAAAGGATCATATCGTTTTCCGTAATTCTGCCTTTTTTTTGATTACTAATTTTGACAATGAGATTCAAATTTCATGCCATTTCACTCTATAGTCTTATACAAATATACGTGTGTATGGAATAAAAATTGATCTAATTCATTTTATCATAGTGTACTTAAAATCAATAAACTAGTTTGTTGTTGTTAGCTTGCTGTAATAAGAAGAAGAAGTCTAAAAGAAGATAAACCCAAGAGAAGACTTGAGCTTTAAAGAGGAAAGGACACGCGGCAACAAGCTTGCCATTATTGAATAAAAGAAAGATTAATGAATGAATTAAATAACTGATTGGATCAACGTGTTAATAATATAGAGGTCGTTGTCACATAAAGAACTTGGGATTCCGTGGAGAGAAGAGAAGAGAGCTTTTTAATTCAACCCTCTTTTTGTTTTTCTTTTCTTTTAATAATTCTCTGTTTATTATCTTTTTGTTTTGGGTAAAAAAAAAAAAAAA
>NC_025698.1:8351036-8351625 GCF_000633955.1 Camelina sativa
TTTTTTTTTTTTTTTTCCTTCTTCTTTTGTTGTTGTTGTTGTTGTTGTTGTTGCTGATTCAAATCAATCCTCTCTGTTTCTTCTTGTCCTTGCTCTTATTCAGTTTCACCTGACTTTTGTTTTTGGATAAAGTTTTGAGCTTTGTGTGCAGTACTCTCTCTTGTGATCTCTCTTGGAAACAAAGTAAAAGGTTGAATTTTTTTTTTTGAGGGGGTTTCTAAATTAGGTTTAGTGTGGGATTATTGAGTGTTTTATCTTTCTGATTCGATGAAGATCAAGAGTTATTGAGGATCGTAAAGAGTGATCACAATTACAGAGGATCCGTCTCGTAGATCCGTCAGATCTGTTCACCTGGAGGTACGCCACTTCTTTTTGACTCACTACTCCGTCGTTTAGTTAGTGTGGAAAAAACGCCGGTTGGGTTCCTGTGGAAAGCTGAATTTGGATGTAGTATCACTATAATCAGACCATAGCTTAGAGAAAGAAAGATGAAGGTTATTGAATCCCTTAGCTCTGTTTGTAGCCGTTAAAGGTGTGGCAGCTGCTTAGGAACTCATGGAAGAGATTGCACCGGCGGTTGCACTGACTT
>NC_025698.1:8353633-8354924 GCF_000633955.1 Camelina sativa
GTCATTAGGTTGCCTGAAGAAAATCCTAATGTAGCAAGAGGAAGCAGGAGTGTCTATGAACTAGAGTGTATACCTCTTTGGGGCACAATCTCAATTTGCGGTGGAAGATCTGAAATGGAGGATTCTGTTAGAGCTTTACCTCATTTTCTGAAAATACCCATCAAAATGCTTATGGGGGATCATGAAGGGATGAGTCCAAGTCTCCCATATCTCACTGGCCACTTCTTTGGTGTATATGATGGCCACGGAGGCGCTCAGGTATACTGTAGTTTGCAAATCCTTATATTGATATTAGCAATAGAGAGTCAGTTCAACTATGAACCTGGGAGATAAATGAATTTATGTTTTGCTGTCATAGGTTGTATGTATATATGATAAGGGTTTGCTGGAAACGGGATTCTTTGCAGGTTGTTATGTAATATATGATGGCTTTGGTGGAAATGGGATTCTTGCAGGTTGCTGACTATTGTCATGATAGGATCCACTTTGCTTTGGCTGAAGAAATCGAACGGATCAAAGAGGAATTGTGTAGAAGGAACACTGGCGAGGGTAGGCAGGTCCAGTGGGAGAAAGTCTTTCTAGATTGTTTCCTAAAGGTCGATAACGAGGTTAAAGGGAAAATCAACAGACCTGTTGTTGGTTCTTCTGATAGGATGGTTCTTGAAGCTGTTTCCCCTGAAACCGTCGGATCAACTGCTGTGGTTGCTTTGGTTTGTTCATCGCATATAATAGTCGCAAACTGTGGTGACTCAAGAGCGGTTTTACTCCGAGGCAAAGACTTCATGCCTTTATCAGTTGACCACAAAGTAAAACATTCTTCTCTTTCCCTCTATAATAATTTAACACAATCAGAGAAAGCTCCAAACTTCTCATTCATGAAACTTCTTACACTCTTTCTGCAGCCAGATAGAGAGGATGAGTATGCAAGAATAGAAAAAGCTGGAGGAAAGGTTATACAATGGCAAGGTGCTCGTGTTTCTGGCGTTCTTGCCATGTCCAGGTCCATCGGTAGGTCAACCCCGCACTGTTTTTCTTCAATCTTGCTCTGTGACAGAAATCTTAAGAGAGTTCTATGGGCCAAAGTTGTCGATAAATAGAGCATTCAGTAACCGTATTAAGAGATGAGGATCATTACTGTTACAGTCTCTGCAAAATTAGTATAACTCCTCAAAATGGGTTTCAATCTGCTTCATTTTCAGGTGATGAATATCTGGAGCCATATGTAATACCAGACCCCGAAGTGATGTTCATGCCACGAGCTAGAGAAGACGAGTGTCTTATATTGGCCAGT
>NC_025698.1:8357467-8359553 GCF_000633955.1 Camelina sativa
TCAAGACCTTGATGATGCATAGCTAAAAAAGTCCATTCCTTTTTCTCATGGACTTGAATGTGTATGTTTGTTATGTATAAGAAGAATAGAGAAGAAGTGTTTCTTTTTATAATTTTTATCTTGGGATCTTTCATAAAAAGTGTAGGTATCATGTTGTAATATTGGAGATGTGACGTATGGGAATTGTAATTGAATTTTATGTCACTTTTGATACTTTTCTGTAATATATTTTCTTCTTTATATAAATACTTGTTGTAATAGAGTAACTATTGTCTTTTTTATCTGTTGTTATGCAAAAAGTAACAGTATTGATTACCTAACTATACTATAAACTGATTTATAAAACATAACAAATAATGGTGTTTCAAGAGGGTTGTTCTTGTAACAAAAGTCTCTCCAGTTTCATTGTGGAGGTGTAGAAAGGTGGGATTGATCTTTTAGACTCTACAGAAAAGTCGAGAGTTTACAGAGTGAAACTGAAACCTAATTGACGGATGGATGAGAGTTACATAAGAGATCATAACTGGTGTTTTTAGTGGTGATGTATACTCTCAAACCATGTGCTGAGCCAAAGCAAGGATCTTGAGCTGTTTCTTGTTCCGCATTTCATGTGGGACAGGACCAAACACTCGGGTACCAGTTGGTTGGTTAAACTCCACTTTGTTCTTCTTATTCTCCTCCGGTTTCTTCTTCTTCTTCTCCTTAATGCCCACAACTACAATCGCATTGTCATCAAACTTGACTTGGCTTCCATCAACGCGCCCTTTCTGCATCGCAGCACGCACAACCACACCATAAACGACCTTTCCTTTCTTCACTTTACCTTTTGGAATCGCCTCTTTCACAGAACCAACAATGATATCGCCAAGTCTTGCTCCTTTCTTATTAGCTTTCAGGGATTGAATGCACTTCACCTCTTTTGCACCTGAGTTATCCACGACTTTGAGAGTCGTCCCCATTTGAATGAATGTCCTTTGTTGCTGCTGTAACTTGGAAAAAAAAATCATCAGGACACAATTCACAGGCTAAGAAAGTTTCATCAAGATTGGCAAATATTATATATCTTGAAGAGGCTTTTTGACCTGAGAGAGGATGTTTCCATTCATAATTCCATTGGAGGAATTCATCAAACCAGAGAAAGCATTGCTAAGACTTCCAATCAATGAGCGTCCTGCTCCATATTTTTCGATGAATCAAATCAAAACAGAGAAGCATTAGTTAGTGACATCAACAAACACAAGAACAAAAAAAATGTTTACTCTTGACTCTGCATTTCATGAACCAAGCAAAGATCATGACTCAAATCAATTACAAATTCAACGAGACAAATACGTGAAACTAACAATGACACATATCTTCTTCTCAAANTTTTTTTTTTTTTTTTTTTTTTTTTGTGCCAGCCAAACTCACAAAGAGTGTAGAAGAATTAAGATCATTTCGAAACTTTAAACACGGTTCTTCGTAGTACTCTCAGTGTTGCATAAGATGTAATAGCATGGGAGTAGAGATATTATTTTATTGAAAGAAGTAAACTTTATCGAACATATATAATAATATAAACCCAAAAAAAATTGGGCCTAAAAGAAAGAATGAATAGTAGGAGATGAAAACATAAGTACCTCGGGAGAATCTGGAAGCTAAAGCTGCGGCCATTTCTGCGATTTGGAGGTTTCAGTCGTAGTGTACGGCTCAGGGCCAGGATCTGAGAGTGAATGAATGAATCGTACGATTGATTTGCACAAATGTAATGTCCGAAGTTTTAGGGTTTTCCTTTTACCCGTCTCCATCATCAGGGATTTGTGTAGTGATAAGCTCTTAAGTTATATAAGCAGAGAAAGCGATAAAATGTTCAAAAAGTGGGCGTGCCGGAGTGGTTATCGGGCATGACTAGAAATCATGTGGGCTTTGCCCGCGCAGGTTCGAATCCTGCCGCTCACGTTTTTAAAATTCTCCCTTTTATTTTCTATCATATTTACCCTAATATCTCAAACAAAACGAAAATATATTTTCTTATCTTTGCATTTATCAGCAGGGCTACAGCTTATTTTCCAACTATCTTTACTTTTTTTTTTTTTTTTTTTTTTTA
>NC_025698.1:8359587-8363777 GCF_000633955.1 Camelina sativa
TTTTTTTCCCTTTTTTCCCTTTTTTTTTTTTTTTTTTTGGCGAACGACTTATTCACCTTTTTTATATATTCCTTTTTATAATAGTTGGTTCATGAACATACATAACAAAATCCAAATTTTCTAAATGTTTTGAAAAATTCCTTAATAAAAAGAAAAAGAAAGAAACGTAGAGTGAAGCGATGCCGTCCATTTTGAAGCGAGCCGGTGGGACCCAGTAGTATCCGTATCAGACAAGAGACAAAATAAAAAGAGACCTCAAACGCTCTTTTCTTCCATTCAACCGGAGCAGCAGCAGCAAAATCAAACGAAACGCTTTTTTTTTTTTCTTTTTAATTTTCATAATTTGAAACTCTCCACCGCACACCAAAAGAGAGATTCTCGCCGGAGAAGAAAAGGGCTTTCCTTTCCAGATATTTCCGGAGAAAAGTTGTTGACTTTATCACTCCCCAAGTCCTCTCTTCCCTCTCCCAGAGATTTTTCTACTCCAATCTCATCATCATCATCTGGGGTTTTGTTTTGCCCCCTTTCTTTTCAAATGGTAAATTCAAATGCATTAACTCATTCCCCTTTGGCAATTGGAAACCCTAGTTGTTGTTAATGTTGTTGTTGTGGCGTTTGCTTACCTTTTTGGTTTTCCTTAATCGAGACTCTAATTCTTTTTGCCTCTGATTGTTTTTTAACTTCTGCAAGGTTTTGGTTTGACTATCTCTAGCTCTCTTCGACCAGCTTGCTCTTTTCTGACTTTTTCGTATAGTTTTTTTGCTTAGAGCTGCAATGTAGATGATATATGTGTTCCTTGAACTCGTGATTTAGTAGAGGCAGTATTGTTGATGTGTTTTTTATTGCAATGCAATGGTTGCAGGCTGCTCCAGTCATAATTGTGGGCTCACATGTGTGGGTTGAAGATCCACATTTGGCATGGATAGATGGACAAGTTACTCGAATCGATGGTGATAACATTCATGTCAAAACTAACAAGGGGAAAACTGTAAGTTTCTTTAAGATTATACCTTTACCTTTAAGATTATATCAACGATTAGTTTTGATAACTTCTTTGCTGTCAAGTATAAATGTTCGGACTTCCTTGTTGACCATGGTTCTCCTCACATATCCATCCATGTGTTGTATATTTCAGGTTGTGACGAATGTATATTTTCCCAAGGATACTG
The DNA here is from genome assembly GCF_000633955.1 of Camelina sativa. Classification (NCBI taxonomy): domain Eukaryota; kingdom Viridiplantae; phylum Streptophyta; class Magnoliopsida; order Brassicales; family Brassicaceae; genus Camelina; species Camelina sativa. The sequence goes on from NC_025698.1 coordinate 8,360,757, forward strand.
AAGTTCCACCTGTTGGTGTAGATGACATGACAAAACTTTCGTATTTGCATGAGCCTGGAGTCTTACAAAACCTAGAGACAAGATATGAACTCAATGAAATCTACGTAAGATATTTTACCTTTTTTTTCCTAGCATCTCATACTTTTTATTGCTGCATACTAATAAGTTTTGTGTTACTTCTGTAGACCTATACAGGGAATATTCTAATTGCAGTTAATCCATTCAAAAGGCTGCCTCATATTTATGAAACCGATATGATGGAACAATATAAGAGAGTTGCACTTGGAGAACTAAGTCCTCATGTTTTTGCAATCGGGGATGCCGCATACAGGTTTGTGCATGTTCACACCCATCTTTTTATCATACTTCTATCTGTTTTGTGTGATAATTTGCTTATTTAGTCACGGTGTGAGATATTAGGGCGATGATTAATGAAGGAAAAAGCAATTCGATTTTGGTAAGTGGCGAAAGTGGTGCTGGTAAAACTGAGACGACAAAGATGCTCATGAGGTACCTTGCCTTTTTGGGAGGGAGGTCTGGTGTAGAAGGAAGGACAGTTGAACAGCAAGTCTTAGAGGTTTGTTTGAACATTCATGTTTTAATGAAGATTGTTCCATTTATGGTTGTATGCAACTAAATGCTTATATCCCCACTTGAAATATTGCAGTCCAATCCGGTTCTTGAAGCGTTTGGCAATGCAAAAACTTTACGAAACAACAATTCGAGGTGCATTCTCCACCTTTCCAAATCTGTTTTTTATCAGCTAAATTCATTAATTAGTAATTAGTTTGTTACCAGGATTTATTGTTAAATGCTTGGTTCCTTAGATTTTTTAAAAATGCTTCTAATTCTTCTGGTTGTGCCTTAAGAAAATTCGTACTCATGATTGTTTGGCCATTTTCATTCTTCTTGATGGCACCACCTTGCAGTCGTTTTGGTAAATTTGTTGAAATCCAATTTGACAAGAATGGAAGGATATCTGGGGCAGCTATTAGGACTTATCTGCTGGAGAGGTCCCGTCTTTGCCAAATCTCAGATCCCGAAAGGAACTACCATTGCTTTTATCTTCTTTGTGCTGCTCCGCCAGAGGTATTACATAATTCTTTTGGTAACTGACACATTATGTGCATGTTCTCCCCATGCCGATATCACACACTTTATTTTTGTAAATTCTTGGTTATTTTCCAGGATATAGAGAAGTACCAGCTGAAAAACCCACAGTCATTCCATTACCTAAACCAGTCAAGTTGTTATAAATTGGATGGTGTTGATGATGCTAGTGAATACCTTGAAACAAGAAAAGCTATGGATGTAGTTGGAATCAGTAATGATGAACAGGTCCTCAAATTGATGTGTTAAAGAGGTTAGTTTTCTGTTCCGCTACTTTCATGTTAGGGTCTGACATCTAAAGTAATATTTACAGGAGGCAATCTTCAGGGTGGTTGCTGCAATTCTTCATCTTGGTAACATTGATTTTGGAAAAGGGGAAGAGATTGATTCCTCTGTCATCAAGGATGAAGAATCCCGACATCATCTTAACTTGGCGGCAGATCTACTTATGTATGCTACTTCGTTTCTTACTATATTTGACACTGTTATTCCATTTTTGTTTTAGTGGATTATTCTCTAAATTGTGCACTTGTTTTGATAGGTGTGACGCCCAGAGCCTAGAAGATGCTCTTATTAGGCGTGTGATGGTTACACCTGAAGAGATTATCACGAGAACGCTTGATCCCAACAGTGCAATTGTTAGTAGGGATACCCTGGCCAAGACAATATATTCTCACTTGTTTGACTGGTGAAGCTATTCAAGCGAACCCCCTCTTCCATTTTCCCGCCTGGCATTTATATATTTATATATTCCATAATACATTTTATCCTGTCATCTACAGGATTGTGAACAAAATTAATACTTCCATCGGGCAGGACCCAAGGTCAAAGTCGATTATTGGAGTTTTGGATATCTATGGGTTTGAAAGTTTCAAATGCAATAGGTATTGTTTTATGTAAAACATAATTTGCTTTCACCTTTAGCCCATTTCATTCCAGGAGTGTAGGGACGACCAATCTAGACATGTTTAGATAGCTTTAAAGAAATAATTCCTTGTCATGTTCCGCTATTTGAACTGAAAATTGCATGTCTCTATTTTATCTGCAGCGTCTCAAAATTTAATAGAATTACAAGAACTAGCTGTGAACTTTTGTGATACTACGTTGGTTACATATAGTTTCATATAATGTCTGTCAAGATGTTGGAAGGAAATGCCAAACGTGGAAAGTTAGTAGATTTATCAATTATTGAAGTTGTCGTTGATTTCATGTTCTGCTTATGATACAGTTTTGAGCAATTCTGCATCAATTTCACGAATGAAAAACTGCAACAGCATTTTAATCAGGTTAACGTTTTTATATTTCCCTAATCGATCAGACCCTTTGGTTTTTGATAAGTAGATTGGACTTATTCTGGTAGCATTTTTTGCAGCATGTGTTCAAGATGGAGCAGGAAGAGTACACCAAAGAAGAGATCGATTGGAGTTACATAGAGTTTATTGATAACCAAGATGTTCTCGATTTAATTGAAAAAGTATGTTTCTCGTTTCTTATAATTTAACAGACTTGCATTTTCAGTTTGTTATACCTGATTGCTTGATGACAACTATATTTAGGTTTAAGAGCAGAGATCTTGTTTATTGCACAACTATGTTATGCTTTCCCTTTTCTTATGTTAAAATTGCATGTCTTCAATCAGAAACCAGGAGGAATTATTTCACTTCTAGATGAAGCCTGGTAAGCTTTATCGTTCTCTGATTGACTTGTATGCCTTTCATATAATAGTATAGTACTATCCACTCATGTTTACTGGTTGATTCAACACAGCATGTTTCCCACGTTTAAACATAACGACTTCTCCCAAAAGTTGTTCCTGACGTTCAAAAATCACAAGAGATTTTCTAAACCGAAGCTCTCTCCCACTGATTTTACCATATCCCATTATGCGGGAGAGGTACAGTATTGCTTCTT
>NC_025698.1:8364444-8373545 GCF_000633955.1 Camelina sativa
AGCATGTTTCCCACGTTTAAACATAACGACTTCTCCCAAAAGTTGTTCCTGACGTTCAAAAATCACAAGAGATTTTCTAAACCGAAGCTCTCTCCCACTGATTTTACCATATCCCATTATGCGGGAGAGGTACAGTATTGCTTCTTCATGATGTTTTTTTTTCTTTTACTTTCCTAAACGAATTGAAGTTGAAGCTTTCTGTTCTTGATGTGTTTCCAACATTTTGCAAGGTTACTTATCAATCAGACAATTTTCTCGATAAGAACAGGGACTATATAGTTGCTGAACATCAAGCGCTATTTACTGCATCTAATTGCTCATTTGTGGCGAGTTTGTTTCATGCACTTCATGAAGACTCATCCAGGTCATCAAAATTTTCTTCCATTGGGTCACGGTTCAAGGTATTGCATATTTGCATGTAAAATTCCTAAACATGTATTGCAAGCTTTAAAGTAAGTTTATTGATATTACTTATCTATATTGCAGCAACAACTTCACTCACTGATGGAAACGCTGAATGGTACAGAACCTCATTACATCAGATGTATAAAGCCGAACAATGTTCTTAAACCTGGTGTCTTTGAGAACTTCAACGTCATTCATCAATTACGTTGTGGGGTAAGGATGTCCCGTGTATTTACATCTCTTGTTAGACCTATAATACACCGCTCCTTTGTATTTTTATATAAATTTATAAGTGCAATCACCAAAGCAAGTATACAATAACACACTTACTTAAATACGATGGTTCTTTATATGTTTTGTATTCATTAAATGCAGTTTCTCCTCAGAAAATAACAACTAGTTTCATTTGTAGGGTGTTCTTGAAGCCATTAGGATCAGTTGCGCTGGCTATCCTACCAGGCTTGCCTTCTATGATTTTCTTGACCGTTTTGGTCTCCTTGCTCCAGAAGTTTTGGAAGGAAAGTAAGTCTCTCTCTGAGATTTATCTCCATGAACACTTTTGTTGAATAAACAATATATTCTTTGATGATAAGCAATTTTATCATATATTCTTTTACAGTTATGATGATAAAGTAGCTTGCCAAATGATTCTTGATAAGAAAGGTCTGAGGGACTACCAGGTGTGATATAATTTTCATTCTGGTTTGCTGCTTTTCTTTCCAACTTATTTTCTTACAAGTTCATGGATACTTTTAGCGTTGTGGTCTTGATAAAAAAAATCTTTCTTCCATCATTCTCACTATCGACGTTGTCAGTATTTGTTCAGGTATCACATACGTACCTTTACCATGTTGTTCCCAGGTAGGAAAGACAAAGATTTTCCTTCGAGCTGGTCAGATGGCTGAATTAGATGCGAGGAGAGCAGAGGTGCTTGGGAATGCTGCCAGAGTTATTCAGAGGCAATTCCGCACATGTTTTGCCAGAAAGAATTTCCGTTCTATTCGCAATGCTGCTATTGTTTTGCAATCCTTCCTACGAGGTATTTTCTGCACAGCAGTAAGGTTTGACTACGGTGTAGGCTGTTCAGTCAGAATCATAGTGCTTACCCATTTTTTCTCATTTCCTCCTTTTGTTTCCATCATTTGAAGCATAATCCTCTCTTACCAGCTGATTGTTTTCTGTCTGATCATTTATTCTCCTTTTCTATTGGTAGTACTTAGCTGGTAGTTTTAATTTGTTGTATATATATGCTTTATTAATTGCAGGCGAAATTGCCCGGACAGTACACAAAAAAATGAGAATAGAAGCTGCAGCTCTAAGATTCCAGAAGAATTTCCGCCGGTTCATCGACAGGAAATCTTTTGTTACCACAAGATCATCGACAATCGTGTTGCAGACTGGCTTCAGGGCTATGATTGCACGTAGTGAATTCAGGTTAAGAAGGCAAACAAAAGCCGCCATTGTGCTTCAGGTAGATCGCAGTTTCCTTGTTACTGGGAGCGAACTACATATAACCTTCTTAGGAAGGAAATAGGCAAAGTTTGGTGACAGTTTCTTTGATGCATAAAAAATTCTTTTCTCCTTTATTTTCAGGCTCATTGGCGTGGTCGCCAAGCATACGCATACTACACAAGACTTCAGAAGGCAGCAATAGTCACGCAATGTGCCTGGAGATGCAGACTTGCTAGAAGAGAGCTTAGGATGCTGAAAATGGTTAGATTCTTTGCTTTATAACTTTTTGCTGCTTGTGTGCATGAAAAATATTATTCAGCTGTTTACTTCCATGTTGACATTGATTTAGGCTGCAAGAGAGACTGGTGCTCTTAAAGATGCTAAAGATAAATTGGAGAAGCGGGTTGAAGAGCTTACCTGGCGTATACAACTAGAGAAGCGGTTAAGGGTAACTTAGATGTCAATTTTTCGTTTGGAGATTCTTAGGTTAAACCAGGTTGCAGGTTGTGGTCTGCAAAGTCAGTTACAAATTTGGATTATATTGTTATCTTTATACTGATAAACAGACTGATCTTGAGGAGGCAAAGGTGCAAGAAGTTGCAAAGCTGCAAGAGGCATTGCATACCATGCAGTTACAATTGAAGGAAGCTACTGCAATGGTAGTAAAAGAACAGGAGGCGGCTCGAATAACAATTGAAGAAGCAAGTTCAGTTAATAAGGAACCTGTTGTTGTTGAAAATACAGAGAAGATTGATACTTTGAGCAACGAAGTTGACAGGCTAAAGGTAAAAAACTGACATATTTAATCCAAATAGCTTCAAGATGTAACTGTCTGCACCATAAATGCAGATGTGTAAATTTAATAATGAGAATTCTTTCTGTTTCTGGATTCAAGAAAGAAAATGCTTGATGTGGCAAGCCTCCATATTTGATTTTTTTTGTGTCACTGATCTTTAATCTGAACATGGTCCTAATGCAGGGACTGTTGTCATCAGAAACACATAAGGCAGATGAAGCAAAGCAGGCTTATAGTAGTACTTTGGTCCAAAATGAGGAATTACGTAAGAAACTTGAAAAAGCTGGGAGAAAAATAGAGCAGCTTCAAGATTCTGTTCAGAGGTTTGTTTTCATTTGCAAATTTGAGATTATGATGCATTTGTTTACCCTTGTTAATAAGCTTTTATTTTCTCACGTCAATACGTCATGCAATTAGAGCTATAATTAGTATTGGATATTGCATTTAGGGCCTATTTGTTCTCTTAATTAAGAAGACTAACAAAAGATTCCCTTCCTATAAATTAGATTCCAAGAAAAGGTCTTTAACTTAGAGTCGGAGAATAAAGTACTTCGGCAACAAACTCTTACCATCTCACCGACTTCTAGAGCTTTGGCTCTAAGACCAAAATCTACCATAATTCAGGTACTAGTGGACACCTGCTATGTCTTTGCATTGATCTTCTTAACTGTGAGTATGACCTTTTTGATATTTCCTTGGAATTTCAGAGAACTCCCGAGAAAGATGCTTTCTCGAATGGAGAAAGAACACTGCTTCAGGTATGTTAACAAATAAAACAAGCCCCTTGTCTAATTACCATTTCCAGTGATGGAGATCTAATACTTGATGATATGCTCCAGGAACCTGAAACTGAGGATAGGCCCCAGAAATCACTTAATCAGAAACAGCAGGTAGCTATCACTTTGAAGCCTTGTCACATATGTCATTTGCGGCAACAAGATACTCTGTTTTGTGTCAATATGCATTTTGCATACTCATTATGTGCGGTTTTCCATCTTGCAGGAAAATCAAGAGCTATTACTGAAGTCTATTTCAGAAGATATAGGATTTTCTGAAGGCAAGCCTGTTGCTGCCTGCCTGATATTTAAGTGTCTGATACACTGGAGATCTTTTGAAGTAGAAAGAACCAGTATATTTAATCGTATTATCGAGACAATAGCATCTGCAGTCGAGGTAGTATTGATGTTCTTTCATACCTACGCAAATCTTCTTTTAGGGCTGTAGTATGTGTTCCAAGTGTTGGACAGTTCACCTGCTGCATGGGTGGTCGCATGCTAAATTTTACATCTTTGCAGATGCAGGAAAACAACGATGTACTATGCTATTGGTTATCCAATTCCGCCACACTATTAATGTTGCTTCAACGCACTCTGAAAGCCGGTGCTACAGGAAGCATAATTACTCCCAGACGTCGGGGAATGCCTACATCTTTGTTTGGACGGGTGTCTCAGGTGGTTAGAAGTGTTACATATCTCTCTTAAATGCTTTGATTTCATTAATCTCACTTTTCTCTGCATAATAGAGTCTCCGAGGTTCTCCACAAAGTGCTGGATTTCCATTTATGAATGGAAGAGCGATTGGCGGTGGGCTAGATGAACTACGTCAAGTCGAAGCTAAATATCCTGCTTTGCTGTTCAAGCAGCAACTCACCGCTTTCCTAGAAAAGATATATGGAATGATCCGAGACAAGATGAAGAAAGAGATTTCTCCTCTGCTTGCTTCTTGCATCCAGGTAGGCATTCTTTTTAGTTTCCTTTTGCTCTCACAGAAAAATATCGTTTTTCTATAAGTATGGTATTAAACCCCCTAAGCCTGGTTTTGCTTTTGTGGTTTGATGGAAACAGGCTCCAAGGACACCAAAGGCACCACGTTCTGGTTTAGTAAAGGGACGTTCACAAAATAATTTTGTTGCTCAACAAGTGCTAATTGCTCATTGGCAAAGCATTGTTACATGTCTAAACGGCCACTTGAGGACTATGAGGGCCAATTATGTGAGTAAAATAAAAAAATTAGCCACAGCTGACATGTATTAGTTTTCGATTGTCTTTGTGTTTTCCTCACAAACTTTGAACTTTCCAAAAATGCAGGTGCCTTCGTTGCTAATTTCTAAAGTGTTCGGGCAGATATTTTCGTTTATCAATGTTCAGTTGTTTAACAGGTAAATGTGTTATAGTTGGCACTGTCATGTCGCTATATAGTAGATATCCACTTATGTTTTTCTTTTTTGTCAATCGTGTAGCCTTCTTTTGAGACGTGAGTGCTGCTCGTTTAGCAATGGAGAGTATGTAAAAACAGGGCTTGCGGAGCTGGAAAAGTGGTGCCATGATGCAACGGAGGAGGTAATAGATGTTCAAATCCTCTTTGGATTTTTCCGACAGTTTGCTTATTAAAAGATGCTTGTTGTGTTCCAGTTTGTTGGTTTGGCTTGGGATGAACTAAAGCACATCAGACAAGCTGTTGGCTTCTTGGTTATACATCAGAAGCCTAAGAAGAGCTTAAAAGAGATAACTACCGAACTTTGTCCGGTTAGTTCAATTGTTTTTTGCGCCCTTTTCTTCATCAGTTAATCTCATGTAAATCGAATGAAACTTCTTTGTTTCTCTGCAGGAGCTTAGCATTCAGCAAGTGTACAGGATCAGTGTTATGTATTGGGACGACAAATACGGTACACAGAGCGTATCTCCAGAGGCAAGTGAATATTTTTCTGTCTTGATTTCACTTTCATCTGATTGATAGACACGCTCGAGCAAACCGTTTACATTAGTCTTACTTGGAGTCATGTTTTAAGAAAACCCAAGATTATCGAGAGCGGATTGTAACAGAAGAGCTAAGTACGTTCTTTTAAATTCGCTTGACAAAACAATGGTGATGCAGGTGATAGCAAGCATGCGGTTTACGATGTCAGATGAATCAACGAACGTGATCAGCAACTCGTTTTTTACTAGATGACGATTCGAGGTAAACCCCAGAAAGAAAAAGAAAAAGAAAAACATTAACAAAACAAACGCTAAGATTTCACTTTTAAAAGGGTTGATCTTTTGAAAAAATTATGGGTCTTGGTGATTTTTTTTGCAGCATCCCATTCTCGGTTGACGATATCTCGAAATCGATGCAAAACGTAGAGGTTGCAGAGGTTGATCCTCCTCCGCTGATTCGCCAAAACTCCAACTTCATGTTCTTGTTGGAAAGGTCAGACTGAAGTTGCAGACAGAAGTAGTAAATTCCCTTTACCCGATCGATCTCTAGGACATTCTTCAGATTAGGAGATCAGAATTGTGCTGTACATTAGTACATTAGGCCTATCTTGCTAGTGGCTTTGGTACTATTTTTCTATTAACATGGGGTAATGGGTAGGAAAACTATATATATATAAAAAAATAACCATTTCAACTGTTGTTATTTGTGAATTAAATGTTGAGAAATCTAACAAATGTGCCATGTACAGTGAAAAAACTTATGAAATCTGCCATATACGCTAAAGCCTTTCGAAATATGCCATGTCGATGGCATTGGGTGTGAGTTTAATTACCCAATTGACCTTGGGAGTTAACTGTAGTAAATAATTTAAAGTAACTCGTATGTAAACTAACTCGTATGTAAAACTCAATCGTCGCCCTCTTCTGCTTCTTCTCCGGTAATTGCTATTCCTCATACGTCTCTCCGTTTTCGACGTTGTCACCGTTTGCTGTTACTCTACTAAGTCAATTCTTCTGTGGATACCGCCAGTCGTTAGTAAGACAAAATCTCCTTCGTGAGTTATTTCCGGCGGAAATCACTTCGCCTTCTCAGCTATGAGTTTCTCTACTCTCTTGGCCGTTGTCGGAGGGTAATTTTCCGATTTTACCGCCGTCATATATATATATAGATACTTACTTGTAAAAATTGATTGACTTATAATCTCTTTCAATTATTTCACAGTCCTCGTCGAGGCAGTCCAACAGATGCCTCTGATTTCGTCAACGACACAACCGAAGCCGATTATCAGCCTGCCCCCACCGTAGGGTAAGCATATTCAAAATTTTATTTTGAAATCTAGTGGACCACATCGAACTAGGTTTTCCTGATATTGTGGACCAGATCTGTAAATATCGATTATGTTGTCCATTGTTTCCTTATATTACGAATGTGGACGACACTTATGTCTTTTTAAGTTGTCCACCATAACATGTCTACCGTAAGTTTTATTTTCTTTATGTTCCAGCGTTTCCTTTTGACTAGATTGTAGTTGTCTACCGTCTTTTACATATTGTCTATTACTTGATTGTAGTTGTCTACATTGTAGTTGTCTACCGTGTTTTACATTTTGTCTATCACATAGTCTTATTTTACTGATGTCTACCAGTCAATTGTTGTCCTCTTTTTCACCAACATTATTGTCCTTCATAAAAGTTGTCCTCCCGAGTATATGTCGTTTAAAGTACTTGTCTATCTTTTCACAGGAACCTGAACCCCACACTGATAGTCTTGCGGAGTAATAACGAAACGTTGCCTCCTCGGCTATTTGCATCTGATCGCTATCCTCAGAAAGGACGTATTAACTCTTACTCGAAACCAGAGTATCTCCTTGACATTGTTGAAGTCTTGGATGGGACGAAAGAGTTTGATTGGCTTAAGTCGTCTTCCTTTGGTTGTTTGTTCCACCTACCAGTAAGGAAGAGTTCGCTGTTAGGGAAACTGGTCCATCAAATACTTTGTCGATTGATTCTTACTAAGAAGAGACATGAGCTCTGGTTCGTTTTTGGCGGTCATTGATATGTTACAGTTTTGACTCACTTTGACCCCGTTTATTTGATAGTTTTGTAGTTGTTTGAGTCTTTTTCAGGTTATAATAAGAGGTTAGGAAGCTAAAAACAAGGATTGGAACAGCAGGAGCAATGGGAGCAGAAATGAGTTGAATTGGAGCAGAAAAGCTGATTTTAAACCCAGGAGCACATGCTCCCGATTTCCGAGCACATGCTCCCAACTCTACGGATTCATGACGACACGTGGCAAGCATCTAGGCGCCGATTCCCTGCCTAATTCCCCTTATTTTAGGCGATCCTTTGTGAGAGAAAGAGGGCTGAGATCGCTTTTTAATAGGGAGATTTGAATTTGGAATCTTTCCTTATTTTTCTCTACTTGTATGCTATTTAACCTAGGGTTTTTAGGAGAGAGGGATATACCTTTTTCTTTTGTTTTTGAGCGACGTTTTTGTGAGAGGGAGAAGAGCGGCTACCTTGTGAAGCATTCTCTGAACCCTTTTTATTTTTATGTCATTGAATTTCTCATCTTTTGCTATGATTCATTTCTCTATGTCTGAGTAGTTTTCTTTGCTAGATTAGGGGTTTCAAAAGGGGTTTCATGGGTTAGCAACAGAACACAAATAGGGCTTTATATAATCGATTGTCTTCACTATTGTTAGACTTAATGCTTAGGTTGATTTGATCACCCAATCTATGATTCTAGGTTTATCTATTCATCAAAAGTGTAATAGGTTGCTAGAAAAGACATTAGTGGGCAAATTATCCTAGACCTGCGAAAGTTGATGTGTAGGTGATTTGTGAACTTATCATTCCTGTTCTTTAATGCTTGTCTGCGATTCTGGGCTCAAACGACAGTTTAGGGTTTATGGACCGCCGAGCATGTGCTCCGGATGTCTGAGCACGTGCTCCGCGTTTCCGCACAGAATCGATCAGATAGAGTTATTGATACCACGACAGTGGATCAGTTTATATTTATGTTTGAGTTCTAGACTGGTACTTAATCTATGCCCTGAATAGTTGTTTAGTTGCTATCTCTGAAATTCTCGAGAATTACCCCTGATCTAGTGTTTTGCTTATTGCCTTTTTATACCGTTTTAATCGCGTTACTGTTACCAAACAAACCCAACTTTGAATTGTCTTAGCTTGAAATTGAACCAATAGAACCATAGAGTAAAACTTGGTCTTCGTGGGATTCGACCCCTAAGTACTACTTCTTTGCTGTGCACTTGCAGTAGGAAAATAGGGTTTAAAACTCTGTGTATCAAGTTTTTGGCGCCGTTGCCGGGGACCAAATTTTTACCTTTGGTTTTCGGCGAAATTACTAGACTAAGACCTTACTGATTTGTCTTTCTGCTTCTTCTTTGCGTGTGTTTCAGGTGCATGTCAAGAAGATCTACAAGAAGAAACAACACCGAAGAACTAGTTGCTTTGTCAGCCGCAGAGCTCTCTTTGGCAGAAAGAACAAACCGCAAGAACAGAAAGTTTCAATCCGTCAACATGGGTGACAACAGAAACAATGAGGATATGGCTGCCGAGTTGCAGCAACTTCGACAACAGTTGGGGCAGTTGCTCCGTGCTCAACACGAAAGAGCCGCGCCGCCACAACCGTCCATAGGGGACAAGGACAACCCGCATGCGTTCTACACCAACTGAGCGGCTATTGTTCCTCCCACCATCCAGAGACAAGATTTTGAGATCAAGCCACA
>NC_025698.1:8373605-8374035 GCF_000633955.1 Camelina sativa
TGCTCCCACCCAGCGAGCACGTGCTCCCGACTCCCGATCAGACCGTTTCTACTGAGGTACCTCCTGTACGTGTGTACACCCCTAGGGTTCCTTACCTTGTTCCTCCTAAGAAATCTCGCAAGGATTTGGAGGATGCAAAGTGCAAGGAGATGTTGAGAGAATTGACGGTAAGACTACCCCTAGCTGATGCTGTTCAGATGATACCTGCTTTGAAAAGATATGTGAAAGGGTTAGTTTCTGGGCGAGTGTCAGAGGAAGAGAACATGATGATGGTTTCAAGAGAGTGCAGTGCTGTGCTGCAAAACAAAGTGCTAAAGAAGAGAGATGATCCAGGGCGATTTGTCTTATCCGTGAGAATCGGTAAAACGATTTTTGCAAACTCCCTCTGTGATCTAGGTTCCAGTGTGAACCTTATGCCATATTCAGTGGC
>NC_025698.1:8379140-8394356 GCF_000633955.1 Camelina sativa
GGAGCAGAAAGGAGTTGAATTGGAGCAGAAAAGCTGATTTTAGATCCAGGAGCACATGCTCCCGATTTTCGAGCACATGCTCCCAACTCTATGGATTCATGACGACACGTGGCAAGTATCTAGGCGCCGATTCTCTGCCTAATTCCCCTTATTTTAGGCGATCCTTTGTGAGAGAAAGAGGGCTGAGATCGCTTTTTAATAGGGAGATTTGAATTTGGAATCTTTCCTTATTTTTCTCTACTTGTATGCTATTTAACCTAGGGTTTTTAGGAGAGAGGGATATACCTTTTTCTTTTGTTTTTGAGCGACGTTTTTGTGAGAGGGAGAAGAGCGGCTACCTTGTGAAGCATTCTCTGAACCCTTTTTATTTTTATGTCATTGAATTTCTCATCTTTTGCTATGATTCATTTCTCTATGTCTGAGTAGTTTTCTTTGCTAGATTAGGGGTTTCAAAAGGGGTTTCATGGGTTAGCAACAGAACACAAATAGGGCTTTATATAATCGATTGTCTTCACTATTGTTAGACTTAATGCTTAGGTTGATTTGATCACCCAATCTATGATTCTAGGTTTATCTATTCATCAAAAGTGTAATAGGTTGCTAGAAAAGACATTAGTGGGCAAATTATCCTAGACCTGCGAAAGTTGATGTGTAGGTGATTTGTGAACTTATCATTCCTGTTCTTTAATGCTTGTCTGCGATTCTGGGCTCAAACGACAGTTTAGGGTTTATGGACCGCCGAGCATGTGCTCCGGATGTCTGAGCACGTGCTCCGCGTTTCCGCACAGAATCGATCAGATAGAGTTATTGATACCACGACAGTGGATCAGTTTATATTTATGTTTGAGTTCTAGACTGGTACTTAATCTATGCCCTGAATAGTTGTTTAGTTGCTATCTCTGAAATTCCCAAGAATTACTCCTGATCTAGTGTTTTGCTTATTACCATTTTATACCGTTTTAATCGCGTTACTGTTACCAAACAAACCCAACTTTGAATTGTCTTAGCTTGAAATTGAACCAATAGAACCATAGAGTAAAACTTGGTCTTCGTGGGATTCGACCCCTAAGTACTACTTCTTTGCTGTGCAATTGCAGTAGGAAAATAGGGTTTAAAACTCTGTGTATCAGTCATCCCATACGCTTTTCCCTGAAAGAGTTTGCTTTTGTCACTGGTCTGAACTACGACCAATTGCCAAGTCAAAATGAAATTGCCAAATTGCAGAATCCGGGGGAAGGTGATGAACCTTACTGTAAGTCTCTTTTAGGACCTAACAACTCATATACTATACAAGAGATTGTTGATATGTTGAAACTAGACAAGAGGATGCCAAAGTCGAAGAAAATGGATGGCGCAAGGAGGTTGCAATTGGCGCTAATTGTAAATGTTGAGGGTATATTGCTTTGCGACTCATCTACTGTTAGAGATTCAAAAAAAATTGTGGAGATGGTGAAAGATGTAGAAGCATTTGCCAAATATCCGTGGGGGCGTCTATCATTTGGCAAGACAATAGAAATGGTGAAAGTTGGTGATAAAGTCGATTGTGTTGACAAACTAGTTGACAAATTTAACCAGTCACATAAAGCAACTCACGGGTTTACACTTTCCTTCCAACTGTTGATTTTTCATGCTATTCCCCTCCTGGAAAAGTACCTTCCAGAAGCAACGGATGAGTTGAGGTTTACGGATCGTTCAGTCCTCCAACTCACCATGCTTAAGACCTTCCACAATTTCTCAAACCGAGATTGATCCTACTGTAAGTTTTATAATCTATTCCACCATTTAAATTAAATATTTAATTTGTTTGGTATATAAGTTGGTGATAATTTTTCCAAACGCAGGTTCAAATTCAAAGCATATTACCCTATGCAGACCGGAACTTTGACATTCATGATTACTCTTGGAGTGATGAGGTTGGCGATGTTAGAGTGGATTACATTTTGGGTAAACTTGAAGATGGACATAGTTTTTGGAAAGAGGACTGGCATGGTGGGTTTGCACAGTTGTCTATGCTAATTACCACTTTCGTTGAGAAACCCAAAAAAGTTGCACTAGGTAGAATTAACACCCCCAAAGGAAGAGGCAAAACCAAAAAGGCAAATATCAAGGTTGCAAACCCGCGAAATCTGGATGGTGATTTAGGTAATATGCTTCTAGATGGGTTAACTGCTGAAGAACTTTTGGAGGAGGTCGACCGTAGAAATGATGCAGCTATTGCGAAGATAGAGTTAAAGCTTGAGTTGGAGAGGGGTGCACTGAGAGACGAAATAGTTGATGATGTTCTGAAAACCCTAAGGGAGAAAGGTGTATTTGATCATTGTGGTCCTATTACCCAGTCGGAGCTGAGAAGTCATATTAACAAGTCCTCATGGTCAATACAGGGAGACGGATCAGTGAAAATCCCACGAGCAGATGAGGTATGTTATGTATGAGGCGGGTGGATTAGCGGGTGTAATGTTGTGTTATGGAAACCCCCCTAGAGTAACATTAACTTTTTTTTTGTTTTTGGTGGTTCAAAGGTAATCCTGCAAACCATTGGGGAGTGCTCAGGAAACTCTGCTACTGAAAAAGTTGCCGATTTTGGGCGTGAAGGTGTAGAGGATGAGTCAAATCAGGGGGATGTCGATTTGGCACTAGATCACGGTTACAATGGATGCGACAAAGGTGACGAAGGTGGTAAAGGTGGCAAAGGTGACGAAGGTGGGAAAGCTGGCGGAGGTGACCCACGTGGAATAGCTTACCAAGATGACAAACATGAACAAGATGGAGAAGGTGATGCCCAAGGTAAGCGACATACTGACGGAGTTAGAGTATTGGAAGATTTTGGCAGAGAAGATGTTGGCGGAGATAGTGATGAGGGACAAGGAGTTGGTGGAGATAGTGATGCGGGAGAATGTATTGGTGGAGATACTGATGTGGGAGAAAAGGATGGTGGAGATAGTGATCAGGGAGAAGAGGATGATGTAGCGGGGGATCATGTGGAAGACGATGATGGAGAAGAGGATGATGGAGAAGGTGATGATGTAGGAGGGGAAGATGGAGAAGAGGATGATGGAGAAGAAGATGATGTACGAGGGGAAGATGGAGAAGAGGATGTTGGAGAAGAAGATGATGTAGGAGGGGAAGATGGAGAAGAGGATGATGGAGAAGATGATGATGGAGAAGAGGATGATGGAGAAGTTGATCCTCACAAGCACGCCGAGGACGCACAGTTATCGACAGTACACGCTGGCGAGGTATTTAACTACATGGAAGTTTTAAACATATTTATATTGATCGTTTGCTGAAGTCCTGATGGTTGGAAATTTTTATGACAGCGAAAGAAAAGGAAGCCATGTAATGAGTTAGAAGACCTTACCCCTCTTCCCGCCAAAAGAGCTAGGACGAAGACTAGAAGGTTTGGTTTCTCATCAGGATGCTCGAAAGAAAAAGCACATGTGCACGAATCTGAAGCACATGCGTACATTACCTTCCGGCCGGTGGAAGCACATATTAAGAAGAAATTTTTAGCAAAGCTAGCATCTTATCGGAAGAAGTAAGTTACAATAGATCAACTATCTGGTCAGATGGATTCGTCTGATCTCAATATTTTGTGGATTTCAGGGAGTACATCGTTGATGGTCATAGGGTGAAAATCAACTTTTTTGAATGCATATACAAACCGCGAAACTGGGTTGATAGTTCAGTAAGTAATTGCCTGACATGCTCTGTATTTCTTACTCGTTATTGCCCTCAGACTTCATATCTAATACCAATATTTTCAGCATGCTGACCATTTTGTGGAGAAGATTGGGTGACTCATTTCTTCAGTCAAGGGTTGTGGTGATGGATACCTGGTTTTCACAAACTCTGGCTCTTGATTACAGTCGATACCAGAAGACAAAAAAGAAGTCGACTTTTGTTTGGAACAATTTCATTAAGAACTATATTAGAGGTGTAGTCCCGAGTCGGTCAACGAGGATGGCTTGGTTTATTGACGTCGACATTGTCTATGTACCTTTGAACTGGGGAAAGGGTCACTGGGTTGCAGCGGCTATATATCTGAGGTTGGGACATGTATTCATCCTTGATCCCCTTATCATAAAGAATGATTCGAGAAAGCTTCCGCGACACATGAAACCGATCGTTGAAATGCTTCCTATCGCAATCAGGGATTTTGTGAAGAAGGAAAGTACTACATGTCCCGTACCTAACGTCTTTACGTATGAGAGGGTCATTGATGTTTACCAAAATGATTGGACCGGAGACTGTGGCCCTCTGACCGTGAAGTTTATAGAATTACACGCGCAAGGATTGGGGTTGGATGGATTGACAGTTGAGACTGTGGACGAGATGCGGATGCAACTTGCTGTTGATGTTTACGACGAATTTGTACTCAGCCTACGTGGCTGATCGCATACACATTTCTACGCAACCTATTTCTCTTATTAACCTAAGTAACTACTTCTATGGTTTGTAAAACTTATAGCTATTCTTATTCATCTAAGTTTATTTTTTAGATTTTGTTGTCTTTTGGTTACTATAATGCTTTGCTACTCATACAAAATGTGTTTCTGTACCTAGTACTATGGATAATGACATGTGTTAATTAACGTAGTACTGTGTTAGGTTAGAAAGTTATTGAAACTTAAAACCACACGTAATATCACACTACCTCCCAACCAACTTGTCATTTATAAGGGTGCTTTTCTACCTACTAATGTCTCTTCTTATATTTAGTA
Organism: Camelina sativa; assembly: GCF_000633955.1. Lineage (NCBI taxonomy): Eukaryota > Viridiplantae > Streptophyta > Magnoliopsida > Brassicales > Brassicaceae > Camelina > Camelina sativa. The sequence continues at coordinate 8,383,862 of NC_025698.1, forward strand.
TTTACACTATTATTCAGAGGTTACACTTCAACCATGACGAACCTCCTTACCATCCCACACCATCTAGCTATATACATTGTTAGCCTCCTCGCAAAGGCAGGATTCCAGCACCTAATTCCTCTTATTGCTTCTGGTCCGGATGGTATGCGACTTGCGTTTGATGAGGGCGTTTTGAGAGAAGCCTCAATACTCCTTATTGACGACAATCCAATTGTTGTCAATAATGGATCTCTGTTTCGTCCATTCTTTGAACGTACCATTATGGCTAAAACCCCTACGGCAATGTATTTAGAGGCTATAAGATTCATTGTCAGATATGGCGACTACCGTGAAGCCATACCCTTGCTTTCATACAAGTGGAGCTTGCTCTTCGGTAATAAGCATCCATCCTCATCCATGACTTTCACTGTAACCCTTTTGATGTTATGTGTTGGGGAAACACTAGAGGGAGTTGCCCTAATGACAAAGTTCAGGAGTTCGTTCCTTGATGAGGACGCAATAGATGTCGTCGCACAAATGGTTTTCTATGATATGATTGCAGTTGGTGGACAATCCGCACATGGGCGAGTTAAAGTATTGTTAAAGTTACAAAGGAGAATTCCTACCAACCCTGACGTTTGCGCGAAGTGTTGTCCATGCAACAGGTGCCCGACATGCTACACTTGGTGGCGATGCCAAAGGTTTAAACAATTGTTCCTAATACCTTAAACAATGGTTGTTGTCCATCAGTTGTAAAAGTTTCTTAATGTTGTCCTTTTTTTTATCTGTTGTCCGTTTTAATAACTTGTCTACCTAATTTCGATTTACCCATCAGTTCCATAAGTTGCTTAATGTTGTCCTTCGTTTTATGTGTTTTCCGTTTTAATAACTTGTCTACCTAATTTCGATATTGTCTACATTAATGTTGTCCTTTTTTTTATGTGTTGTCCGTTTTAATAACTTGTCTACCTAATTTCGATTTACCCATCAGTTCTATAAGTTGCTTAATGTTGTCCTTCGTTTTATGTGTTTTCCGTTTTAATAACTTGTCTACCTAATTTCGATATTATCTATCACAAGCAGTGGGCTCCTCAAACCCACTTGTTACCACTGTTTACTTACATCAAAAGTCAAATATCCCTTAGCGTGTTGTCAGACGATACAGTTTTGGATTTTTCTTTTTTTTTAATAATAAGATATCTCGCCATTAAGTCTCTTTTAAATCTAATCACACAGTGGTGCCCGAAACCACAAATACCAAAGGAAATTACAGAGAAAAATAAAGAGATGGGGCAATATAGCTACAGCCAACCCTCTTCCTCATCTGCCTTCTCCGCCTCCTCAATCAATTCCCGCGACCTTCGAAACGGAAAGTTTGGGATCCCTAAAAAATGTACATGTGGGGGTGCTATCATGTTGGAACCAGACACGAACCACGATGGCGGCCGCTTGTTCTACAAGTGTGAAAATTATTTTGTAAGCCTCTCTATCATTACATAAAAATATTCCTCTGGCTGATTGTCATAGTGTGTAATCATAGATCTAACATTAATATCTTCTGGGATAATTTTTTTTTGGGTGACGCAAAAGGACGGTGGTTTTCATCTCGTCAAGTCCTGGGAAAATGCTGTGGTAGATGAAATTCACGACCTCCATATGAAGATCCTTGAGCAAGAAGACCGCATTGCGTACCTCACTTTAGGGCCTGATGGCGACACCAACAAACCTTTCATGATGTGGGCCTAAGTTAAATTCATGGGAGAAGAAATTAGGGAATTGAAACACCTTCTCCGCCCAACCATTGACGGTTACACGAAACTTCTAGATGAGGTGAAGGGTATAACGAAACCCGACGTTTGAACTATTTTGGGTTAGCCTTGGGTCCCAAATCTCTTCTGGTCGCCGTTCCCATTGTGTTTCTTCTCTTTCTTCTTGTGGCGTTCGTGTATTATGTCTCAAAGTAGTCCACTGTAAGTTTTGGACAAGCGTAGTCTTCTTGCCCACTTATTTAAACATGTTTTTCTACCTACGTGTGTTAACGTCTACGTAGAATGTTGTCCTCGTTAAAAGGATATTTTGTCTATCTAGAATATTTTCCATGTATGATAGGATTTTAACTTGTCCACCATGGTATGGTAATTTGTTCTTCGCCCAATAAATGTCCTCCCAATGTTGTCCTTCATGATTGTTCTTCGCCCAATAAATATTGTCCTCCAGAATGTTTTTTATGTGGACATTAAACAGAATTAATGTCTAACATATGTTGTCCATCAACCAAGACTATTATAAACATCATGCAAGTACGTTGTCCAACGACCAAGACTATTTTATGTGGACATTAAATAAAATTAATGGTTCTAACATATGTTGTCCATCGACCAATAATATTATAAACATCATGACGTTGTCCACCAAAGCAATACTATTATAAACATCATGACGTTGTCCATCGACCAATAATATTATAAACATCATGACGAAGTCCATCGACCAATACTATTATAATCGAGTAAACGTCCCACAATTACAACCGTCACGACAAAACCGTGAACATAAAGACTTAGTTTTTTTTTGCTTCTACGCAAGCCAAACATGCTACTACCGTCCAAACATGCTACTACCGTTAAGGTGGTCCATACAAAATTTAAAAACCCCTGAAATACATATTGTTCTTTAAAATGGCAGCCACCCCTACCTACCCTTTCATATAAGAGTGGAGCATGTCTTCCTGTTGTGGCCAACTTTGAAACATCTACCACATTTGCGGATTTTCTTCTGCTTTCCTCTTTTTTGCTTGCCCTGTTAAACAATGATTATAACATGTTAGATGTTTAGTATACAATAAGCGTTTAGTATACAATAAGCGTCTGAAGTATAGAGAGAATTTACACTACTTACGTGATGCCCTTCCCCCTGAGATGATATCCTTTTTTTACGTGGTCTTCCACCACCTATTTTTGTGTTTGGTGGATTCACATCCACCTCCGTACATGTTTCTGGGACATCCGTGTCTTTCTCATTAGGGACTGGCATAATTATATTCTTGTACTTGTTGGTCCACGGACCTACAAAATAACTTTCATCAACGAACGTGTACTTATCAACTCCCCGAACTTGTGAGGCTGCCAAAGCGTGACNCCATCGACCAATAATATTATAAACATCATGACGTTGTCCACCAAAGCAATACTATTATAAACATCATGACGTTGTCCATCGACCAATAATATTATAAACATCATGACGAAGTCCATCGACCAATACTATTATAATCGAGTAAACGTCCCACAATTACAACCGTCACGACAAAACCGTGAACATAAAGACTTAGTTTTTTTTTGCTTCTACGCAAGCCAAACATGCTACTACCGTCCAAACATGCTACTACCGTTAAGGTGGTCCATACAAAATTTAAAAACCCCTGAAATACATATTGTTCTTTAAAATGGCAGCCACCCCTACCTACCCTTTCATATAAGAGTGGAGCATGTCTTCCTGTTGTGGCCAACTTTGAAACATCTACCACATTTGCGGATTTTCTTCTGCTTTCCTCTTTTTTGCTTGCCCTGTTAAACAATGATTATAACATGTTAGATGTTTAGTATACAATAAGCGTTTAGTATACAATAAGCGTCTGAAGTATAGAGAGAATTTACACTACTTACGTGATGCCCTTCCCCCTGAGATGATATCCTTTTTTTACGTGGTCTTCCACCACCTATTTTTGTGTTTGGTGGATTCACATCCACCTCCGTACATGTTTCTGGGACATCCGTGTCTTTCTCATTAGGGACTGGCATAATTATATTCTTGTACTTGTTGGTCCACGGACCTACAAAATAACTTTCATCAACGAACGTGTACTTATCAACTCCCCGAACTTGTGAGGCTGCCAAAGCGTGACAACAAGGAATCTTGAGCACGTCAAACATCCTGCAGGTACATGTTTTATTCTCCAAATCCACTATAAACACACAACCGATTCTCTCATTAACTTGATATATCCAATCACTCGCGGATGATACAGCACAATCCACCGACTCTTCTAAATGGTCTATCAACATGTCCTCTATTTATGGTGTACATCTTGACTTCGTTTACGTGCTTTTGTCCTCCTACACAAAAACCACCTCATCAACATAGCCCTTATGAATTCTACCATCAAAACAATAGGGTAATCCACCAACCTAACCATTGCTGCATTCAGGGACTCAGAGATGTTGCTACTCATTATATTGTACCGATTTCCAGAGAAGTGAGAAAGAGTCCAATGAGACAAACCAATTTCTCTAAGATAGACCGCACAAGCTGGCTTCCGATTCTCAATTTCTTTCCACCAGTACTCGAAATCACCTATTGTGTATGCCCTTGCAGCTTTTGAAACCATGCTAGCAAGTGCACCGCATTTAAATTTATGCTTCACATTCCTAAAAAGGTGGACTGCACATGCGACATGGTGCAGAGTAGTGGATAAACCTTGTCGAGTGCAGAGTAAATGGATGCATGTCTGTCTGATACAAATACCAAATCTTCTTCGTCAGGAACAAACTGTTGTAAATGTTTAAAAAAAACCATACCCAACCACTATCATTCTCCACTTCGACTACTCCAAAAGCGAGGGGGAAGATCTGCATATTCCCATCTTGGCCACTTGCAGCAACCAAACATCCTTTGTATTTACCTTTCATAGTTGTGCCGTCAATGACAATAACTTTTCTCAGATACTTAAACCCGCTGATGGACGCACCAAACGCAAAAAATAAATATTTAAACTTCGTGTTCCCTTTTTTATCAACGCATGTCTCAATATCGTAGATAGTCCCAGGATTCGTGGACTCAACCAAATGCAAATATGTTACCAAAAAACGATAACCTTCTTCTTCATTCCCACGGGCAGCATTCATGGCTAATTCCTTTGCGTTCCAAGCTTTCATATAGGAAATTGTAACGTTTTGCTCTGCCAGCACCATCTCAGGTAGCTCACACGCTCGTGGACCTCTCTTCCCGTTTGCAAATTTTGCTTGTATTAATTCGGACAAAATCCTTGTTGTCGCTTTATCCCCATACTTAGACCTCAACGAAACATCACATCTATGTTTGAAGCATACAGTCTTGATTTACACATTGATCGAATTCAGGTGGTTGGTTGCAAATACTCGCCAACCACAGTTCTTGTCCACGCATGTTGGAATGACCCGGCCTTTGTCGGACTTCCAAATTCTAAATTTAAATAGCCTTTTCATGGCATATACACACAGTGCTTCTCGAAGGGCTCCTTTGCTTTCAAAAATTCGACCTATATAAATTGAATCTTCTGCTCTTTTAAGGTCCATGTTTCTCTCCTGGTGTGGAGCACCTTTGACATTATCATGAAATGGTGGAGAATCTTCCAACAGCAAGGGGTCATGAACGTCAAGTATTGAAGATCTAGCTCTCTCAAACTCCTCATCCCCAATGCTAACCTGGCTACCTGTTCTTGGGTGTTCTTCCAAAAGAGGATCATTGCCTAAACCATGCCTAAACACATCTAATTCATCACCCATCCTCAAACCACTGTTTCCTATAGTCGTCTCTCCTTCAACAGGCACAACACCCTCCACTGTACCCGTTCTTAAGTAAGGATCCTAGTCAAGTGGATAATCGTTGTTAATTCTCTCACTCCACTCGTCGAAATTGTAATCTGTCTCATCATCACAAATGCAAACAGAACCTTCTGCATCCCTCATATCTTCATCATTAGTAAATGTATTCGATAACCTAACTTCCACTTCTACCAGGCTGTCTTCCGTCGACAAGTCGGTCTGTGACGCATGAATTTCACCTGTCCTCTCAACGCATAAATCTATCACAGCGTTACTCATGCTGGACCCCAAAGAACATACCATCATATTACTCATCGGCCTGTTTGGACGACCTTCGCATTGTCCACCATCATTCTCCAATATTGTCGTGGTGGACGACAACCTTGTAGACATATAGTCGTCCATCATAGTTAACGGTCTTTCTTGTTCTTTATCGTGCGACTTTAGCCCTTCTTGTCCAATAGCTACACCGTCAACTCTTTCACCTTTTTCATGTGCTTCTAATCCCTCCACATACGCTATCAGGACATCATCCGAAAGACCTTCTTCTTCCACCCCGCACACATCAGCCTCTCCAACTTCCTTAACTGTAACGTACAACCTCATCCCAACAAATTGACTATTTCTCCTTTTCAATAGCGCCAACTCCACATCGTTGCTTACTAAAACAGGGGGCATTTTCCCATTACTTAATGGCCCCATTTCACCTGAAGAATCACAACAAGTCAAAACAACGCTACACTCCTTGTTTAAACGAAAAATGGTTTTTATGCATGTTTCAAACTCCCGGAAAGATGTGGCAATTCCATATGACACACATCATCCCATTTTCTCATGGGCAGGGAAAATTTTCCATTCTCCAATTTCACAACATTCCCATTCGCCACCAAGGGGACATACGGTTTCTTCCATGTCTTAAACCCTAATCCCTGCCAAAAACCAGGAAAAAAATTTCAAAAATTACACCTTTATATAAGTCCCACGATATTTATTGAGAGAAAGTTATACATCTCCCCAATCACCATCATTTATGGCAGACGACTATACCTTATATGCCTGCCTCAGAGGACAACACGTAATGTTTCTCCGTCGAATTTTTGTCCACCACAACCATACAAATACTCATGACAGTCGTCTCCTAAAAAATCACCTCCAACTCTTTTCCAGGTAAAATTTATTTTGTCCAATTTCTCAGAATCTTTAGAGAACTGGATCCTCTGCAAATTATTCAACAAACATCCTATTATCCAACCCATTGGCATTAACTACACGTCTTGTCAATCGCTAGTGAGGCCGCTCAACACCCACATTTCATCCCGCCAATTTGGAGGGTCTATTAGTAATTCATACCATTCGCTTACTTTTGTCCACATTGTATCTTGTCTACATTGTATCTTGTCTACGAACTTATGGTTGGTTGACAACTTCAAATAAGATTACTTAAAGTCCACCAAATTTATATTTCGTCTATAATTAAATTTTTCCACATTAGCTAGACATTGATTCTCGGGAAATTGCCCACGTATTCTTAACAACGTCCCGAGTGCCGCGTAAACTCGCTCAGCTTCTCACGACGCGTCCTTTTTGACTCGCTCAGCTTCTCAACACGCGCCCGTCCCCTCTTCTCGTGCCGCCGTCGAACTAACGTAATTAGGAAGGTAATCTAGTAAAACTTATATTGCCATGTTTACTGAATATGGCAGATTAGAAAATGTTTCTAACAATATGGCATATTGAAAAACAATTACCAAAAATATGGCATAAATGGCAAAAATACCTTGAATGTTTGGGGGCATGTTTTGATAGACCATTTGCTTAATGAAAATTTCCCTTCGTTCATAATATTTTTTTCAAATTGTTAGGCTGATTTCGTTATTTGAACACGTGTCTCTTTTATGCTGACTCAACTGCTAAAAGGCTCAACTGATTTTGTCATTTAATCCTAATATAGTTGGTGAACAGTAATGTTTCCTGATTTGGATTTCAACCGTTTTATCGGATTTACGGTTAATATGATTAGTACGTACGAATCCTGAAACGTCTTTCTATAAAGAACCATGACATGTTTCACTCTTGATCATCGTGACAACACACAACCGGACCTTATAGAGAATCTGTAAGTATATGTCTCAAGGTGGCTTCTTCTCTCTCTCGTTTACTGGTCATGTAAGGAAGGCATCAAGTCCAATTGTTAATGTATCGGTTCATTTCCAGGTTTCTGCTTCGGTTTACCCTTTAGCTGTCTCAACATGATATATGCAACACTGAAATGGTGTGTATGAAGCTGGTTTAGGTTTACTAAACTATGAAAGAGCGAAAAGCAGATGTTTTCACATATACATTTAACAATCCTTTTTTTTTTTTTTTTTCAATCCGATTCCAAATATATGTGAAGTCAGTGACCTTCATTCTTGATTAGTTGAAATGTAGTAATGTTTGTTGCTACGACCTGGTAAGTCTTAAGGAAGCTGCAGCTGGTGACTGGTCTCTGGTTTGATTCTTGAGTTTCAATTGAAAACACGTAAGAGCAAAATCACAAGAACAGCCACTAGCGTCATGCAGAGAGGTATGCCTACAAACATGAGCGAGGGTGTGATCTTTGGAAGGCGGATGTTTCGGCCACTTCTTGTGGCTTGGTTTTTCAGTACATAACTCGGCATCTCACTGTCTTGAAAGCAGTCATTTCGCGGCTGTACCTATAAAAAGGATGGAGATTATATATATTTCAAAAAAACAAAAGGATTACATATACAGTCATAGTAGATACGGAACAAGAGCCACCAAGACCTTATCAAACAAAAAAAAAGAGCCACCAAGTATTCACCTACTTGTTTGGTAATTCCTTTGAATATTCTACAGAATCAGCTTCGAGTGAATCACACCCGTTTGCATCAAGAAACTGGAGGCTCAAAGGGAGCTCTTCCAGTGATATGAGTTTCTTGCAGTTATTGAGGCAGAGAGTTACCAAAGAGGTAAGATCTCTGATGCTTGATGGTAATCTCTCAAAATCATGGCTGCTAAGATCTAAATATGTTAACCTGGTGAAATGTTTAAGCTGATCTGATAATGGCTTAACACTGTTGCAGTTTTCAAGGCTAAGCTCAAGCAAACAGAATCGTCCCAGATGGCTTGTGTCAAAGAGTTTCACCAATGATCTGAGATTTCTACAGTTGGTAAGTGTCAGTGACTGTACCTGATGTAGCTCTGGTAACTCCTTGAGTCTGCAGCAGTTTCGAAGCCAGAGAGTTTTCAACCGGGAGAGGCTATTCATAGCTTCTGGTAAGTTCTCAAAATCGTTTCCGCTGAGGTCCAGCTTCTCTAGGAACTCCAAGTAACAAATCCCAAATGGGATTTTCCGAATGTTTAAGTTCACTAGTGTTAGCTCTTTCAGGTCGGGAAAATCAGGAAAGCTGTCAAAGGAGAAAGATTCACCATTTTCTTTGTGGCTGAACCTCATGATGCTGAGGGAATTGAATCTGTTGCACTCTGAGATGACCCAAGGTGCTTGTTGCAGACTCATCGTCGATATAACGGGTATCTGTTGCTCAGAATTAAGAGAGACGTACTCAGCAAATCCTTTAAATTTCGAACAAAACTCAAAACTTATGTCTCCCCCAATCGTTATGTTTATAAGTGAATCCATTTTCACTTTTGCGTCTGGGAACTCCAATCCAATATGTTGCTGTCTTGTAGATTTCCGTATGAAAAACCGCAGGGCACTTCTAAGCCTGCCACCACAGTAGGATAGCTTAAGCTTCTTCAGGGAAGACCTTTTTCCAATACACTCTGGGATGCCCTCCAGTCTCGTGCAGTGTTCCAGAATCAATTCCTCAAGACTCGTTATACTTGAAAGATCTGGAAGCTGCTTGAGATACTTAGATCCCGTCACATCTAGTCTCTTCAAACTCTTCAACATCTAAGCAAAGATACAACAACACATGGAAATAGTTGGAAATATGTTTCTTTCAAGGATTCCAGGTTTTCACATGATTTGCTCTATCAAAACACACAAACACAAGCTTCAGAAATATCATACCGGTGTTCCACTCCAGAGAGTTTCTAAATCACTGTAACGCAGATTGAGTTCAACAAGAAAACATGGATCCGAACCGGAAGGCAGGGCTCTCAATGGAAATGCATCCCAATGGAATAACCTTAGGCTACGAGGCAGGAACGGTTGCTCTGGAATGAGTTGCAGCTTCGACGCAATGTAATCTACATGCTTGTAAACTTTGAGAAACTTGAGATTATGCATACGGCCAACGACGCTGGCCTCCATTGAAAACACACAGGTCATCTCACACGTGTGCAGGGATAAGCATTCAGTTTGTTCTCCTCCCTGATGATAAAGAAGAAAAAAAGCAAGAAAACCGTCAGGTCATGGTGCAGGAGCACACTAAAAGAATAGGTTAATATAGAGATGCATAGGTCTCTGAAAGCCAGGGCATCGCGGATTTCTATAGGATCCCTGAGGAATTTTCGAGCCAAAGACATGTCGTCGTGGATAATTTCTCTTCCCATTTGTTCTACCAACTTGTGCATAATAACACATCCATTAGTTGATATTTTGATGAGAGACTTCTCTGCTAAAACTCTAATCCACAAGCTGCTCTGAGGTATGGGGCCATGAAGAAGGGAAGTGATACGCTGGAGAGTGTCTCCATTGAAGAGACAGACCATATGAAGGAATACATTCTGATGTGGTTTAGGTAAGCCCTCGTAACTAATTTTCAAGATTTCCATTATATTCTCGTCAAGACTGCTTTCAAGTGCACCCAAAGATTCTTCCCACTCCTCAGGAGTCGCCTTCCTTCCACGGAGAAATAAGGCATGGGCTTGAATGGCAGAAGGAAGCCCGTGAGCAAGCCGAGAAGCTCGGATTGAGAGTTTGTCAAAACCATCAGAAGGAGGACTTCCTCCTTCAAAAGCAATCT
>NC_025698.1:8395258-8414289 GCF_000633955.1 Camelina sativa
CAAGTGCACCCAAAGATTCTTCCCACTCCTCAGGAGTCGCCTTCCTTCCACGGAGAAATAAGGCATGGGCTTGAATGGCAGAAGGAAGCCCGTGAGCAAGCCGAGAAGCTCGGATTGAGAGTTTGTCAAAACCATCAGAAGGAGGACTTCCTCCTTCAAAAGCAATCTTCTTAAACATCTCTAGGGAATCCTTATCATCCAAGCACTTAACCTCATAGACGATTTCTACTCCACAGGTATTGAGCAATCCCATATCTTGAGTGGTAATGATAATTCGGCTGCCAGGACCAAACCAGTTCTTCTCTTTGGCCAAGGCATGCACCTGCGCCACTTTATCCACACCATCAAGGACAAGAAAAACCCTTTGATTCCCAAGTCTCTTCTTTATCTCTTGGCATCCAGCTTCCACGCTCCATAACCTAATATCATCACAGAGGATACTGCAGAGCAGTTCCTTTTGCAAATGCTTAAGATCATGGCCATTATCTTTACTAACACTACTCTTAATGTTTTCGGTGAAAGAATGAGCTGGAAATTTAGATGAGAGCTGGTCATAGAGACACTTAACAATGGAGGTTTTCCCAATTCTTCCCATTCCCCAGACTCCTACCATGAGAACCTCATCGGATTCCAGATCCAAGAGATGACTGAGACCTTCCATGTGAGCTTTCTTCCCAACAATATTGCCAGAGTCTATTTTATGCATCAACGTCACACGTCTCGAAATATCTCTGGCAATCTCTCCAACCATTATAGCCTCATCAACACTAGTGAAATCGAATATAAACACTAATTAATTAATAAAACTCAAATTTCCAATGCGAAAAAGTTTGAGAAAGTGTAAAAAGGGTTACCAGTTTCTTGAATCCACGCCTGAAAGATTGGCCACTAAGTTAAGAGCTTCTCTCCACCGGAGAACCTTATCCGCCATCTGAGGACGACCTTGGTACTTTTCTAAAGCGAAACTTCCTAGCTGATGCCTTACCACGGAAGGATCAACTCCATAGAAGATGGGAAAGACTTCAAGTCTCCCCTCCTTCATAAGCTCCATTATCAACTGAAGTTCCAATAAGCACCACCTCGAAGTAGCGTAGTTCTCAGAGAGAACCACAACAGCGAACTTGAACCATCTAGGGCTCTGCGGAGTTCGTCGGAAAGGTGATCGCCTATCTCAAGCCTTTGGTCATCTTTGAAAGTAACAATTCCTCTGCTTTCAAGTGCTGCGTATAAATGACTGACGATTGCTTTGCGTGTGTCTTCTCCTCTGAAGCTGAGGAAGACGTCGTACTTGGATACACGAGGTGCAGAGGAGGAGGACGCCATTGTTCGTAGAAAGATTTGGTCTCCGGAGTTTTATGCATTATGTACTTGTTAAATGTTGTCTTATTTTCTGGGAAATTGCAAAAAGTGAACACAAGTAGGAAAATGTTGAACTCTCATATAATGCTAGTAGTGGTTGACTGACTTTACAGTGACAAGTCAACGCTAGATGCATGGCCTTGTACTCCTTATCTTTATTTCCTTCAAAATTTTAGAACTCACACAGTCGTCAAAACAAAAATTAGAATGTCTTCTTCTTATTCATTTTTGTTGGCAGGAAGAGAGTTGGATGTGTTCTTGAGTTTCAGCGGCAAGGTAGCTCTTGACCTTGATCTCGGTTATGATTTGTCTCGAAATGGTATCAAATCTTTTAAATCCGAAAGCTGGAAGGAGAATACTTTCAAACCAATTGATCAACGAACACTTGAGGCTTTGACAGAGTCCAAAGTTGCAGTTGTCATGACGTCTGATGAAGAGGCTTCTTCAGTTGGCTTCCTTGAAGAGCTTATGGTAATAGTTGAGTCTCATGAGAAACGTTCACTCACTGTCATACCAATCTTCCTCACAAAACACCCTTTGGATGTGGGACAAGTCTTTCAATCATTTCCTGAGAGAGCCCAAATTTGGAAGACTGCAATTGCCAAACTGGACAGCATAGCTGCACAGTATTCATTTTCTCGGAATCTTCCGGTGATACACGGAACACACCGGATCAAGCAAATTGCTGATGACATTAGGCTTATGTTTCTGTCCTCTGCATCAAGCGATTTCAAAGGCCTTGCAGGAATGGATCGTCACATGAAAGCGTTTCATGACTTGTTGGCTTTAGAATCTGACAAAGAGGTTCGTACCATTGGCATTTGGGGTGGTGCAGGTGTGGGTAAGACAACACTTGCAAGGTACACTTATGCAGACATCTCTGTTAAATTTCAGGCACAAATTTTCCTAGAAAACATGAAAGAAATGCTTCTACCGTCAGAAATTTTCCAAGGGGAAGATCTTAGAGGTTTGGATCATGAGTTGAATGAATTGACCGAAGCAAAGAAAAAACATCGCAAGGTTATATTTATAGCTGATGGTGTGCGCAACATTGAACAAGGTAAGTGGATCACTGAGTACGCCAACTGGTTTGCTCCAGGAAGCAGAGTCATTCTAATCACTCAAGAAAAAAGTTTGCTTGTGGAATCTGGAGTGAATCATGTGTATGAAGTTGGTTCTCTAAGATATGATGAAGCTCTCAAACTCTTGTCACGTTTTGCTTTCAAGCAGTCATATCCTCCTCCTGATTTCGAACGCCTCTCAGTTCGTGCTGTCCAGCTCGCAGGGTTTCTTCCTGTGACCATTAGACTGTTTGGTTCGTTTTTAACCGGTAGAGATAAAGAGGAGTGGGAAGCTACACTGTTAAAACTCAATGCAAAGCAATGTAAAGATCTAATGGAAGTGTGGAAGATTATGGAAGCATCAGAAGATGAAGAGATAGTGGAAGCATCACAAAGTTAGGCATGTAACTAATACAAGTCTGAAGAATCACCGGTTTGGTTTCCTCAATGATGATATATATGTATGTCAACGCTTGTAAAATGTTGGTATCCACAAACTCCATAAGCTTTATATTTCTTGAAACTGTGGCGACAAGTTTTAACTGTTTCTGTTAGTAGATAGATTATAAGCGCACAGCTTTGGTCATAAACACATTGGTATTTGTGTGCTATCTCACTGATCCAATAAAAGTACACGTAGTAGCAGAAATAGAGGACTCCTCTAAGAGGAGATACACCTGCTTGAAACCGCTGATACAGAGAATGGACACTATTAATGCATTCAAAAACATCTAAGACCCTAGTACGACTACTGTCATTGAAAGGTTCTGGTCACACTCATAATAGCATCAAGACCTGATCTTGAGTTTATAAATTACTATTATTATTTATCGTGTTAAATGTTCCATCCAAGTTCTAAATTTCGTTTCAATTTTTTTTGTGTGTATTGAATTTTTTCACTTTGTTATTTTCTGAAATAAACCTTTGTAAGTCTCCTCATTGAACCACAAGAACTTTAGTCAGATTAAAAATATAAAAAAGACTGTAATTTTTTTAAGGGAATAAAAGAAAATAAGAATAGCTGGCCAAGGATGCAATGATAATAATGTTTAAATTGTAGTAAACTAAAGGAAAAAGACTAAGGGAGATTATTCTCTTTCTAATAATTTGCCACGACTAGCAAGCACGTCCAGCACACTGAGGGTAATGGGTATGTACATGTCATATGTTATTCAAATGGTATCTTTTACATTAGCAATGTTTAGATTATCAATCTATTTAGTAAATTGTTATAAAAGTACTAAAACTATAAGTAACATGGTAAGTATATGATATGAGGATGGATTAAAGGATACAAATGACTAGATGAGTAAATGTATATATTTGTTCTTTTTTTCTTTTTTGGCATAAAATACAATTTGTATGAACTGGCTGGTAGAGAGATACAAACTCAAAAAAATAAAATGATTATTCACAAAAGTAAGCATGTTTATGGAGAAATGACTTTAAAACCTCAGAATTTTCATCAAGGTGTGCATGCGTTGACTTTGGATAATGAAGCTTAGTTTCCCCCTTAACTAAAGCTGCCTGTCTCAGTCTTGATCTCAATGTTGTTGTCGAAATCGCTTCCGTCATCCTTCTACTTGGTAGCATAATTGTCCCAAGAGCGAGAGAGAGAAGGAACTTGAAGTCAAATGTCCTCGTCCTCGTCCCCTGCACCTCCTGGTAACTACGATGTCTTCCTCAGCTTCCGAGGTGAAGACACTCGAAGAACCGTCGCTAGCTATTTGTACAAACAACTTGTCAACAGAGGGATTTACACCTTCAAAGACGATCCAAGGATTGAGCTGGGAGACTCCATTCCCGAAAAACTTGAAGAGGCCATCAAGAGTTCAAGGTTTGCCGTTGTGGTTATCTCAAAGAGCTACGCTACTTCAAAGTGGTGTTTGGACGAGCTTCATCTGATCATGAAACTTAGATTGGAAGAAAAGATTTGTGTCATCCCGGTCTTCTACGACGTTTTCCCCTCTGACGTTAAAAATCTTCGAGGGACTTTTGGTTTAACATGCCACCGAAGTTGTAAATTGGCGCAGAAGATTCCCAAATGGAGAGTAGCCCTTAGGCGTATTGGAAACCGAAAAGGCGCAGAGTCCAGTAAATAGTAAGGCTTTTCTCCCGTTTATTTAACAATGTGCCAACGTATCCATCGAATCCTTACTGTTTGTTTATTGATATTGTCAGCAAGGACGATGTCACGATGGTTGAAGAAATTGTTAAAGTTATTTCACGCAAGTTGTTCTCTATGTTGCCAACGGTTCCCGAGGATATCGTTGGAATGGAAGCTCATTTGGCACACATCAACCCTCTCTTGGACATGAACATCCACATCAAGAATGATGAGGCTCGAAACCAACCCTCGGACAATGACACCAACACCAAGGAAGATAAGGTTCGAATGATAGGAATCTGGGGAATGGGAGGCATTGGCAAAACGGCCATAGCCAGGCATCTTTATGAACAACATAAGAAATATTTCTCCAGTCATCATTGTTTCATTCATAAAATTTCATCGGCACAACATGATCTCTTATATTTACAGAAACAGCTTCTTTCCAATATCCTTGGCGAAGAAGATCTTAAATTTCAGACCATTGAGCAGGGAGCTAGTTATATCCATTCAAGGCTTAGGAACCTAAAAGCTTTAGTTGTCCTTGATGACGTGGATGATGTGAAACAGGTGAATGCCTTGGCAAAGGTTGGATGGTTTGGACCAGGGAGCCGAATCATCATAACCACACGGGACAAGAGCTTGCTTAGATCCTCTAGAGTGACAAATGTGTACAAAGTTAAGTATTTGGATGATGATATAGCTCTCCAACTCTTCCAGCGGATTGCATTTAAAGGAAGGAATCCTCCTAGAGATAGAGACTACCAACATCTTTCGGAACGTTTCTGTAGGCTTTCTCAAGGTCTTCCTTTGGCCCTTGTGACTTTCGGCTTTCATCTCCATGACAAGTCCCTAGGAGGGTGGCAAGATGCTTTGAAAATGTTTGAGGAAGCTCCACACGAAGAAATCATGACGGTCTTGAAAACTAGCTATGATAAATTAGACAAAGTTGGTAAGACTGCTTTTCTTCATGTCGCATGCCTTTTTAATGGAGATCCTGTCGAACGAGTCATAACACTTCTTGAACGAGGTAGAGCGGGAATGAAGGTTTTAGTAGACATGTCTCTCATCGACATATCGGCTGATGGGCGTATAGCTATGCACCCTTTGTTAGAGCAAACTGGGAGACAAATTGTGCTTCAAGAATCAGAAAATAGCCCTGCCAAACAACGAATCTTGTGGCAACAGAAGGAAATCTGTCGAGTACTTGAAGACAACGCAGTAAGTACAAGCAATATCCTGAATTCTCTTTTTTGTTCACCATCTTAATAGTAAGTGTGACATACTGACATATACATTTAGTATTATATACATCAGGGTACAAGCAAAACCGAAGCCATGGCATTAGATGTTTCTGAGCCGATGTCCAGTGATTTTCATATCAAGTGGAATATGTTCAAGCCGATGCATAATCTCAGTTATTTGAAGATCAACAGGCACTCTGTAGGTTTAGAATCCCGCAGGGAAGATCTGATTCTAGAAAAAAAATGGAGTATTCCTCATAAGCTTAGATTCCTCCATTGGGATGCATATCCATTTACAACCTTGTCTACCAATATCAGTCCAGATTGTCTTGTTGAACTAAATCTATGTTACAGCAAGCTCAAAAGGCTCTGGAGTGGAACCCCGGTATGCTTCTTTTGCTGTCTCCTTATATCCTTGCTAATAACTGCATCTTCTTTTTTTGTTAACATTTCCCTTATTTTTTCTTTTACTACATTCGTTTCAGAGACTTTTGCATCTGAGGAAACTCGATTTGACAGGATCTAAGGATCTGAAAGAACTTCCAGATCTTCAGGAAGCAGTGTGTCTTGAGGAGTTGATATTGGAAGGTTGCACTTCCTTGAAACAGATTCCAAAGTCCATTTGTAGCCTATCAAAACTGCAGAAATTTGATGTGTCAAACTGTGATGGGCTTACGCATCTTAGGATCAAAATAACAGAATCTTTAAGTACTGTCATCCAAGACACAAGCTTGAGCGTTAGAGCTGTCTACCTGAAATTTTTTAGCACAGAAACGTTCGTGGAAGATTCTCAGGGAATTTCTCTTGAGAATCCATCAATCAAAGGCAACTTAAAACTGGAGTTAAAGCTTCTAAAAGGATATGCAGAGCATCTATGTTTTACCTCCGAGAAACGGATCTCTCGTGAGCTGATGAAGTTGGAGCTCGAGTCACCTCCCTATGTTTTAGTTCACTCGACATCATGCGGTTTAACAGCAACAAGAAGAGAAGTTTCAAGTGTATTAGCTTTGCCGGGTTTCCCTGGTTGATAGAGTTAAATCTAATCAACCTAAACATCCAGGTAATCCCAGATGACATCCACCATATGGGAGTCCTAGAGAAGTTGGACCTCAGTGGGAATAGCTTTAAAGGGTTACCTAATACAATGAAGCTTCTTAGCAAGTTGAAACAGTTGACGCTTTGTAACTGCCGCAGTCTGGAAGAATTGCCAGAACTATATCAGCTAGAGATCCTAACACTTTCTGACTGTACAAACCTCAGAACATTGATGAAGCTTGATCAGGAAATTAGATACAGTTTGCTCGAGCTTTGGCTTGACAACTGCAAGAACATTGAGTCACTATCAGATGAGCTACGTCATCTCACCAACTTGACATATTTAGATCTCAGCAGACAAGATTTCGAGAGATTACCGACAAGCATCATGGGCCTCACCTCCTTGGTAACTCTCTGCCTCAATTACTGCAGCAACCTCGTATCACTGACAGGGCTTCCACGGAGTCTCAAGAGTTTAAATGCACATGGCTGCAAGTCTCTAAAAGCTTCCACCCTACCGAGCATAATACATTCTATTGATCTAACTCCTTGCCCCCATTGGAAGCAAAACTCCAGTCAAATCACTCGGTTTCCAATGGGAAGACGCAGTAAACAGGTAAGAAAAATAAAAGATCTTCTACAGTCAATTGTCTCTCTGTACAATATATAAGCTCATTTCCTCGTTTTGTCACCTTGTACTAGGAGGTACCAGTATGTGCTTGCTTCAAGGAGACTACCAAAGGTACAACGGGTTATCAAGTGGCTATATCAATCCTATTGCAGCATTTAAAGCCATGGCTGTGGGGTTTCGCTTGGTGCGTATTGATTGCGTGTCTGGCTATTCTGCTTGTGAGTCTGGCCATTCTGCTGACGACCGGAACGAATCCTTTCGGCCACAACTAATCTACTTAAACACACATTAACTCATGATGATTTCTCTGTTGTAAGAAACTCACATTTCCAAAGGAGGTGTGACTTGTGAGTGAGTGTTTCATTCTACAAATTTTCCTAATAGAAAGAAAGACGAGTTGAGGCAGCAGCACAGGTGAAAATGCGTAAAGACTCCACTTTTATTATATGAGTAAATCACATTCAAGTGGTGGAAGACATTCATCACTAACCTTGGTTCCGAACCGATTAAAACTTTTAGTTGCGAATCGAATTTAAGCAGCCAAATACAAACCCAGATTGTGAGTCCAAATACTCAAATCGTTTATTCAAGAGTGGACTGGTGATGATGAGAGACGAGACGAGACGAGACGAGAGGTTCGATCGATACTCTTCTAGTCTTCTTCGAATTAAACCAACAAATGGGCCTTCTTTAGTTTATGATACTGCATGGGCCTTTGACGAAATAGTTTACCTTTAACATGACGAAATAGTCCTCCGCGTTACCTATGTCAACTCATACATCATAATCAAAAATAAATAGTAATATATTCCCCCTATGTAATAACAACACTGGCCACAGTTTTTCCGTTTGCTCAACATCAACATCAACTATTCAATTTAACCAACTCCGACCGTTTATTATTCCGTGCCGTACACTTGAGATCAGCACGTTTCCATCATATACACATAGAATTCGCGTTACGTCGTCATCTCATCAACGCATAACCACGTAGATCGCCAAATCGAATATTGGTCGAATAAGCTATGTGTAGATTTTATTCCTTTGGACCTGTTCTGTTTCATGACTTTCCATAACCAAAAACATTTCTTAGTAAATTCTCAACATTTTTCTCGGAAATTTCACACTCTTTTTAATCTTTTAATTATGGGATTTCTTGACACCATGCGATCCTCGAGTTATTATTATTCATCGTCTTACAACAACATACAAAGCTTGGAAGTAAAACCGATGCTTCCGCTCGAATTAAATGTATCCATCGTCTTCTTCTTCAACAGCTCCCCAAAAGTTCGATGTATTTCTGAGTTTCAGAGGCAAGGACACGCGCAGGACCTTCATCAGCTTTCTTTACAGAGAACTCATCCGAATGAGTATTCGAACTTTCAAAGACGACGTCGAACTCAAGAGCGGCCGTAGGATTTCTTCAGATCTCCTCACCGCAATCGAAAACTCCAAAATCGCCGTCGTGATTGTCTCAAAGAATTACCCTGCGTCTCCATGGTGTCTCCGAGAGCTAGCCATGATCATGGATGTTGAGAAAAAGGGTTCGCTCATCGTTATGCCTATCTTTTATAACGTCGAGCCTGCTCATGTGAGGAGACAAGTCGAAAAAGTAGCTCTACAGTTTAGGAAACATGAAGATAGAGAAAATCACGAGACTGTTGTGTCATGGAGACAAGCACTGACCAATTTGGCAAGTATCTCCGGTCATTGTTCTCGTGACTGGTAACTTATATTCATATCTTGATTTGATTTATATCACAACTCGAACTCATAGAGATTTTGTTGAAACAATTCGTATTAATTTGCTCTGTTTTTAGGGAAGATGATTCGAAGCTACTCGACGAGATTACCAAGAGAATTTCTGACATGTTGTTATGCTCTGCAACACCAGCAAGTGATGGGAACAGTAACGAATTTGGATTTGGTGCACACATGCAAGAATTGTATCCATTGTTGGATTTGGATTCTAATGTAGGTGTGAGAGTGATTGGAATTTGGGCAAGAGGAGGTAATGGAAGATCAGCTCTAGCTAGATACGTCTATCAGAAGATCTTTAAGCAATTCCAAAGCCAGTGTTTTCTTGAAAACGTCAAAGAGATTCCTCGTGATTGTCAAATGTCGAATCTAAAAGACGAGTTTCTGATCAGGATTCAAGGAGGGTACTCGAAGATGAAGACCTCAGGGTTGATAAAAAAAAGGCTCATGAGTCAGAAAGTTCTGCTTGTGGCTAACAACGTGGATAAACTCGAACAGCTAGATGCTCTTGCGGAAGATTTTAACTGTTTTGGTCCAGGTAGCCTAGTGATCATAACTACACAAGACAAACAACTTCTTGTTGCGTTTGGGGTTAAAATTGTGTATGAAGTTGAGTGCTTAAGGTGCTTTGAAGTTCGTCAACTGTTTCGTCAAATCGGCTTTAGAGAGAGAGATCTTTATGATGCTGGTTCCGAGTTTTCTGAATCTTCTTGAATGGTAGGTAACTTGGTCCTAGAGAAATGGTTAGGTTCCTCTGCATAATTCCTAGAACGACTATTATATAGGTAAGTTTTATTATACCTAAGACTTATGTAGATTTGGCTTAGGATTAGGAATATTGTTTATCTATTTTCCGGTGTGCAAAAGAAGTAATTCCACTGTTGATCCAATGTCAATGCATGTACAAAGCCACGAAAAGCTCTGTTTTTGTCTTTGAGCTTCTCTGTTTTGAAATAACAAATTACAGTATAGGGTCCTCTCTCTCTCTCTCTTTCTTTGTCTCCCTGTTTAATTTTCTCTATGTTTGTATATGTAATTTAAAGATTTCTATTGACCATCAAAGTATTAAGGAAAGAGTATCATCATATCACCTATGATTACTCAAATCCCATATATTACTTTAATATACATTAATTATATTATTCTATGTAATCCCTTTAATTATATCATTTGATTATGGTTTGTGCTTATATATAAGTTGTATCATTCTATTTGATAATAGTACACAACAATATAATACAATTATATTCTCTCTATTCACATGGTATCAGAGCCACAATGATCTAACGATCGACTTTGTTCCTGTTTCTAAGCTATGTGTTTCTATTGTTTATTTTTGTTTTAAGCCAAGTGCTTCCACATTCAAGTTCATTATGAACCTCTGAATCTAAGCCATCGAGTTTCTTTTTATTCAAGTCTACTATTTTAGACCTCTGAATCTAAGTCAAATATTTTTCTTTTATTTTAAGCCAAAAGTGCTTCTATCATTCAAGCTTATATATTATAAGTCTTTGAATCTATGTCGAATTTCATTTTTTTTTAAAAGAAAAAAATTGGATCTCCTTCTCTAACCATCGTTGATGTCGGCCACCTCAACATCACACAACTCGTCATCGTGTCGAGTCTTTAGCAAATCTTGCTCAACAACAGCTCATATTCTCAATTCATAAACGGATCTCCAACACTTGGACTTGTCAATCTCAAGCTGTTATTTTCGCTTCGCTTCATCACCCCTTGAGATTGAGGGGGCGTATTAAGGAAAGAGTATCATCATATCACCTATGATTACTCAAATCCCATATATTACTTTAATATACATTAATTATATTATTCTATGTAATCCCTTTAATTATATCATTTGATTATGGTTTGTGCTTATATATAAGTTGTATCATTCTATTCTATTTGATAATAGTACACAACAATATAATACAATTATATTCTCTCTATTCACACAAAGATGCCTCAAAACTAATACTAAGCCAGTCAAAAACCTTACGAATAAAAGAATAACGGGTTTATCTCATTTCTTCCCAGCTGTACCTATAGAAGGTAGGTAGTGACATAGTAGAAACAAATCAAAAGCAGAATATTCACCTCTTCGTTTTGAGACTCATCCTCAAAGAAATCATTGCATGTCACTGTGGTTTGGTGGCTTTGTCTAGTAATTTGGCGACTCCGTACATATCTCACTATCTCGGCTACTCGGGAGTGGTAATTTCGCGGATGCAACTATAGAAGGAAGGAGAAGTAATAAAATGATCACATTGATCATAGTAGACAAAATCAAAAGCAGAATATTCACCTCTTCGTTTTGTGAATCAACTTCAAGGGAATCACGTCCTGTCACTGTTGGTTGATGATTTGGTACTGTGATTTGGTGATTCAGTTCACAACTCAGCATATCAGTCTCTTGGAAATGGTCATTTCGCTGTGGTACCTGTAAAAGGAATGAGGTGATCAAAGAACTACTTAAATCATAATAACGACAAATTGAAAGCAGTATTTACACACACACCTCTTCGCTTTGTCTGTCTTTATAATAATCTAGAACACCAGCTTCATATAAATCACAGCATTTCACCGTAGTTTGGTGCTTTAATTCAAAACTATGTATATCGGTTTCTTGGAAGCAGTCATTTCGCGGCTGTACATATGAAAGGAAGGAGGTAATAACGGGACTACGTATAAATCTTTAGTAGAGATGGATCAAGAGCAGAAAACTAACCTCTTTCTTTTGTCTGTCTCTAAAACGTTGTACAGAATCAGCTACAAGGAAATCACACCCGTCTGTATCCAAAAACTTGAGGCTCGGAGGAAGTTCTTCCACTGAATTGAGTTTCTTACAGTTATTTAGGCAGAGAGTTACCAAAGAGGTAAGATCTCTGATGCTTGATGGTAATCTCTCAAAATCATGGCCGCTAAGATCTAAATATGTCAGCTTGGTGAAATAGCCAAGTTGATCTGACAACAACTTCACATTCTTGCAGTTGTCAAGACAGAGCTCAATCAAACAGAATATGCGCCGATCTTGACTTGCGTCAGAGAGTTTCACCAATGATCTGAGGTTCCCACAGTTGGAAAGTGTGAGTGACTGCACCTGAGTTAGCTCTGGCATTTTTTTGAGTCTTCTGCAGTTCCTAAGCCAGAGAGTTTTCAACCAGGACAGACTATTCATAGCTTCTGGTAAGTTCTCAAAATCATTTCCGCTGAAGTCCAGTTTCTTTAGGAACTTTAACTTACCAATCCCATCTGAAATTTTTTGGATGTTTAAGTTGACAAGTATTAGCTCTTTCAGGCTAGGAATATCTGGAAAGCTATGAAGGGTGACAGGTTGACCATTCTCTTTGTAGCTGAACCTCATGATGTTGAGCGAACTAAATCTGTTGAACTCCGAGATAGACTGAGGAGCTTGCTGGACACACATCGTCGTTGTAACCGGGATCTGTTTCTCAGAAGTAAAGGAGAAGTATTCAACATATCCCTGAAAACCTGAAGAAAGCTTGATGTTTCCATCGACCGATATACTCAACACTTCAACCATTTTCATTGTTGCATTTGGGAACTCCAATACAATAAGCTGCTTCCCGGCACATGTGTATATAAAAATTTCCAGGGGCTTGTTACGCTCATGATAGTAGGATAGCTTAAGCCTGTTGAGGGTGGAACTTTTGCCAATGGAGTGAGGGATTCCTTTTAGTCTCATGCAGCGTTCCAAAATCACATCCTCGATATTTTGGAAGATCTGGAAGTTGTGTGAGATTCTTAGATCCCGTCACATCTAGTCTCTTCAAATTTCTGAACACCTAAAAAATATACAATAATAAAAGGAATTACTTTGAAATTAAATATTCTCTTGCAAGGATTTCTATATCGCATTATATATTGATCTAACAAGACCACAGACACAAGCATTAGGCTCCTACGAAAAGTTACCAGTGTTCCACTCGAGAGCGTTTCTAGATTGCTGTGACGCAGGTTGAGTTCAACAAGAAAATATGGATCCAGCCTGAAAGGCAAGGTTCTCAATGGAAATGAGTCCCAGTGGAATAACCGTAGGGTACGAGGCAGGTCATGTGAGTCTTGAATGAGCAGCAGCGCCGATTCTCTGCAATCTACATGCTTGTAGACCTTGAGGAATTTAAGATTACGCATACGGTCAAGAGCAGTGGTCTTCATAGACAATGCACATGTCATTTCACACGTGTGTAGTGACATGCATTCAGTTTGTTCTGTTCCCTGTTGATAGAAACAAATAAGAAACTTGGCGTAAATATAAACCTTAACGCATACCAGCAGGAAACCTTGAAGTATTATATGAGTATATAACAAGACAACAAATTATGCATATGCGTACATTTCCTAGAGCCAGTGCATAACAAATTTCCTCAGGATCCCCAAGGTATTTTTGAAAGTCACGCATAATTTTTCTTCCCATTTGTTCTACCAACTTAGGCACATACCAAGTAGTTGATATATCGATGAGAGACTTCTCCGCTAGAACTCTTATCCCCAAGCTTCTCTCGGGTCTGGAACAATCAAGAAGAGAAGTGACACGCTGGAGACTGTCTCCATTGAAGAGACATGCAACATGAAGCAAAACATTCTGATGTAGTTTTGGTAAGCCCTCGTAGCTAATTTTCAAGATCTCCATTATGTTCTCGTTAAGGCTGCTTTCAAGTGCACTTAATGCTTTTTCCCACTGCTCAGGAGTTGCGTTCCTTCCACGGAGAAATAAAGCGTAGGTTTGAAGGGCAGAAGGAAGGCCGTGTGCAAGCCGAGAAGTCCTTCTCCAAAAGCAATATGGTTAAACATCTGGAGGGAATCCTTAGCATCCAAGCACATGGCCTTGTAAACTGTCTTCACTCCACAGGTATTGAGCAATCCCATATCTCTAGTGGTAATGATAATTCGGCTCCCAGGACCAAACCAGTTAGTCTCTTTTGCTAGGGCATGCACCTGCTCCACTTTATCAACACCATCAAGTACAAGCAACACCGTTCGGTGCCCGAGTGTGGCTTTTATCTGGCGGTATCCAGCTTCCACACTCCTGACGCCAATATCATCACGAAGAATACTGCAGAGCACTAGTTTTTGTAAATGCATTAGATCTTGGTCATGGTCTTGACGAATACTCTTAATGTTCTCTATGAAACAGCGAGCTGTAAATTTAGGTGAGAGGTGGTTATAGAGACACTTGGCAATGGAAGTTTTTCCAATGCCTCCCATCCCCCAGATTCCTATCACACGAACCTCATCGGATTCCAGATCCAAGAGAGGACAGAGACCTTCCAGCTGAGCTTTCATCCCAAAAATATTCTTGGAATCTATTTTATGCATCGATGTCACACGTCTTGCAATATTTCTGGCAACCCCTTCAACCATTGTAGCCTCATCAATGCTACATTGAAGGAGAATTTCAGTTAACGAGAGGACGTTTGGGAAATTTTTGCTGAGTAAGAAAGGAAGAGCTAGCTTACCAGGTTTCGGAATCGACGCCGGTAAGACTGGCGATTAGGTTAAGAGCTTCTCCCCATCGAAGAATGGTATCTGCCGTTTCTCGGCTTCGGTGGCTATCTAAAGCGAAGTTTCCTCGCTGGTGTCTCACGGCAGTGAACGTTTTCACCAACTTAGAAGAAATCTTAGAGAAGAAGATGAATATTTTACTCTTATTCACCTTCACATTGTCAATACAATGCTTTTAGATATATATAAGACAATCGGAATAATGAATTGTGTCTAACTCCTATTGATTGAGGAGCGTGAAGTCCATGTCTAGCTGCACCTAATTCCTGTTGATTGAGGAGCGTGAAGTCCGTTCGTACAGTCTTCATGACAGCTACGTGGTACTCTGCTTTTGACTGCAGCGACTGCAACGCTATTTGCAGGGTTTTGTTTCTGGTGAAACTCGTTCGTATGACAGCTATGTTTTTGGACTTGTTGGTAGGCTTTCTGGTGGGCTTCCTTAGGCCCATGTTCTGCATTAGATGACTTAGACAAAGTAAGAGGGATCTTACTGTTATTAGGCAGAAGGATCTACTCTGTAGAAGACCGGGAAGACATCAATTTTCCCATGACTCATACGCTCCATTATCAGTTGGAGTTCCATCAAGCATCACCTTGAGGTAGCATAGTTCTCTGAGAGAACTACCACAGCAAACCTCGAAACTTCTATGGCTTTGCCGAGTTTGTCGGAAATATGATCGCCTATCTCAAGCCTTTGGTCATCTTTGAAGGTAACGATTCGTTTTCGATCAAGGGCTGCGTATAAATGGCTAACAAAGGTTTTTCTGGTGTCTTCCCCTCTGAAGCCGAGAAATACGTCATATTTCAATACACGAGGTGCAGAGTAGAAAGCCATTGTTGACAAACAAAACAAGCTCGTCGATGAATTTAGTACTCTCTGGTGGGTCGTCTGTATTATGAAAAGACGTGCTCGCCCTCGCCCTCGCCCTTTATTATTGGAAAGTCAACGCCACTCGCCTCCCACTCTCTTGTTGCCTCTTTCTGTGGGATCTCTCATCCTTTTTTCCCAAGGATCTCATTCTTCAAACCAATGTCTTCTTCTACATCTTTGTTGGTTGAAAGGAAGGTGGATGTCTACCTGAGTTTTAGTGGCGAGATATCTCTTGGCATTGATTTTAATTATCATTTGTCCCAAAATGGAATCAAAACTTTTATCTCCGACAGCTGGAAGGAGAAGCGTTGCAGGGCGCTTGATCAACGGACTCTCGAGGCTTTGGCAGAGTCTAAAGTTGCCGTTGTCATGATGTCCGAGAAGCAAGCTTCTTCTGTTGGGTTCCTGGAAGAGCTCGTGACAATACTCCAGGTTCAGGAGGAAAGCTCACTCATTGTCATACCCATCTTCATCACAAACAACCATTTGGATGTGGAAGAAATCTCCCAACACTATCTTGGGCCTCATGAGGAAATGTATCCGTGGAAAGCCCCCATTATGGAGGAAAGCACTTACAAAACTGAAGAACATAGCCACCCAGTGCTCTTTATCTACGGACCATGCAGGGGTAGGCGGATTAAATCGGATCAAGAACATTGCTGATGACATCTGGCTTATGTTTCTCTCTTCATCATTAAGCAATTTCAAAGGACTTGTAGGGATGGATCGCCAAATGAAAGAGTTTCATGAGTTGTTGGCTTTAGAATCTATCAAAGATGTCCGTATCATAGGAATATGGGGTAAGGCAGGTGTGGGGAAGACAACCCTTGCTAGGTACACGTATGAAAAGATATCTGTGAGTTTCCAGACACATGTTTTCCTGGAAAATGTCGAAAATATTAAAGACAAGTTTCTATCAGGAAAATTTGTAGCGGATGATCTTACAAGTTTAGATCATGAGAGGCATGAAATTACAGNACCATCATCTCTGACACCCGCTGTTGTGGTTGAAGAACCTGCTCCGGTGATTCCGCTTCGACGANATGGATACCGGAGAACGCTAACTGGTTTGGTCCAGGAAGCAGAGTCATCGTTGTCGGTCTTAACAAGAATTTATTAGTTGAGTCTGGCGTGAAGCATGTGTATGAAGTTGAGTCCCTAAGATATGATGAAGCTCTTGAACTCTTCTCTCAGTTTGCCTTCAAGCAGCCCTATCATCCTCCTGATTTTGAACAGCTTGCAGTTCGTGCTGTCCACCTTGCAGGGTTTCTTCCTTTCGCCCTTAAATTGTTTGGCTTGTTTTTAACTGGTAAAGGTCAACATGAGTGGGAAGCTGTATTGCTTAAACTTAATGCCAAACATGGTAAAGACATAATGGAAGTTTGGAAGATCATGGAAGCATCAGAGGATAAAATCGAGGATGCATCAAAAACAAAAACAGAATAGAAGTATGAAGAGTCACGTGTGTACAAGTCTCTTACATCTTTCTCTGTTTCTTGATATATAGTTATATGCATGCGAAAGTTTGTAATGTTAGTATCCAATTCTTCTTCGTTCTTATGTTCCTTGAAACTGTAATGCTTCTGTTGTTATTGTTAGTGTATTAATGTATTATACCATGCGAAATTTTGTATATTTCTAGCGTCCGTTTTAAATCGAAACAGAGAATCACTAGATACAAAGACAAAGCCACAGTGAAGCAACCGGAACTTAGACAAGCACTCAAGCAGAGTAGTCGAGTAGATGATCACGACTAGTTTTCATCACATTGTTTGTAGGGAAGATGATTCTAAGCTACTCGACGAGATTACCAAGAGAATTTCTGATATGTTATTATGCTCTGCAACACCACCAAGTGATGAGGTCAGTAACCAATTTGGATTTGGTGCACACATGAAAGAGTTGTATCCATTGTTGGATTTGGATTCTAATGAAGGTGTGAGAGTTATTGGAATTTGGGCAAGAGGAGGTAATGGAAGATCAGCTCTAGCTAGATACGTTTATCAGAAGATCTTTAAGCAATTTCAAAGCCAGTGTTTTCTTGAAAACGTCAAAGAGATTCCTCGTGATTGTCAAATGTCGAATCTAAGGGATGAGTTTCTGATCAGGATTCAAGGAGGGTACTCGAAGATGAAGACCTTAGGTATTGCGATATTAAGCCCACTGGACTCCACGGTAGCCCACCGTACGTATACTTCATTGTCATCAAGTCTCCGTCAATCTCTCGTCAATCATCTCCATCTTCCTTATACGCTTCTGCATATTTCTCTGCGTATATTTATGTATCTTCTGTAGTTAATATTGATTGATTGTGTACGTATCCTCCAAGCTAGAAGACTGTATATAATTGTTGGCCATGAGTTCATGAATAACATAGAGAATTCTCGATTCTGTTCATTAGGGTTGATCAAAACAAGGCTCATGAGTCAGAAAGTACTACTTGTGGCTAACAACGTCGATAAACTCGAACAGCNTCGATCATGACCGAGAACCAGTACCAAACCTCGAACCCGAACCCAACGACTGTGGAGGTGAGACGTACGATCTCTCCGTACGATCTGACAGCGGCTGACAATCCCGGCGCTGTAATTTCACATCCATTGCTGAAAGGGATGAACTACGAAGAATGGGCGTGTGGTATGAAGACAGCGCTCTGTTCAAGAAAGAAATTTGGTTTTCTTGATGGCTCTATCAAGCGACCAGAAGAAGGATCTGCAGATCTAGAAGATTGGTGGACAATCCAAGCTTTGTTGGTCTCGTGGATCAGAATGACAATTGATCCAGCCTTGCGTTCCAACATTTCTCATCGGGATGTGGCAAAAGATTTATGGGATCATCTGAAAAAGCGTTTCTCTGTGACCAATGGACCAAGGATTCAACAGCTCAAGGCAGAATTAGCTTGCTGCAAGCAGAGAGGGGCTGCTATTGAAACCTATTATGGAAAGTTGAATCGTATTTGGGATAGCATGGCCAATCATAGGCCGGTGCGTGTCTGCAAATGTGGAAAATGTGAGTGCAATTTGACGGTGCTGCAGGAACAAGATCGTGAAGAAGACAAAGTTCATGAGTTCTTGTTTAGACTTGATGACTCTTTCAGAACAGTTCGATCGAGTTTGGTGTCAAGGATACCAATCCAACCAATGGAAGAAGTGTATAACGTTGTACGTCAAGAGGAGGATTTAAAGAACAATGTGAAGAAGGGTGAAGATGTAGCTGAAGTCTCCGCATTTGCTGTGCAACAAAGGGCTCGTGTGAATCCACTTGTGCGAACTGATGTGACGACGGTGTGTAAACACTGTAACCGCAGCGGTCACTCTCCCGACGGTTGCTTCGCTGTAATTGGGTATCCAGAATGGTGGGGTGAGCGTCCAAGAAACAGAGCGATGCAAGGAAGAGGACGTGGTAGTGCTGCAACTGGTGGACGTGGAAGAAACTTGAG
>NC_025698.1:8418916-8454456 GCF_000633955.1 Camelina sativa
AGAGTGATTGGAATTTGGGCAAGAGGAGGTAATGGAAGATCAGCTCTAGCTAGATACGTTTATCAGAAGATCTTTAAGCAATTCCAAAGCCAGTGTTTTCTTGAAAACGTCAAAGAGATTCCTCGTGATTGCCAAATGTCGAACCTAAGAGACGAGTTTCTGATTAGGATTCAAGGAGGGTACTCGAAGATGAAGACCTCAGTGTTGATCAAAACAAGGCTCATGAGTCAGAAAGTACTACTTGTGGCTAACAACGTGGATAAACTCGAACAGCTAGATGCTCTTGCGGAAGATTTTAACTGTTTTGGTCCAGGTAGCCTAGTGATCATAACTACACAAGACAAACAACTTCTTGTTGCGTTTGGGGTTAAAATTGTGTATGAAGTTGAGTGCTTAAGGTGCTTTGAAGTTCGTCAACTGTTTCGTCAAATCGGCTTTAGAGAGAGAGATCTTTATGATCCTGGTTCCAAATTTTCTGAATCTTCTTGAATGGGTAGGTAACTCTGTTTCTGGTCCTAGAAAAATGGTTAGGTTCCTCTGCATAACTTTTAGAGGTAAGCTTTTTATTTAGGTAAGTTTTATTATACGTACTTAGGAAGATTTGGCTTAGGATTAGGAATATCGTTTATCTAGTAGCCGGTGTGCAAAAAAAAGTGAAACCGTTGATCCGATAACAATGCATAAACCGTTGATCTGTTTTATGGAGGTTATTTGGTTAGATAACAAATAAATTTGCTATGGATTTTGTGTAAACGGAATGAACTTGGGCTCTCCTTACATTGAAAGCCCTGTTGTTGTGTGTGAACGAGTGTTCCCAGTTCGGAAGATAAAAAAAATGTCAACGTACATTATACAGTTAATGACGGAATTTTAGGCGCGGGATTTAACCATCTCCACGCTCCACCGCCAACGTACATTAATATCATTCCTTCCCACGTGTTTTTTCTCTCGTTGTTGTGCAAAAGTAAAATGTAAATATTGAAGACTGAACCAATCGATCGTTGCATTGCCATCATTATTCTATTCCTTTAGTTATACGTAATCGTGATATTAAAAGGAAGAGAAAAAAAAATCACATCCATATGCAATGTTTATTCCAATTCCTCCTTTCTAAAACGTATGTGAGAAATACTTTTGCTTTAGTGCGGATGATTCCAATGAAATCTAAATAAATCCTAAAAGAGTTATGTATATTCACTCAACTTATAATGCTCTTATTAGCATTGCTTGATCATATAAATTTGCTATTTTAGATCAAATTTATGAGGAAAAGGATTATATCATATATATATATATATTATTATATAAATCTTAGTTTTTAAAGTTAGTAATTCATATAATCGCAACATGTGTCAAATATCGATAATATTTTGACATGTGTGAAAAGAAAATTTATTTAATAATTATAGGAAAATTAAAAAATTCTAAATATAAAAAGATTACAATTAATATTTTTGAAAAGTATATAAAACCAAAAGTAGGTGGTAGTAGTGGGTCTCGTGTCACTTGCAGTCTCTTCCTTCCTGGTCCGCGATCTCTGTCATCCGGCCAGCGATCATGGCTACTATTGCTGCCTGGTTCCACATGACCACATACCACAGCTGGGTAGAGAAGTGCCTCTTCAACTGCAGGGTGGTCAAAGCTCTTTCCGGTGAAAGGTTTGATCTCAGAAAGAGATCATCATGGAATATGAAGAAGGTCTTCATCAAAGGAAAAGATGGCCTGTGCCTGAAGTATCAAGTTTATGAGCCTGTTCCCAAGCGAGACTTCTCAGATCAACTCTTCACTCCTAGAGAAATGGATGGTAAGAAATCTGATTCAAGCTTGTTAGTGGTTTGCTTGTTAATCTGTTAAATACATGATGCTGACATGGTGTTTAAATTTTTTTGGCAGGTTCTTGCTTTCAACCATGAAACGAACCTAGTAATGGCGATGAAGGCAATGGACGCCGCAGCCAGCAGCCTTCCTTCGTCGTGGTTGCATTTGTGTTTGGGAACACATGGAAGACGGTTTCCGACTCACTCATCTATGTCTTTGTCCAGCATCCATTCGATAATATTTTGACAGAAAAGAAAATATATTTAATAATTATAAGAAAATTAAAAATTCTAAATATAAAAGGATTACAATTAATATTTTTGAAAGTATATAAAACCAAAAGTAATCTATTATATCACTAATTCTAGTAGCAAAGTTATATATTAAATTACTAATTTCAATAGGAAAATATGTGCAATTAATAAGGAAAATATTTGCAATTTAATTGCAATTATTATTTATTATAATTATATAGTAAAAATAAACGTATACAAAAAAAGTGATTAAAGTAGAAAAAAGTTTAATGTGTTAAAATTACTAATTAACATAATATAAGAAAAATAAGATAATCAAAATAAGAAATTAATGTAATTTTCTTAAGTTTTTCAATCGGTGAATGATTTGATAGCGAATTCAACACTATGTTATTATATAAACATTGGTTTTCAAAATTAGTAACTCATCTGATCGTGACATGTGTCAATTTTAACAATTAAAGATTTTTTCATGTGTTATACAAAAACTTTGTTTTAACATATTTGTAAATTATAAGAAACTAAATTTTTTAACAATTTAATAATATAAGAAGATAGTTTATATATGTATATAGAAAATAATACTACTTCTAATTTTAAATTACTAATTCTATAAGAAAAAGAATTAAGAAAATTATACAATTAATTACTATAATAATACCACAATTAATTAAAATTATACTGTCAATTATTAATCCTAAAAGAAAAAGGATTGTAGATACTCACCTTTACATAAACAAATAATTTTACCAAAATAACATCTTTGAATTTTTGATTAATTTATGATAATGTTAGTGTAGTTTTATTTAAAATTAGTTGGACAAGTAGTAAAACTATTATGTATCAGATTACAAAATATGAAACAAATATATTTAAGATATTGTTACCTTTTTCATATATGAGATAAAATTAGTTTTCAGATTTTTTGAGAATTATGTTTAATTAATTTTTAGTTTTTAAAAAAATATTAAGTAAAGTATAAATTTGATACAATGCACATATTTTTTGATATGAAAATTATAAATGTAACTCATTGGGATTGAGTGTATATAATTAAAATCTAATTTTATTATCATATAATATACAAAGAAATTGTATTGCAAGATAGAGTGTGTAAACTCTAAATCCGTTTTTTTTTTTAAATCAAATGAATAAAAATAATATTTTGAATACAACTTAAAATTTTGCATATTTTTCTTATATCCGATTAATACGCGGGTCTAATCTAGTATATATATATATATGATCATTGCTTCAATACAAAGGAAAAATTATGTTTGGTGTACGATTTCACGTTTCACATATATCAGAATATCATCATCAATCATGTTTCTTCCATCGGTTCAAAACAAAGTTTCATATTTTCTCCAACTTAAATACTGAATGTGAATGTAGGACTATATATTTACGAACAAATTCGTATATACGACAATACTAAGAAGGATGATAACTAGTCACAAATTTGTGTGTTTCTGCAATTAGTTATATTTATGTATTACTACTACCAATTTTTAATACAACTAATTAGGCCTGGACATAAAAACCGTACCCGAATACTCAATCTGGAACCCGACCCGAAAAACCGGGTTCGGGTTGGGTACGAATTTGCCTATAAAATCCTATTGGGTTCTATTTTCTAATACTCGTGGGTTCGGGTTAAGATCGGGTAATACCCGGTGCCCGTTTGGATACCTATTAAATCCGAACATATAAACATATTTATAATATTTATCATTAATATAATGCAATTACCCCAAAATTATGATTATAATTTTGAATATTTAATTTAGTTTTATACCTAAATATCAAAAATAATCAAAATATCTAAAATATTTTGTTATGTAAATCAAAATTTAACTAAATTTATTTAAATTTAATTATATTTTTTCGGGTATCCGGTAGTTTGGGTACTAATCGGGTTTTAAAATTTGTAACCCAAACCGACCCGAACCTGATAGTACCCAAACCGAACCGAACCCATATATCAAAAAATACCCAATGAGTTCTATTTTTCTAAGCTCGTTTACCTAAATCCGAATGGGTAATAACCGAACCCAAACGGATTACCCGAATGCCCAGTCCTACAACTAATAATAGTCTTATTTTGGGTTTGCTCTATAATGCTTAGCAAATAAACAACTGGAGACTATCTCTCGTGACTTTTTTGGCACACCGGTTCACTCTCGAACGCTTGACAACCACGCGCTAATGTGACGCATGTAAAGCTCGCTCTAGTTCCGCGTTGAGCTGTCACTCTCTTTGTCGGTCCTCTCATCTCTTTCTTCTTTTACTTCGCTTCCTCTCTCCTTCTCCCACTACTAATCTTCACTTAATTATTAAACTAATCACACTGTAATAATAATAAATCTCCCGACAAATCATCATCATCTCCTTATAAAGAAGACACAACATGTCCTAAATCTTACCCCCTTATTTTGTTCCCCTCTCTCTCAATCTCAATCTCAATCTCCGATTATGACAGACGACAGAGTTTACCCCGCATCAAAACCTCCCGGCATCGTCGGCGGTGGCGGCGGCGGCGCAACAACGAATCCAACTTTCTCGGCGAACAAAGCTCAGCTCTACAGCGCAAACCGTCCCGCTTACCGTCCACCAGCTGGTCGTCGCCGTAGTAGCCACAGCCGAGGATGTTGCTGCCGTTGCTGCTGCTGGACGATTTTCGTAATCATCCTCTTAGTCCTCCTCGTCGCCGCCGCATCAGCCGTCGTATACCTAATCTACCGTCCTCAACGTCCTAACTTCAGCGTCTCTTCACTCAAAATCTCATCTCTCAATTTCACCTCCGCCACTCACCTCACCACCGCCATTTCCCTCTCCGTCATCGCCAGAAACCCTAACAAAAACGTCGGGTTCCTATACGACGACACGGACATCACACTCTACAAATCAGCCACCGGAGGAGGTGATGATGATGATGTGGTCATCGGTAAAGGATCGATCCCTTCGTTTGTTCACGGGAAGAAGAACACGACTTTGCTTAGATCTACGATCGGAAGTCCTCCGGGAGATCTAGATGAGATATCGGCGGGTAAGCTTAAAGGAGATCTCAAGGCGAAGAAAGGAGTAGCGATTAAGATTGTGTTG
This sequence comes from Camelina sativa, assembly GCF_000633955.1. Lineage (NCBI taxonomy): Eukaryota > Viridiplantae > Streptophyta > Magnoliopsida > Brassicales > Brassicaceae > Camelina > Camelina sativa. The sequence goes on from NC_025698.1 coordinate 8,424,094, forward strand.
AACACCAAAGTGAAGGTGAAGATGGGATCTCTGAAAACTCCTAAATCAGGGATTAGAGTTACTTGTGAAGGGATCAAATTGGTGGCTCCGACCGGGAAGAAGCCGACTACGGCTGTTACCTCCGCCGCTAAGTGTAAGGTTGATCCCAGATTCAAGATCTGGAAAATTACTTTCTAAACATAGAAAAACCACAAAAACAAAATTGGTATCACATTCTTAGTTTTCTTCATATTCCATTTTTTTTCTTTATTAAACCATTGTTTCAATTTTCGTTTTTTTTTTTTTTTTTTAATTTGATTTCATATACAGTTCTTCGATTCCTGTAAGACTTTTTTTTTTTGGGTTTATGTAAATGAAGATATATATATTTGTGTTGGGTATGAGAATTTAAAATTTTAATCATTTGTTAATATATTAGTTTTCGAGTTTATTTAACAGTGATTAATCTATGGCGCGAAAAAGATAAGTGAGAATAAAACGCAACTATTAGTAGTAAGTTAATTAATAGGGTAATAATGCAAGTGAGGTGTGACTATCACTATTAGTACAACAACAAGTGCTTTGGTCAATTAAGCTGGCTACTTTTTAGTATTTGTTTTGTTGTTGTAGTATCAAATAATTAAGCTACCATGTGGTCCATGTGTGTATAAGAAGAATATACCCTTAAGAAGAAGAGCCTGTGTTTTATTATTATTTGCAGAACCATGAATTTAATTAAATATAATTATTAATGTGTATTATTATTAAGTCTCCGGGTCTGTTGGCAAATGACAAATAAAATTCTTTGGGGTCTTTTTGAATAATTTAATTGCAAGTTTCGGTGCGAAGTTACGTCCCCTTGACGTTAGAAGGTGTCGGTGAAATGAATCAATTTTAACAAGAAAAAGCAAAAGCTATACAATGATTTCAAAATCAGGTGTTATGTAAATTATCAACAACAAGTTTAAATAAAGAAGAAGAGATTAGGTGTTATGGTTATGGTGTCAAACGACGGCTAACTTGTGGTGGAATTTATTCGTTTCCGACATAATTATAAAAATCAAGTAGCAGGGATTTGGTTAGTTTAATTGGTTAATAATAATACTATTCTGATTACAATATAAATCAAATCGAATAGGCTAACTAGTGTACATACAAAATACAAATATATATTTTTCTACCAAAAGAAAAAATACAAATATATATTTTACGTTTATGAGTCAACCAACCAAGATTTTTATTTTCCAAAATGGTAGATTAATTGGTAAAACATTTCCCTCACAAAAAGGCATATTTAGTATTTTTTTTCTGTTTTTGTGGATTCTACTTTTCCAAGTTGGTTTGTTATCGAGTTTTTTCGAGGAGAAACAAAAGATATCTGTTATCCTTAATCTTTTATGCAATGTGTAAATTTTGAATTAAACACAAATTATTAGATGGTTACATAATTCTGAAAAGCCGAAATAATCAAATATATTTGTTTAAATTATTTGTAATTATATATTGGCGTGTTAATGGGGTCGATAAATGCTAATGTTACAGGACTAAAACAAAAAAAAAACATGTGACCACCACATGTTATTAGGTGTTCAAGTTGACTTTTTTAGTCACCACACAACCACAACGCCTTGGTTACAAAAAGTAAACCTCATGCTAATAATTTATTTTGTTATACGTAATTTAATTTAATGTTTACATAATTTAGTTTGTTACTAATATTTAACCTAGTGCTAATGTTTAAACAAGAGCGTCAAAGTTAAACATATTTTAAAATTTTGAAAGTACCTGTACATATGGTTCACTCTTCTCTTTGGCGATTTCGTCTTCAACAAATCCCTTGGCGTCTTCGTAATTCTTGTTTCCACACTTCTCCATGTCGTCCATACACACCAATTTCTTCTCCCGACGTCGTTTCAGTCTCCTCGTACTACTACTCCCTTACGATTAACAATGACCAATCCCTCTTCGATCACGTTCTTAGATTATGCTTGACGGCTCAGCAATGCAAGCAAGTTCATGCCCAAGTACTTGTATCCGATTTCATCTACCGTTCTGGTTCATTAGCTGCGAATTTCATATCGGTTTACTCTTGGTTAGGACTCCTCGTCGACGCCCGTAACGTCTTTGAGACTGTTTCGCTTGTTTTGTGCTCTGATTTGCGCCTGTGTTACTCGATCCTCAAAGCTAATGTGTCTCATGGGTTACACGTGACTGCTCTTGAGCTTTACGATGGAATGCGTGAGAGAGGTCTCGCAGGGGACGCTTATGTGTTACCCTTGATCCTTCGAGCTTGTAGATACTTGTGTCGTTTTGGTTTTTGTCAAGCTTTTCATAGTCATGTTATTCAGATTGGTTTGAAAGAGAATCTTCATGTGGTTAACGAGTTGCTTGTGTTGTATGCTAATAATGCTGGAAGCGTTGGAGATGCCTACAAACTGTTTGTTGAAATGCCTGTGAGAAACCGTATGTCATGGAATGTTATGATTAAAGGGTTTTCTCAAGAGTATGACTGTGAAAGTGCTGTTAAGATTTTTGAGTGGATGCAACGTGAAGAGTGTATACCAGATGAAGTGACTTGGACTTCAGTCTTATCATGTCATTCGCAATGTGGCAAGTTTGAAGATGTGATTAAGTATTTTCATGTTATGAGGATGAGTGGAAGTGTAGTTAGTGGCGAAGCACTTGCTGTTTTCTTCTCTGTATGTGCTGAGTTAGGAGCTTTAAGTACTGCTGAGAAAGTTCATGGGTTTGTTATAAAAGGTGGGTTTGAAGAGTATTTGCCCTCGAAGAACGCGTTGACACACGTGTACGGGAAGCAAGGGAGAGTTAAAGAGGCAGAACACTTGTTCCGGCAGATAAGAAACAAAGGTATAGAGAGCTGGAACTCTTTGATAACATCGTTTGTGGATGCTGGTAAACTCGACGAGGCTCTTTCATTGTTTACTGAGTTGGAGGAAATGAATGATGTTTGTCACGTCAAGGCTAACGTAGTTACCTGGACCTCTGTTATCAAGGGTTGTAACGTCCAAGGAAGAGGAGACGATTCACTTGAATATTTCCGGCGAATGCAGTTTTCCAAAGTATTGGCTAATTCAGTGACGATTTGTTGTATACTATCAATTTGTGCCGAGCTTCCAGCTATGAATCTTGGAAGAGAGATCCATGGGCATGTGATACGGACCTCAATGAGCGGTAACATTCTGGTTCAGAATGCATTGGTGAATATGTACACAAAATGTGGGTTACTAAATGAGGGGAGTCTAGTATTTGAAGCAATTTGGGATAAGGATTTGATCTCATGGAATTCGATAATCAAAGGTTATGGTATGCATGGGTTTGGTGAGAGAGCTCTAAGTATGTTCGATCGTATGATAAGATCTGGGTGTCATCCTGATGGGATCACTTTGGTAGCTGTTCTTTCAGCCTGTAGTCATGCAGGACTGGTTGAAAAGGGACGTGGAATTTTCTATTCGATGAGCAAGAAATTTGGATTAGAGCCCCAACAAGAGCACTATGCATGTATTGTTGATCTCCTTGGTCGTGTAGGATTTGTGAAAGAAGCAAGTGAGATTGTGCAAAACATGCCTATGGAGCCTAAGGTCTGTGTGTTGGGAGCTCTGTTAAATTCTTGCCGAATGCATAAATATATGGACACTGCGGAGGATATAGCATCACAAATTAGCGTTCTTGAACCGGAGAGGACAGGAAGCTATATGTTGCTTTCTAACATCTACTCTGCAGGTGGAAAATGGGAAGAATCTGCAAAGGTTAGGGCTTTAGCCAAGAAAAAAGATTTGAAGAAAGTTTCTGGAAGCAGTTGGATTGAATTGAAGAACAAAATCTACAAATTCTCATCAGGGTCAATAGTACAGAGCGAGTTTGCGAGCGTCTACCTGGTTCTTGAGGATTTGGTTAGTCATATGTTGAAAAAAGGCCCTACACATGATGGGAACAATTATGAGGATGATCAATTATGGACAGCATAAGAGATGAGTAATCCGCGCATAGACTGAGATGATGCACATCAAACAAAAACCAAACCTAGGTTTACCTATCAGGTAAGCCTTGCTTCAGACCATTTAAACTAGGATTGACCAGTTACCAAATCAATCTTCAGATGAGAAGAATGGTAGTCATGATAAACCCAAACTAGTTCTTCTGAAGCTTTATCTTGCTAAGTTTGGCAGTTCGCAATCTTCTTACCTTTACAATTATCATAATCATTGCAAGAATACTCCATAACAGTGTCTGCTGCATATCTTAATGTTACAGGTTCTAGTAATCATCGGCGTTATCTTTGATGGTAATAGGCAAAGAACAGCTCTTGCCTCTCCTGAGCTACAGACCAACCAATGTCAAGCTGCTGTAAGAAAGGAGAACCAAGAGTTGCAGCACGGAACGCTCAATCTGGCACTGATGGTCACACACAACCCTTTAAAACCCTTGAAGAGAAGAGAAGAATGGTGTGTATAGCGATATATTGTTTGAGATGATTACAATTGTTGAAGTTTAATACTAATCTAATAATCATATATCCAACGTTATGAAAGAATTTCTATAACAATAATAACGTTTTTCCCTAAATAACACCTCTGTCACAAAATTGAATTGACCTGTCTTCAAACAGGTCTCTCTAACAACAGTTGAATGTGAAGAATTGGTTTAAGTATCCCAATCTATTTCTTAACTTAACCAGTTAACCCGTTCCTTACTTTTGAAAGAGAGACAAAAACATCTTTTTACAAAAAGGAGAGCCTCTACATCAGCCGGAGGTTCTTACTTTTGATAAGGATGGTATCGAGCTGGCCCTGACCCATTAGTCCCATTTCCTCTGCCACTGCTTGAGCCGCTGTTTCCGTTCCCATGAGCTTTTCCACCTCCATAAGCATTAGCCGCTGCAACACCATAGCTACCACCCATATAACCGCCAGCTCCATAGAGAAGGTTGAACATTTGACCTCCATAACCATAACCATAGCCGTAGCCACCACCGTAACCATATAATCCAGCAGCGTTGACCATGGAGTTCCCTGCGTAGGCTCCATAACCGCCATAACCACCATAACCTGAATACATATTGTAATCTTCATTTCCTTTCCCACCATAACAATCTTCCTGATCATACTTGCCACTAGCACCATAGGACCGAAAGCTGTTATCTCTCCCGGTTCTCTTCGGTTCAGCCCTTCTTATCTCCACCTATTCATCCATTATCAGTACTTGAGATTGCTATATTGATTAGCATAAATTCTAAAAAAAAGGTAAAACGAGGTTTGCCTGTTTGTCACCGAGCTCGTGAACTTTTCCATCGGAGAAAAGTCTGTCCACAGAATCTTCGGTCTGAAAAGTTATAAAACCGAACCCTCTAGACCTTCCAGTGAGGTGGTCATACATGATCTGGTGCTCGATTATGTCACCATATACACAGAAATAATTCTTCAGTTCATCTACAAATATGAAAAGGCACATTATCAGCAACAGTAGCAGAAACAGAAACAGACACAGACAGAATAAAATAAACTTTTACCTTCTTCCAAAAGTGGTGGAAGTCCACCAACAAAGATTTTCCTAGTCTTTGATACAGCTTTGATATCAGTATCCCTGTCCCCTCTAGGAACTGTCCTTTTCAGTTCAACCTAACATGTAATAGGAATTAAACCAAAGCATCCAATTGCTAATAACTTACTGAGAAACAAAAGCGGAGCAGATGATGTACCAAATACAAACTCATTTACGATATATAATACCTTTCGGTCATCTAATACATGTTCTTCCTCCAAAACTTTCTCAGCAACAGCTGAATCAGCAAAAGTCACAAACCCAAATCCCCTTGGATTTCCAGTCATTCTATCTGTCATGATTACAGAATCGACAACTTCTCCAAACTTTCCAAAGTAATTCGCAAAAGTCTCTGAACAAAAGAAACAAATTGGAAGCAATAGAATCAATACGCATAAGAAAAACAACCAAGAACAAAGAGAGAATCACAGTGACTTCCATTGCCAATCACAGAGTAAGAAAAGGGTGAGTTTCAATGATCAAATTATATAAAAGAATCCTCACACCAGATACAAGATAAGGACATATAATTTGATGGAGCTCCAAAGAGCTCAAGTCAAGGCTAAGACAATGAAATGACTCAAACAAAAGCAAGAACTACCAGAAACATCATACGGTACCTTCAGTAGTTTCCCAAGAAACTCCACCTACGAATAGTTTCCTAACAAACATAAACAAAGACAAAAGGCACCATAAAAAACCTTTCCATCAATATCTTAATAACCAGCTCGATCGATTGAGAAGGAGATTAAAAACAAAAGTAAACCCAAACCAAAAACAAAAAAAAAAATCAAAAGTGTGAATCCTAAGAAACCACAAACCCAGGAGAAGACATGGACGAAGACGAATGGCGATGCTCAACGGAATGCTTCATCTGAACCCCACCAGTATCAACGGCTGCACCACCGTTACTCCGGTCATCAAAGGTCTCCACTTCATAATCCGACGGAGGTAGTTGTTCCTCGTGTACGAGACGGTGGTAAGAGTCATCATAACCACGATCTGAGTTGTAATCCATCGATCACTGCAGCTCAATCAAAACAAAAACCCTAAATTTCTCAGTCTGCTGATGATGAAGTAGCTCAAGCGAAACGAGTGAAACCCAAACTTATAAAAACTGAAACTTTGTATCTTTCACCAATTTCGACTACTTGATTCAAAGTGGCAGCATCAAACATTCAAAAAGTTCAGAACTTGGAAGAGAAAAACCCTAACCAAAAGATGGGTGAAGTTGAAACGGCAACAAACAACAAAGCTCAGGCGAGAATTTTTAACACTTGAGTTGAGTCAGCCAACTGAGAAAATTTTGAAACATAATAAAAAATTTTGATTTTTGATTCGGTGTTGTTGCCAACTTAATAATACTTATCATCGGAAATTCGGAATATATGAAACGACACCGTTTTACGAACGTGGGTCAAACAATTCTCTTGTCGCCTTATCAACAAACAAAAACATAAACATGAGGAGATCAAAGGTTGACTTGTGTTTGACAGTCATTGTAAAGATGAAAAGAAAAAATAACAAATGTTTTTAGCTAAGCTTCTCTAGATTTTACAGCTTTTAGTGCTTCAATAACCGCAGAGAAGTCCTCATCGCTCAATCCATAGGATTTAGCAACCTTGTAAAGCTCGTTTGCAGCAGCTGCAATTGGAGTAGATTGAGAAACGGACTCCGCTAGTCCAAGTGCGAGTCTCATATCCTATACGCGCATGTAAATTCATTTACGGTCTCTCATCAAACTCTGACAGTTTTTGTGAGGATCTTACTAAACAAGGAAATAACACAGTTACACAAACCTTCTGCTGGTGCTTTAATGGAAAAGCTGTCGGGTACACTGACTTGATCATTGAAGGACCCTTTAGCGAGTACATTGGCGCATTGATAGCTCCCTGTGAGACAACCTGCAGAGGGTTTTTTCCCAGGGTTTACAGCGGATGTTTTGGGAAGAAAGTTTCAGCTAAATAGTTGTGTTTAAATTACCTCGACCAGTACATTTGGATCGAGTCCAACTTTCTCGCTTAGAAGTATTCCCTCCGCGAAAGATGCCATCATACTGCATGAGAGTATGAGAAGAGGGATCAGGAGAAGAATCTGGGATTTGCCAAGAAATGAAGCCATATATGGTCATTCAAATGATACCTTCCCATGATCATGTTGACGACAAGTTTCATTGCTGCTCCATTACCAACTTCACCCAGATAGAATCTTGACTGGATCATATAATGCAAACTAGTAATGAAAATGGTTTATATTTACAAAAGAAAAAGGATCTGAAAGCAAAAACACTGGCAATAAGACATACCTTTCCCATGATGTCGAAGAAAGGAGAAGCTTTTTCGTATAGCAGCTTGTCACCTGATATATGTTAAGTGGCAGATATTTTTAAATTTTCTTTTCATTTAACCATGTTACAAGACACAGACAAGTCAACCGTGAAGCAAAAATAATCTGATACGTATAAGTGATGATAGATTGTCATACACACCAGTGAGGAGTAAGTAAAGCTATTACTAACCTGCAGTGAGGAATATCAACTGGCCATCTTCCGCAGGCTTTTTGGAACCGGAAACTGGTGCCTGTGAATACCAATAGAGATGACTGAATTCACGTGATCTCTGGTACAACATTGTTTGGTGATTACAAACATCGATTATTAAAGAGTCCTTACCTCCAAAAACAATGCGCCGGTATCTTTTATTTGCTTGCTGATTAGCATCGATGAGGCAGCATCAACGGTTGAGACATCAACATACCTGCATTAGCAGGCAAGTCCCATTTTTACAATTAACCAAATTACTATATTGATTCGAAGAATAAAAAGAAGAAGAACAACTGCAAACTCTGCGGTAGTTACATAAGAAAATACAGATATTTTGAAACAATTCAAGACAACCACATTAAATCGAACATAAAATCTCATGAAGGAGTAAGTACCCTTTTCCTGAACTAATTCCAAATACGGCTCCATTCTTTCCACAGGCAACATCAATCTGACGGAAAAGCAAAAAAAAGAAAAAACAGATTCTAGTTTAAATATGGAGTGAGAAAACAAGAAGAGAAGCAAACAAAAGTGAGACATACGCACTGCACTTTCAGGATCAGCAAGCATTGCAAACGTGAGATCACAAGTTGCAGTCACTTCTTCAGGAGTAGACTTGTACCTACGAAACAGGAGAAACTTTCTTAATCAGAGGTTTTGCCTTTACAGTTTACATTAGCAAAGTAGCATTGAAAGTCTTACTTTGCTCCTAATCCAACGAGTGGATCACATTTGCTCTTAGTTCGATTCCATACCGTCACATCACACCTAACAAGCAATCCCAAGGAGTTAAAAACGCATCGTCATTCATCGATACATCAAAAAGAGGTAAAAGTAGCGAAATTGATGTGAATTATACTGTCAACACATAAGACCCCGAAGTCAAAAAACTGTTTTTTACCCAGCTGTAATGAGGTTTTGAGCCATTGGAGAACCCATGATTCCCATACCAAGAAACCCAATGCTGACAGTTCCAAGTTCATCTGGGTGTCATACAAACAAACCACAATTCATCAGATAAAAGACTAACCCAAAAAGGGGCATAATGGAGATTCTAGTACTCGATCATCTTTCTGGAAAGTTGTGGTTTTTGTATAATCTAAAAAGAGAAGGAGCACCAGTTTGTTTACCTTTGGTAGATTGGAGGGAAGAGTAAACCCTATAAGAAAGAGAAAACAGAGGTTTTGAGAGGAAAGGGGAAATGGGTTTTGGTCTGAATCGAAGAGGGATACGAGAGCAGAAGATGGAGCACAAAGCCATGGTGGCTCTTGAAGATGAAGATGAAGATGAAGATGAAGATGAAGATGATGCTAAAAAATATAAAGATAATGAAACCAAAGGCATTGGCCATTGCGCAATTGCATTTGTCCACTGTGGCCGAAATTCTCACAATTCGAGGCGGAGAAATTGACAGTTTTTATTTTTTATTATGGACTTTTAAATGCACTCACCAATCCATGACTTCGGTTTAAAGCTAATTTCCAGAGCAAAAAGAATTCTACCGGTCCGTTAAGATGCTTTTAACCTTGAAATGATTTTGCAAGTGCAAATGATAATATAACCAGATAAACTCCTTTTACCCCCGATTTGTAGATCATGCTTGTATATATCAATAGTATTGTCTACAAAAAAGCGTATCTTCAGTCTAGCTCCAGAGATGCTTTGGACTTAGTTCAATGTAGATAAACCGAATTAATTTGATTCAAACCGAACCCCAAAAATCGATTTGAAAACCCGGTAATGTGTCCCAGGACTAGTAGGCCTATGGAGGAAACTGGTTTTGTCTCTCTATAGTCTGTCTATATACACCACCAAAAAAAAGAGAGAACATAAAGGATTCAGTTTTCCTGCTGAGCTCACGGCAGTTTCAATCCCACCAAATCATGTTCTGCAAGTTCGCAATTTTCCATTTTTATGCCTGAAAACCAACACAAATTGTGGAGAAGATTTTAGCAATTATGTTGAAACAAAAACCACAAAGTTTTGAGATTTAAGAAATCAATCCTGATTATGAGTTTACTCGCCTATGGAGCAAGTAATTTGGAGTTAAGCTTGAGGAGAGAGAGAGAGAGAGGTGCTGACCAAAAGGAGTCTTTCTTCTCTTGTTCCAATAGCTCTTCGAAGGAAATGTCTGAAAATTCATCATCTGGATTGTCTAACTCTCTACTTGATTTTTCTTTCAGTTCCATCGAAGCGCTTATTTCAAGAACCTACAGTATCAGAAAGACTGAGTATTCATGGCTATAACTATTGTTGAGCAAAAGATAAACCCAAAAACTAAAGAAAAGTCCTAACTATGCTAACAGAGTCCAATACAGGAGATTACACAGATAAGACTATACTGGTTTATCAGACAGCAACAAGAATCAGCAAGATTGATCCAGAATCAGAAACAATATCGGACAGACACATAAGACACAATCTACAAAAACAAGTGACTGAGTTTGGTTTAACCTTTTTGTATGCAGGTGAAAGTTTTAGCTGTTGTTGGAACCAATTATATACAAGTGCATCTTCTTCTACTCTTTTTTGTTCCAGCTCCAGCTTATTGATCTGATGACCACAAACATTACAATTTACTTCAAAACCAACAGACCGAGAAAAAAACCAGACGGTTATTGATGAAGCTAACCATTCACCTGTTGACGAAGTCGGTCAAAGGATGATCTATCAGCCTTGAAGAGAAGGGCTTTTGTTATTGCAAACTTGCGCTTGATTACTTCTGACCTACCATACAGAGAAGCAGGCTTAAATCAGCGTCACCAAAGAGGAAACATGTATGTCACAACACTAACAATAAACATGAATCAATAAACAAAGAATAGAGCAGGAAGCAGCCAATTGTCTTCAAAATGTAGGAAGAACTAAGAAAATGGATCAGAGATGACAATATGATAGTGTTAACTTACTTGTGCTGTAGTTCATTTTTGGCTTCTATCAAACAATTAGCAAAGTCCCCAACCTGCAGGTAGCAAATCCAAAGGCTAGATTGAAGCAAATCATTCTGAAACATAAGGAAGCAAGCTGATATTAAAGAGTACTAAAATGCCCCAACTCAAAAGTCCTTTTTGTTTATCAACTAAGTTAGTATAGGATATAGAACAAACACCACAGAGGATTTAAGATGCTGAATAAAGTCTATAGCTTTACACAAATCACAGAGGTTTTATGATGCTGATTAAAGCCTATAGCTTTACACAAATCACAGAGGTTTTAAGATGCTGATTAAAGCCTAGAGCTTTACACAAATCACAGACAGAGGCTTAGCAGGCATTAACGCATTTGACTTCAATTTGTAAGTCTCGAACTCACGAGTTGTAGTTCTCAGTTGGCATTTCATAACCTAAAGACAAAGAAGCAGACCTGAGCAAGAGTCAATCCTTTGGCACTATTGCATTTAACAAGCTGATCGTACTGCTGCTTAATCTTCCTCTGCGTAGCACTGCTCGTCGAGGTAAAAGGATACAAACAAACAAACTGCTCCGGTTTGTTATCCGGAATCGAAATCGAGCCAGACATCGGATTCAACACAACCCCATCTCCTTCACCAACGCCGCCGGATTCATCTACTAGTTTCTTCTTCTTACCTCGCTTCCTCTTCTTCTTCTTCTTATTTGCAAGATCTTCCTCCCAATCCGATTCATCCTTCTTATCGGAATCGGAGAGCAGTAACTCGTAGAGACGCGTCGAGTCATCATCATCATCATCTTCACGGGCTAAGTCTGAAATATCGGAGAGAGAAGACTCTGGTTCGAGTTTAGTTACGGATTCGGATATGAGTTTCTGAGCAGGTCTGCGGCGAGAAGATTTGTGGAGAAAGAAGATAGCGGAGACGAATGAGAGGAGGAGGGAGAGAGTTAGTAGAGATAAGATGAGAAAGGAATACATGAGAGAGGGTTTATTCAGTAAGATGCTGTAGTTTTGATTTGTGTGAAATGCGGAGCCGCCATTAACGTGCTTCGTACATCACAGAGGTCAGAGGGCACATAGAGAGAGATAGAGAGGAAAAAAAAAAAAGAGAGATAAAAATCGAAAATGCTTCTAAATATCTTTTGTTCTTTCATTTTTTTTATTTTTATTTTACATTAATTAATTTAAGAGATATTAGGAATATAAATCTATGAGATTATACTTGAAGTTAAAACGGTTTAAGAATAGATGACTCTTTTTCTATTTATGGTAAGATACTAATAATATATCCTTACTAAAAACCACTCTTAAGTCTTATATATAAAAATGATGCATTTCTAAAAATAATTAGTAAATTTGAATAACAAGTTTTATCTCAAATATGTCAAATGTCAAACTATGTTACTGTATCCACGACAGAACCAAAAACCATATGTTTGATGAGTGATTTTCGGTTGATATTGTTAGAGGAAGCCACCTAAGTTGTCTTGTCCAATCTCTGCTTCATTATCGTTGCCTTCTCTTGCACTAACTCCTTAGTTTGAGAATCCATCTTCCTCCTTAAGTTTTCATCGATCGTAAGGCCTAACCAACAAAATACACACACACATTAGTAGTATGTATGTACAAACTGAGTTTCCATTTAGTATTTGTTTTACCTTGTACAATGGTCCACGTTCCATCCCTCGTACAAGATACAGGGAATGAGAAGAAGATTCCGCTTGGAATGCTGTAAGATCCATCAGAACAGACACCCATACAAACGAAGGAATCCTAACAAATAAAAATCAAACAAAGTACTCTCATACAACATAAGTATTATCAACCATCATACTGCAACCAACGACGACGAAAATGCTTCTAAATATCTTTTGGTCTTTCATTTCTTTTTTTGTTCATTTTGCATTAATTTAAGAGATACTAGGAATATAAATCTATGAGATTATAGTTGTAGTTAAAATGGTTTAAGAATAGATGACTCTTTTTCTATTTATGGTAAGATACTAATAATATATCCTTACTAAAAACCACTCTTAAGTCTTAACTATTAAGAACAATACTTGCATTCATCCCTAGGGGTGAACCTTTTCATTCACCCCCTTATAAAATAAGGAAATAAAATCTGTATACATTATTATAAAATTAAAAACTTAAACCGCTCTTTAATAAACTCAAACCGACATATAATTTTGTTCTACTTGTAAAATCTAAATCTTAACCACCTCATTTGTAAACCCAAACCGACATATAATTTCATTCTACTGCAACCAACGACGACGAAAATGCTTCTAAATATCTTTTGGTCTTTCATTTCTTTTTTTGTTCATTTTGCATTAATTTAAGAGATACTAGGAATATAAATCTATGAGATTATAGTTGTAGTTAAAATGGTTTAAGAATAGATGACTCTTTTTCTATTTATGGTAAGATACTAATAATATATCCTTACTAAAAACCACTCTTAAGTCTTAACTATTAAGAACAATACTTGCATTCATCCCTAGGGGTGAACCTTTTCATTCACCCCCTTATAAAATAAGGAAATAAAATCTGTATACATTATTATAAAATTAAAAACTTAAACCGCTCTTTAATAAACTCAAACCGACATATAATTTTGTTCTACTTGTAAAATCTAAATCTTAACCACCTCATTTGTAAACCCAAACCGACATATAATTTCATTCTACTGCAACCAACGACGACGAAAATGCTTCTAAATATCTTTTGGTCTTTCATTTCTTTTTTTGTTCATTTTGCATTAATTTAAGAGATACTAGGAATATAAATCTATGAGATTATAGTTGTAGTTAAAATGGTTTAAGAATAGATGACTCTTTTTCTATTTATGGTAAGATACTAATAATATATCCTTACTAAAAACCACTCTTAAGTCTTAACTATTAAGAACAATACTTGCATTCATCCCTAGGGGTGAACCTTTTCATTCACCCCCTTATAAAATAAGGAAATAAAATCTGTATACATTATTATAAAATTAAAAACTTAAACCGCTCTTTAATAAACTCAAACCGACATATAATTTTGTTCTACTTGTAAAATCTAAATCTTAACCACCTCATTTGTAAACCCAAACCGACATATAATTTCATTCTACTGCAACCAACGACGACGAAAATGCTTCTAAATATCTTTTGGTCTTTCATTTCTTTTTTTGTTCATTTTGCATTAATTTAAGAGATACTAGGAATATAAATCTATGAGATTATAGTTGTAGTTAAAATGGTTTAAGAATAGATGACTCTTTTTCTATTTATGGTAAGATACTAATAATATATCCTTACTAAAAACCACTCTTAAGTCTTAACTATTAAGAACAATACTTGCATTCATCCCTAGGGGTGAACCTTTTCATTCACCCCCTTATAAAATAAGGAAATAAAATCTGTATACATTATTATAAAATTAAAAACTTAAACCGCTCTTTAATAAACTCAAACCGACATATAATTTTGTTCTACTTGTAAAATCTAAATCTTAACCACCTCATTTGTAAACCCAAACCGACATATAATTTCATTCTACTTGTAAAATCTAAACCCAAACCATCTCATTTGTGAACCCAAACCGACATATAATTTCATTCCAATTATAAAATCTAAATCCTAACCACCTCATTTGTAAACCCAAACCAACATATAATTTCGTTTTAATTGTAAAATCTAAACTCTAACTAGTTCATTTGTAAACCCAAACCAACATATAATTTTGTTCTAATTTTAAAAATCTAAACCAAGCCAATATATAACTTTCCTTAATTAAAAGCATACAAAATTTGTTTCCTTAATTTGTTTTGCTTTTTAATTTAATTTTGATTTATTTTTTAAATAAAATATTAGATGGAAGATTCTGATTGGTTGAGAGAAGAGAGGGTGAACCTAAGTATTTTTCAACTATTAATTACTTTCAGTTACATCTGGTCTTTACTTCTAAACCATTTTAACTGGTGTGAGTAGTTTTTCCTTATGTTTTTGGCCTTGTTAGACTATTAATAATGTAATTTAGTGTAGTTTTAATACAAAATCCTCTTTGAAAAATTATTGATGTAATTTAGTGTAGTATTAAATACAAAATCCTCTTTGAACTTTTTTTCTATAGTTTTGTATAGCAAATTAGCAATGTTACAAAATAGAAACACATGTTAATACATTTTGAATATGTTTAAGACTCCATCTGCTTCAAATCTTGAATATCAGTTATGTATCTGCAAAATTAGCATCTAAGTCGTTGTAGTATAGTGGTAAGTATTCCCGCCTGTCACGCGGGTGACCCGGGTTCGATCCCCGGCAACGGCGATTATTTTTGCATAATATATGTAATTTTATATCATCATGAAAAAAATTAATAATGGCTTCGCCCGGGTTCGAACCGGAGACCTTCAGTGTGTTAGACTGACGTGATAACCAACTACACCACGAAACCCTATTGGTAATTTGATCAATATATATATTATAAAACCAAAAGGGGTCTGTACAATTGATCTCAGGATATATCATATTCTCCAACACCGCCGTGACTACTCTCGTTCCGCGGCGAAGAAGAACTCCACCTCGTCTTCCAGGTAAACAATTTCTCCGGGTACTCATGATCCCATAAACAAATTAGGGATTTTCGATTTCCCTGTTTTATAGTTGGATAGGGTAACAGCCACGACGCATCTTCCATGCCGGTGTCAGCATCTCCTCCGTGGCAGATTTATAGGCCAAAAGAAAGTTTTTGATTTTTGTATATTCTTTCTCTTTATTGATAGATTAGGATGGAAGATAAGGGAAAGGGTGTGGTGGGAGGAGATGAGGGAAACTTGGTTTCTGAGTTTGAAGAAGGTCCAAGCAATATGGAATGTGAAGAGGAAGTACTAGGTGGTGATTGTAGTAATGATAACTATGATGATGAAGACGTGAACAGTGATGAAGAAGGTCTGGTAGATGATGATGATGATGGGGATGATTCAGAAGAAGGAGATGAATTTGAAGCTGCAAGTGGAATTCCTAGCACGTTTGAACGACTTGAGTACGAAGCTCTGGCTGAGAAGAGACGCAAAGCACTTGCTGATTCTCAACGGTTAGTTTCTTCTCTCTATCCTTGATTTGAGCGTGTTGAATTTGACTATGTGAAAAAAATCAATGATTCTGAGACTGTGCAATTTAGTGGAAGCAATTTTTTAATCTCAATCTGCCTTGCTTACTTAACCTTGTTGCGTGAGGATCCCTCAGACTCAAAAAGTACTCATTGGTAAACTCGAGAGCGAATATTATAATTGCGAACGTTCTTCGAATATCCCTTTTAGATGGATTTGTTGGTCAAGCACTTCCCTTGAGCTGATTATTTGTTTGTAAATGGTGACAGTGGTGCTACTAACATCTCGAATAGCACCTCGGGCGTGGAGGGATTCATGGAATATTTATCTTCCGGTCGCCGACGAAAATCAAGGAAGGTGTGTATTCCTAGGATAGCTAATATTTATATTTCACACGTTAACTTGTCTTACATCGTCTTTTAATATAGAAACATGAATTTCCATTCGTGCTACACTCCAACAAAATTACAGTTGGCAGTACTGCATATCCTGCCACTTCTTTTTAAATCCTACTTTCTTTACTTATGCAGCATAAAAAAAAGGGTAGAAAACATGGGTCAAGGAAAGGAGTTGCACCTGACATTCTACTGAGGTTTAGGGAGGCACTTTTTCTTCATGCCCATGGCCGTGACAGTGAGGTAATCTAGGTGAAGTGTATATGCTCTGTTGGTATCATACTTATAGAGAGAAAACCGAGGCTAAGGAACATACTTCATAACTTCTGATAAAAATAAACTGTTCCTTCTCTACCACAATATGGTTTGACTTTTACTTATTCGAACCACTGCTTTTTCCTAAATAGTAGGTGTGCACGTATATCTATCTTTTATTTATAGGGACTGATCCAGATTTATGTGGATTTACTTTCTTCCAGGCTTTACCTATTTTATTAGAAGTTATTAAGCAAGCACCAACCTTCGATCAAGCATATTATCAACTTTCACGTGTTTCTGAGCAACTTGGTAGGACTGAATCATCTTCTACGGAAGCATTAAAGATTGCTGCAAATATCAAAGGGCCCAAATCACCTTTTTGGAAGTTGCTTTATGAGAGGTTCAGGTAAGTTCTCTCTGTTCAATCCAGTCTTCATTTGCATTATCTTGTACAGCAGAAACGCCAAACGCATATTCTTTTTCTGTTACTACTATATGCTTGTCAATAATGGCTATCTAGATGTCACTATAATTTTTTGACAGTAGGACCTAAGTAAAGATTGTAGGGCTTGCAAATGATTAAGTAAATATTGTCAGACTCGTTAGTCACTGGTATGAATTCTTAGGGAAGATGAGTAGAAGGAAGAGAAGGATACAGAAAGAAAGTGACGGGGGGTGGTTGGGGAAGGGAACCTGTTTAGTTTTCTGTTTAGAATCTTTTTGATTTTGGCAAGCTAAGTAGAAAAAATGATTGATTTCAGGGAACAAGAGGACATGTCGGCAGCAAGGAGTTATGCGTCCAAAGCAATACAAGCTGATCCCGAAGATATCCCTTTAAAATATGAATATGCAGACCTCTGCCTAAAAGCTGGAAAATATAGAGAAGCTGCTGAAACCTATGAGCAAATATTTCGTCGGTGTCCTGAGAGAGTTGAAGCACTCAAGTGGGGGATAGAGGTATAAGCTGAATGACGTATAATTTCTTCTCATTTTTAATCCCTGTGATGTGGTTTCTGTAGCCAGAAAACAAAAACAAAAAGTAACTGGTTGGACCAATTTTATGAACTTATTGTCATATTTGGTATTTTCAGTATTTCCTTAAATCCGGTGAGGGTGAACGAGCAGCGAGCATCTTAGAGGATCATATCAAATCCCATTCATCTGAAGTGGGGCAAGATATCTTGGATTTACTGGCTTCTGTTTTCATGCAAATTAATGCGCATGATAGAGCTCTTAAGTATATTCATGATGTGCGCCAGATTTACAAAGTAGGAAAAGAACTATCTTCCAGCTTGAAAATAAGACAAGCCATCTGTCATGTTCACCTTGAAGATATGGAGCAGGCAGAGGTTTGTATATCTATATTATAAAACTGCTTATTGTTTATATCAGTGATTGGTTTATTAGCCATCTCATTTTCCCCGAATTTTGGGTTGCCTGGAACCTATATTCTCTGCTTTTAATGACCCGGAGTTGCAATCCTTGTTTTGTTTGTCACTAAGGCATAATAATCTTTTCAATGTGTGATTTTTACCTGCCTATAAAAATTCCTTTGTTGCTATCAGATGTTGTGTTTCTATTCTTGTGAATGATATTGCTTCCCTGATCTGCAGATCGTGTTAAGCATTCTACCACAGGAGGCTGTATCTGAACATCCAGACCTCATTACCAATTTGGCTGATGAACTAACAAACATTGGGAATTTTCACTCTGCTCTCAAATACTATTTAGAAGCAATCAGCAAACCTGTGAATGTAAGGAATCTGCTCCATTGTTTCCTCTCTTTCAACTTTTGCTTCACCCTTTGGATAACTAGTTTTGTGGTTTTCCTTGTAGAATGGCTATTTGTTTGTGAAAATTGCTCGTTGTTATATGTCATTGGCGGAACGAGAACAGGCCATTGTTTTCTACTATAAAGGTACTTGTAAGAGGTTGATTTAGTTGTTGTGTATATGTGTCTTTTAAATTGAAAGAGCTCGTTGATACTTATGTTCTACCTTTAGCCCTCTCTTTTCAAGTGTAAAAGGATTAAACAATTTCACTATTTTCTGTCCATAGTTAATTGCATGGGATGTTATGAGGTCTCAAAACTCAATCCTTTATGATTTCGTATCTCTTGCAAATTTAAAATGGTATTGTCTATAGTCTTTTCGATTTCTCATGTGTTTCTTTTTGATTTGTTGCCAACTGAAATATTCCTCAGCTTTGAATGAACTCAGTGATACGGTTGATGTTCGCATAACTCTGGCTTCACTCCTCCGGGAAGATGGCAAACGAAATGAAGCTGTATTAGTGCTTTCTCCTCCGGAAAAACCAGGTCAGTGGAGAAAATTGTAGTCTCTTTTCTGCCTGCATTGTCTAAGCGAGTGCATATATTACCTAAGATTTGGTCCTCATGGTACATTACTTCATTAAACAACACTTTGACAGTTTTGATGCGAAATTTTGTGAATGAATAATGATTGTGTTACTTGGTGTCGAATTTTTCATCGGCTTTATGTTTCCAAATGTTAGTTATGTTATTTGCATCCACTTGTGCTCCTGTGTTGGGCCATCTGTTATAAAGATTGCTAACTATGGTTCTTTCTCTAAGTGTAGATCCTGATACTGCTAAACTGAAGGCATGGTGGAAAAACAAAAAGATCAGGATGAATCTTTGTCAGATCTATCATTCAGAGGAAATGCTTGAGGACTTCGCCAATACAGCACTGCAGTTGGTTCTTAAGTGGGTTTGGCGGCGGACGGTAATATCCCTATATCGAAGTGTTTTGGAATGCGTTCTCCTATAATAAAAATGCAAACGAAATTGTGAACATAAATAACTACTGCTTCTTGAAGAAAAGCTACTTGGATCCACCTGAACATCTAGCATTTTGTTAGGGTTTTATCATTTAACATAGCAGAATGTCGTTTCTTAAAAATTATTTTGTATGCTGGACTTACTCTGTATTTGCATTCGGCCTGATGTAAAACTTAGGTCAAGGGGAAAAGAAAACGTTTGGTTCTTTCAGAACATCAAAGGAACAAAAAACGCCGACGTCCTAGAGATGCTCAATCTTCCCAGTAAGTATAACATATATCCACCACAATCTTTAAGCTCGTCATTCCTGTCTGCACATTATTATTAACTTTTCTTCCGGAACATGTTGAGCAAGGTTGAGAGGCGGACCAAAAAAGTGGCGCAAAATCAGGGCCACGTTAAATGAAACAAAAAGAATTAGAGAACGAGCTGCTATTAAAGCTCATAACGAAGATATTTGCAGTGAATCTGAGGTAACTATAAATGTGTACACAATTTCACCTTCCCCTGTTGCCTGATAAAAGCTTGTACCAGAAGACGTTTGTGTTTCACCTACCCAAATTTGGTTCCATATTGTGGGTGACAGCCTAGACTGTGTTTTTGTTGGTCTGGATACCATTATCGCTGGTTCTGACCTCTTTGTTTGAAACATAAAAAATGCTTTTCCCTTTTTATATTGACTGGGCTTATCCTGACTTTTGTACTCAGGAAGAAGCTATCAAGGATGAAGAGTATCACCGTCTTTTCGTGGATGTAATTAACTGTTCTCTTTTACCATTATCTAGTATATTGAATATCGTTGCTTTTACATACTTTTTTTTCTTGCATTATTTTTTTCATGACTCCTAAAGTTACCTGTCTTGTAGTTGTGCAAAGCATTGGCATCCCTGCAAAGATATTGGGAAGCTCTGGAGATAGTTAATCTTGCTCGGAGATTGGATGCTAAAATGCTGCCTGTTGAGATAAAAAAGGAACTTCAGTCACTTGGAGCTAGTACCTAACGCAACCTTGATAAATCATGTCTTTTTGATCTTACAGCTGGGTTTATTACTTGCGTTTAACTCCCTCCCCTTCTTCTTATAATATTTACAGAAATATCATGTGATACAATGGATCCAAAGCAGTGGTTTGACTGTGTAAGATCTGTCATCCAGCAACATCCGTATCGTTTGAATGCCTGGAACTGCTATTACAGANTTTGGAATGCGTTCTCCTATAATAAAAATGCAAACGAAATTGTGAACATAAATAACTACTGCTTCTTGAAGAAAAGCTACTTGGATCCACCTGAACATCTAGCATTTTGTTAGGGTTTTATCATTTAACATAGCAGAATGTCGTTTCTTAAAAATTATTTTGTATGCTGGACTTACTCAGTATTTGCATTCGGCCTGATCTGAAACTTAGGTCAAGGGGAAAAGAAAACGTTTGGTTCTTTCAGAACATCAAAGAAACAAAAAACGCCGACGTCCTANTACATACTTTTTTTTCTTGCATTATTTTTTTCATGACTCCTAAAGTTACCTGTCTTGTAGTTGTGCAAAGCATTGGCATCCCTGCAAAGATATTGGGAAGCTCTGGAGATAGTTAATCTTGCTTGGAGATTGGATGCTAAAATGCTGCCTGTTGAGATAAAAAAGGAACTTCAGTCACTTGGAGCTAGTACCTAACGCAACCTTGATAAATCATGTCTTTTTGATCTTACAGCTGGGTTTATTACTTGCGTTTAACTCCCTCCCCTTCTTCTTATAATATTTACAGAAATATCATGTGATACAATGGATCCAAAGCAGTGGTTTGACTGTGTAAGATCTGTCATCCAGCAACATCCGTATCGTTTGAATGCCTGGAACTGCTATTACAGAGTCATTTCAAGGTGGAGAACGGCATTTCACTTGGAGAGTATTGTAAGCATGTTTTGTTTACGACTTTACAGAATTAATATCATATTATTGTGCGCAGATTAGGGAAAAGAGCATCAACAGAAGCTAAGTTCATGCATCATCTAAGGAGTAAGTACAGAGATTGCGTACCGCCCATTCTAATTGCTGGTCATCACTTCACTGTGACAAGCCGACATCAAGATGCTGCAAGAGAATACCTTGAAGCATATAAACTAATGCCTGATAGTCCTTTAATTAACCTCTGTGTGGGTACGTATGTATTCATATTGTTCTCTTTCACTTTGTCAAATTTCCGAAATTAGTTAAATTGAAGGTTCACCTTCGTTGATACTTTTCAGGAGCTGCGTTAATCAACTTAGCCCTTGGTTTTCGACTCAAAAACCGACATCAGTGTCTAGCTCAAGGCTTTGCATTTCTGTACAACAATCTCAGAATCTGCAGTAACAGTCAGGAGGCGTTGTATAACGTTGCTCGAGCCTATCAGCACGTAGGACTAGTTACTCTTGCAGCTTCATACTATGAGAAGGTTTTAGCGATTTACGAGAAAGAATACCCGATGCCTAAACTTCCTAACGAGGATCCGAATGTTGCGGAAGAGCGGAAGCCTGTGAATTGTGACCTACGCAAAGAAGCTGCACACAATCTGCATTTGATCTATAAGCACAGTGGAGCGTTTGATCTCGCGAGGCAAGTCTTAAAGGATCACTGCACTTTCTGAGTCTCGTTATCATTGTCTTTTTTTTTCCAAACGAAGATAAAACACTACGAAACAAACCGAAATTCTCTATGTTCCAACTGATTTAAAGAGTACAAAGTTTGTTTTCATGCATTACTTCACAAAACTTGATCTGGATATTGCACTTCGACGATCTTGGAACCATTAGCAGAGTTTCTTTAGGAAATGTTCCTTTTACTATAGTCTCTCCTCTTTTTCGTCAATACTCGATTATCTTCTATACTTTCATAGGCCATGACGATCCTTCTTCTCGTTTACATCTATCATCATGCAAGGGACCCTGAACCAAAAGGGACAATTAGATATCTAAGTTTTCCAGTATACTTCCGGGTTTCCGTTATACCTTTATGATGAGAATCGGTAGATTTGGAGATTTTTTTTTTGTAAGTATTGTCAGTTGTAACAAAGGAAACTGGTTACTGAATAAACATTCTCAGGAACTATAGCATCAAATCGCGTTGCTAGTTTCAGCTCCTCCATTTTCTTGCAAGTGAACATCTCAAGAGGCACGAAAATCGCATCTTCATCACCGATTACGTCTAATTCAGATTAATATAAATTAAAATTTTTTTTTTTTTGAGAGTTGAAACAAACATATCACCTTTTATGGATATCAAAAGCCTTTCCTATTTCAAACTTCCATGAATATTGTCTTTTGTTTCATTCTTTGAAATCAACTTTTTGATTTGTCCATCCACAGTTAATCAAGAAAAAGTTTCGGATCAGACCGATTTAGAGCCAACGAGGAAAAACCACAAGGAAATATATTGTAATCATAACAAATGAATAATCAGACTATTGATTGATCTTGCGTTTTTGATCTTATGTGTCCATATGTTACAAATTTAGCTAAAAGCCCGCAGAATAGAGCTAAACAAAACGAAAAACAAACAAAAGAAAACAAAAAATAAAATAGCTAAGCGAGCAGAGTGGAAGAGCAGGTTAGCTGATACTTCGTACTTGTTAGGCTCCTTGCTCTTCACAGATTGAAAAGACTTGGAGAGGTCAGGAGACATATGCCTACGTCGTTGTGGCTCTGGCCTCTCGGAAACAATAACTTGCTCCTTCTTTTGCACAGATTTAGAAGACTTGGAGAGGTCAAGAGACGTATCTCGGCGTTGTTGTGGTTTTGGCCTCTCGGGAACAATGTTTTGGCCTAGTTGTAAAGGGGTTGACTTCAGTTGCATTGCATCAGTAGCACTAATATCCTCTACATAGTCTTCTACAAAGGCGTATCTCTAATCACAATCATCTCCAACACCTTGCATTTCAACAGTTTGGAGAGTGTTCCTTTCCGGATTGAAGTAGAAAACATAAAAAGGATTAGACGCAGAACTCGTCGACAAAACGATTTCACCAGAAGTAGTCACCCCAACAACGGATAGATCCCCTTTGACATTAACAACTTCACTCTGATCAGCCGACAAAGAGTAGACATAGCTGGGACCATTCCCGCTTCTCTAGAAGCTTCATACTCAACTTAACGGGAAATCCACCATCATCAGCATAATCCAAACAAAGCACACATAATTTCCCCTTGTAGTTTATCATTCCTTTAAAACGGCAATTCGGGTCAAGGAGCTTGAATTTCTCCGATCTAACATGGAAGGAAACTATCACATAAGACCATCCATCAGTAGCTAGAGCTGAGTAATACAAAATCCCATCGATGCAAACCCTATCCCATACAGGCTCATGTGTAAAAGGACATTGGATCTTCCTCCACCTCAACTCCCCAGTTCCCAGTGTCAAGATATAGTGATCTGCATCCTTAGAAGCTATGTATTCACGAGTAGTCATGAACAGTACCTTGAATTCCTTGCCAATCGGATCAAACCCTAAATAGCTATACGAATATCTATGCGAAACACCACCTCTAAGTTGAGGTAAGATCACATACTGTCCTGTGAGAGGGTTACATATCACATGCTTAACATCTTTATCTTCCCTTGGGATACACATAGCATGAAAATAGATCAATCCAGAGGTATAGCTACAATTGTATTTGCTTATGCCTTGAGAGAACTTGATATGAAAATCAAAATCCGCGGCGGATGATGATACTACAAGAGAAGACGACGACTTCTCAGATGGATTCTGCGGCGGCTGAGGAGTTGAGTAAAAGCTCCACTCACCAGCTTGTAGTTGTACTACCCCAATTAAGAGTCGTCGTCGTCGAGGAGCTTTGGACCTCCTGGTAAGAAACAAGTCGGTGAAGTCATCACGGTGGAACCCAGACCTCATTAGAGCCGAGGACTTCCATAGCTTCGACACGCAACGACACCTAGCTATTGATTTTGCTGGCAATTTCGACAGTATCTTGATGAGGAGATCATCTGGAATGGAATCAAAAGGTTTTCCACCATCCATGATCCGGACCGGACGGAGATCGATTTTTCGAGAGAGAAAGCAAATCGCACTAACGTAAGTAAGACCCAATAAGCATGGGCTTTTAACCATCCAATTTTTTATTTACTTTTTTTTTTTTTTTAATTTCTTGTTTTTGTGTTGATCCAAACATATATATTTTCAATGGTTTTGGAAAGATAGGATTTAGCAATGATATGGTATAAACAAGTGAACTTCGAAAACTCGAAAAATCAACTCAGCGGTTAAAATATAAGTCATAAGCATTGTGTTCACGAAGCAAAATGTAAATCTATCCAACTCTTGCTCTCATCTTTCACAAGAAGTCAACAACTGTTAACATGCAAGTGATTAAAAGCAGATAGAGACTCTAATTGGTAACACATTTTTAAGACTTTAAAACTATTTAAAGCATTGACATCTACTTTTTTACCAATCATACTTTTTTGCTTTTAATTTTTACCAATCTACTTTTTTTTACCAACCAAGAGAGAAAATGTTATAGACCGGTTCTATTTGAGTTTAAGGTGTTTTCGTATTTTAAGGAAACGAAACTAAATTAATTTGTTCTTTGAATTTGAGTTTCATTTAATTAGGTTTGAACCGGTTGATGTAAGAAAATGGTAGAATCAAAACTGGGCGATTAAGATCACCAAAATAAATAGACAGTAACTATTTGTTGTTTCTTAAGCGAAAGCAAAGATGTTCTTCTCAGAAGTGATCATTCTCTTTGCGGAAGAAAAGCCAACGATCCTTTCCAGCTGCAATTAACATCACATCACATAAGAACACTTGCCATTACAACTTAGATATTATATCATTACTCTTTGTACCTAGTTTGAGTTAAGCTAATCTAGCCTTAAAACAAATCTTAAGTGTGTATTTTAAGGAACCATCAGGAAACTACTGCAAATGAGAATTGTTTAAGTACCTCCAGCAGATCAAAACGAGAAAAAAGTGCAGTGGACATCATGTCATGTGGTCCTTCTTCAAGCATGTTCATTATCTGCAGTTAAAGCTAAAATGATGAGATCCGACTGTATTTCTCCTGATAAGACTTGTGACGCAATTAATAAATTCGACTAAGATGCTCTTACCTGAGGGTAAAACTCCTTCCTCTCTGGAAGAGAATATAAGATTAAGTTCTTTATACCACGGATCTGAAACCCGAGAAACAATCATACATCAGCCATATTGGTCAATGGTCAGTATACTAATTTCATCATAGAACCTAATAAAAGATCATATCTGAAATTAATTTAAGAAGAAGAAAAAAAAATAACCTGGTATCTCCGATAAAAGTATGCTCTCTCAGTGTAAAGCATGATCTTTCGGCTCCCTACAAAAAACCGTTCTCGTGCGCGGGATATGTCGGCATTTTTTGCATATCTGGAAAACAGTAAGTCACGTTTGACTACCTTCCAATGAAAGAAAACCAGATAACAGAGAAGCAGCAACTTTAAAACAGGAAAAATGAACTTACTCTCCAAGAAGACAGAAAGAGGCATTCTGCGACTTCAAAAAGTTTCTAAGCCTGACGAACTCGAAGTAAGAATGGATAAAGATCATTACTCCTCCCTGCAAGTATGTTTGGAATACAACAATCAAGCTCCCAAATTTACGTGATGAAAATAAGGTCTTTCTCTGACCAACTTTGTTGTTATCTATCTATGTTTTTTTTGGCAACTTAAAGTATGGGCAACAAAAAATAGTTGAGCCTTGGAAGGTGGGAGTACCTGAACAGAATCTTTAATTTTTGGAAATATCTGTAATCAAAAGAAGAACGGAATCAGTAAATATTGTGTTTAGCATTAAACATAAATTAAAAAGGTATAATATGTGCAATGACCCTACTTACAATGGTATACGAACAAAGAAATGCAACAATGCACAAAATCATCCTTCACATATTTTATTCATGAAAATCTAGTTACTACATAGGCGGAGCCACAAAACAAATTAGAAAATGGACCTTCTTGGTGAAATGTTCAAGACGTGCATCGTCGACTTGGGTTACAGAGTCTGCATCAAATCTTTCAAAAACCTGGAACACACACAGAGAAATAAGATGTCTAAGACTTTAATTGTGTAAGCAAGATATGTTTTTATACCTGACGGACAGGGAGCAACACTTTCTGAAGAACACCCTTGTATTCACACGCCAGCTTCATCTGCATAGATTCAACCAAAAGCATTATGGGACAGTTTTAATTAAACCTTAAAACGAAAGAATAGTCAACTAAAAATCTGCAATATTAGTATGCGGAACATATAATAAATTAAATTTAAATCACAGTAATAATCATTTAGCCTAGCCATCCGATCAATCATCTAATCCTCTCACAACACTAACAACAAAAAAAGGACAACCAAAATGCAAATAATATATTAGAGATAATATGCTGAAAAATGAATGCCCACCTTTCCTTTATAGTTCAAGCAACGGCGATTGAATAGAGAATTGATCTCTGTAACGAAATATAATTTGGGTTAGTACGAGTTTGGAAACTCCACCATAAATAAGGAAATATAGGATAAACGAAGAACAAATAAAATTTTCACATAGGTGAAAACAAGAGGGCAGATCAACACCTGGGGTTGAATAAGAACTTAGAATTATTGACTGCCGAAAGAACTGTGCATGTCCATCCAGATACCTAAACATAAGAAGATTCTTTTAGAAATTCTGACATAGATGGGTTGCTAGACAAATTAGAAAAAAAGAGCTGTGAGTCCGTTGAACTACGTACAACGGCCGAATTCGCATGACATTGGTACCGTGTTGTTTTGATGGCAATTTATTTAAGTGGTCTACGACTGTGGCAAGGAACGACCAATTCTGAAACATTATAAAAGAGCATATAAGAAATAGACTCATAATATCCTATCTTCGAAACCCATAAACTCACCCCACAACCTACCTGCATAGATATTATGTCTGCATGATCGATAACCAAAACCTATCCACATGTCCACGAAAGAGATATTAGCAAGTTCAAGAAGGAGATGCAGAATAAAAATTCAAATATTTGCAACCACAAGCAGTAATAGACCAGGTTTAAGAGATAAAGCAATAGTAGACTAATGTAACCGAACTTCATTGTCATTGACATCAACAGTCAGCTATCTATTAAATATATCCTCTGCAATGATTAACACAAGCACCTCTATGGAGGAAAGATAATCAACATCCCGTTCCTTGTTTTCTTCTGCTTGACCAATGGCCTAACAAGAGTGAAATTAATTAGAGATATAATCAAGACGATTTGCATAACTGAATCATCTTACGAAAGGATAGACAAGGCTGCCTACCATCTGTAACTTAAGAGGCGAAGCAATAATAATGTCTGAGGAATAGAAATCACCATACAGCCTAATGCTCTTTCTGGAATTGACAATAGGATTCAAATCTCAGCACAACGACCAAATTAGATACCAAAAAGCATGCACTGCAACTTTATAGAGGATGTATGCTAAAGATATACCTTGTATGCTTAATGCCTAACATAAACTCATCATCGTTGTTAGTCGCACCAAAAAGAGCTTGCCAATCAGAAGGTTTTGAAGACTTTTGTTTTATTGGTTTTCCATTTTTTGATGTATTATCTTCCTCATCACCGTCATCAGTACCCTCTTCACATCCAAACTCATCATTAAACCGGTCAAGGTGTTCTACATTAACCTGAAACCAATGAATGATACAGAGGGTATTAGGCGACCAAGACATTATCAGCAACATAGACAGTATAAATGCAGAAAACCTCTACATTCGCCCCATACGTCGGAAGAAAAAACACACACGCACACACACACTATTCTTTCGAAATCATTTAATACTATGAAACTAGAGAATTTGATCATCCACGTAGTAAATGCAACACAGTTACACAGTCGATGCCAATTGAAAAACTGATGACAGAATTTCATAAATTTATATACCCTTAGAGATTCTGGAGTTAGTTGTATGAGCCTCTTAACAACGCGAAAGGCGATGCTCCTCAATGGTAATAGAATCAGTACCTGGAATACAATAAACGTAAGACCAATTGTCAAATTAGAGCTACAACAGATTTAAACGCATTAGACATTTGCAAAAGAAAAGCAGAAGGGTCACCTTTGGACGAGTAAATCCTTGGTCCAGAAATCCATCATCAGAGAGAACTTCCTCTTCAGAGGTCTCTCGATGCTTGCCTATTTTACTGTCATTCTTCTTCACAAGATCTCTAGTTTTAAAGATGTGATTCAACTGCATAAGACAAACTACTTCAATGAATCCTGAAGAAATGCTACGTGAAATGAAACCTCATAAATTATCTTAGAAAAAGGAATAAAAGTGTGCACGCACAGAATGCATAAGGTACGCGTCCATGGCACTTGAGTCTTCTTCAGAGCCTCTATCGTAAAAGGGTCTCTTGTTAGAATGTAATATATCCAGATAGCTGTTGCCTACAAAATCAAAAACAATAATCAGAGACAGAGCCATAAAAGAAACACGAAGAACTTTACGTGATTTCTAGAATCTCATACGTACAAATGGAGAAGAACTTTCTCCTTTTCGATGAGTCAAAATCTTTGCCTCCAGACTTCTTGTATAATTGAAGCCAATGCTTATATAGCTTAGGCTTGAGGCCGTAAGTTGCATCAATCTGAATACCCTGCAAAATACAAAAGTTAGTGCTACTGAGAACTACTAGGTTTGGAGGCAGATTTTGCAAATATGTTTTTTCTGTGGCGAAGGTTTTATAGAATACATACATCAAGGAAATTTTCATGCGTTCCTTTCCATTTGCAATTTGGCATGTCAAAGGCAGGTGATTCCCATTTAAATTTCCACTTACCTTTTGGTAAAGTTTCCACTTCTTCACTGGATAATTTGTGGTTAAGGTGTTCACTAAATGCGCTGAGAAACAAATGTATGAAAAAAAAAACTGTATTATATTAACGAGCATGTCAAACTGTACACAAAATTTTACAGGAACAACCATCTGAATAAAATTTACCTAATAGATGAAGAAGCATCTACAAAGGATTGGCCATTGGTGGTAGTCAACTCATGCTCCTCATCCGTTTCACAGTCGTCAGAAGACTCTTCCTCGCTCTGACTATCATTGTTTCCCTGCGTAATGTCCTCAGAAAGACCTTTGAGAGTTTTCTGACCATCCCCTTTAAGAAAGACAAAGAGAACCCTAGTTGAAATCAAAAGGCTGAAAAATAAGCAAATATTGCAAGAAAAGTTAAGAACCAAAAAAGGGGAGAGATGAGTAACTACGAATGAGTTGAAACAACAATCAAGTTTACAGGAGTATGCAAAGGCTCAGCGTGATAGAAATAACAGATAATTTCCAATACTAGATAAGGAAAAACTTTACCTTGAATGTCATCATCCTCTCCATCAGTAGAGCTTAAATCGTCAAGGCCACTGTTTTCCTCATCTTCTTCGTCATCGTCTCCTTCTGAATCGCTTTTACCCTCCTCCTCTCTCTGCCTGTGAAAACATTCGGAGAATCATTATCTCCCTCGCAACCAATAAATATACAATCTTCAACAGAGGAAGAAGAATGTAGAATCAAAATGCTATGATTCACAGAGTTCAGCCTACCAGTTCACATGCATATAACAGTAGGAACAATTGGAGCTAATTTAAAACAAACGAAATAATAGAAAGTACCTTCTTTTGTTCATATCAGCAACAACCTTGTTAGATGAACCGAGAGATGCCAGCAAATTATCGTACTGTGTCGGCTCTCTGTAAACGATTGGTTCCGATTCAGTCTCAATGGAGTTGGACTCTTCTTCAGCTGAATCTAACGATACA
>NC_025698.1:8454975-8467231 GCF_000633955.1 Camelina sativa
AAAAAAAAAAAAAAAAAAAGCGAGTTTTTCTTAAATTTGAAATCACTTGCAGAGAAACAACAAACTAAGAGAGAGAGCTTAACAACAAACCTGAATCCTCCTCTACTGAATGATTTGAAACAACCTCCTTAGCACCACGTTTGTGCTTCTTAGCATCCCGTTTCTTATCAAATTTCTCTTGTGACTTATGCCTCTTCAGCACTTTGGTCGAGTTTGGAGCCATCTTCTAGTAGCAGAGAAAGTGATTACAGAGGGGAGATGTGTCTGGGGTGAGCCGCTCTTTTCAATTAAAAAAAAAAAAAAAGGTTTTAGGGTTTATTCGATACTTTACGTTTTCGTCTTGACGACACTTTGGTCTGATTTTGATAAACCCTGAGAAAACTACTCCTGATTCCTGATTCTGTCGATAGAGAAAAGAACCCAAGAGATTAAAATTAATTTTAATTTTTTTTAACAAATGGTTTTTGCCCTTTTTTTTTATTTGTCGTCTCATATTGTTAAAAACAGAAACTGAAAAGGCCAAAGGCCCAAAACAAAATAGAAGCCCACCTTCAGTTTATCACTCTCATCATCAGTTTATCACTATCATCATTCATCATCATCATCATCGTGATACCATCAACATCAATACATCTCTCTATACAACCACTGTTATCATACAATCATCATCATACTCAACTGTTTATTGTTTAATAAAATAATATGTCGCAGTATTTCAAGTTGGAGGAGTGGTCAGTGGTGTGTGTGGGCTTAAAACGAGCCATGTTCAATTGTTCATTGTTCAATAATGCAAGGAAAAATAACTCGGCAAGTCTCATCTCTTTCTGGTCTGGCCTTTCATGGCTTTTTGCATTTTTCTCCTCGTTCTCTTGTTGTTAGATATTACAGTCCCTCATCTGGCACCTTCTCACTAGGCTTCACCGATCTTTTCACTTTATAATTTGGGACAATGCCAACGTGGCCTGTTCTTGGCAGTTGGCTCCCGTGGCACCTTTCACCTCGTCGTTTTGTAACTAGACACTCTTATTTTTAATCTTTATTGTGGTTTTTCTCACGTCGTTTTATGAGTGTGTTATTACTTTTGTTTCCTAATAACACTTTATCTTATAGATAAATACATCAATCACGATTAATAAGCCAATCCAATAAAATTTACAATATAATTTCGATAAAATATAAAATGACGATAACATGTTGACCTTAATAACAAATCAGCTTCCAAATTACATAATATAAATATTTAAACAGAGAGTGCAAAGAAATTTAACTAATTATGTTTGGAAATGAACTCTAACATGTAGAAAACTTTGGCTAATCATCAGAATAGTCAGTACTCATGTGGATGTGTTCCGAACAATTGGTTTCAAAAATAGTGTGTTTATAGTGTGTCCCAAATTTTTAGCTATACTTAATGACTTAATGTATCCCATATTTCACAAATATTTATATACATGCAAGAAGCTTAGTTCTTTCTCTTTTTTGGACATTAGCACTTACACCTACTTTCTCTTTAACTTCTTACAATTAGACCTACTTTTAACTCTTTCTATACTTTTGCAACATTTTTAGCTTAGGTGTCTTTTTTTTGGTACAAAACTGCCCTGGAACCAAAGAGAGAATCCAGTAAGTGAGTAGAATTGTTTGTCTCCCCCTTTTTTATCTCTCTTTTTTTTCTCTCTTTTTTTTTATCTTCATTATCATTTATTTAGTTATTATCAAAAAAATTATATATTTATTTACACAAAAGATTATAATTACATTTTGTCTACATTTTAAGATGCATTTTGCTATATTTTAGGTAAATAAATTGTATACTATCCAATTTTAGCTGAATATTTGTTTGACGATAAATAGATGGTAAATTGTGGATACTTACTTATGTTTGAACATTTTAAAATAATATAAAAACCTAATTAATTAAAAAATTTATGGTTTGGTAAATTAGTCATGTATAACTAATTTTTTATATAAATTACTATATTATATTATAAGACTTTAAGAATATCTTTTACATGAACTGAACATAAATACAAAGTTTGTAAGAAGACATTGTAGGTTAGAGAGCTTCTCTCAACTATTGGAGTTGGCTGTCACAAGTATTGCTTCAAAGCATTTGTGGATACTTATTTTTGGATAGTTAATTAGTTTATTAAATTCATAATTTGAGTATGTAATGTGGTTGGTTGGATGTGGTTTTGTGGATTCACGGACATTGAATCCACAAAAACCTAAATCTTTAAGCCTAACACACTAAATACTAGACACAAAATGTAAAAGTCTAACCATGTATCTTAAAAGGTGAACAATAATGCACTAACTCTACATGGATTTCAAGTTACTATCCACATGTGTAACTTGTATCCACGAATTGTAATACTATCCACATGATCATGGTTGTATTGATTTGATGATGTCGTTGTAACTTTATCCACGAATTGTTATAGTATCCACATGACCATGTGTTACTTGTATCCACGAATTGTAATAGTATCCACATCAAGCATAGACACATCTTATAGTATCAAACAAGAGTTTCAAAGGGTGTCTATATGGAAACATATTTATTGATCAGGGTTATAGTACAATTTTTTAGATTGAAAAGTATGTTAGAATACAATTTTTTTAGATAGAAAATTTAGTTAAATAAAATTTTCAATTCCAAAACTATTTATTTAATTTAGTTTGGACTTTAAAAATTGTTGATTTGGCTATAAATACCATTTAATTATATTTGATTTAGATTTAACTCATAAATTACTTTAATTTTTGTGAAAACAAAAATGGGGACAAAAATTGAAATATGCAAACAATGTTTATTTCCAAGTTATACTTAAAATATATATTAATTAAAATGAAAAACAAATGTTGAAGAAATGATTACCAAGAAAAAGAAAAGAGAGAGAGAAAAATGAGAAAGAAATAGAAAAAGTAAAGATGAATTGAATATGTAGTTAGTTTCTAAAAAAATTGAAAACCATCTAGTTGGGAAGAAGGGTTAGAAAGANGTGTTTATTTCCAAGTTATATTTAATATATATATATATTAATTAAAATGAAAAACAAATGTTGAAGAAATGATTACCAAGAAAAAGAAAAGAGAGAGAGAAAAAAATGAGAAAGAAATAGAAAAAGTAAAGATAAATTGAATAGGGAGTTAGTTTCTAAAAAAATTGAAAACCATCTAGTTGGGAAGAAGGGTTAGAAGGAGTGAGGGGTAAAATGTAATTAAACTTGAGAAAAGTATATGAATAGTAAAAAGTAGGTGTAATGATGAATACTTTTGTAGAAAGTAGGTGTGGGTGCAAAATTTCCTTTTTTTTTTTTAGATTAAACTTTATATAGTATAAAACCTCTCAGTTGTACAGCTTTTCTCTTCACATATCAGACAAAACACATCACACTAGCAGCAAAAATAAGCTCTCTCCCATATAACACAAAAGAGAAAGGCATAAACAATATATATTATGACAACATACGGCACCAATCCGACGGCGCCTAACGACTTAGCCCCCAAACTCGAGTACATCACCCGCGGCAACAACCAACACAACGTAATATCCGGCCTCGCCACACGCCGCCCTTGGAAGCAAATGCTCGACCTCCGTTCCTTCAACTTCCCACGCAAACTAGCCACCGTGATCTCCAGAGTCAGAGCCAACACCGTCTATTTCCAGACCAACTACACCATAGTGGTCCTCTTCTCCGTGTTCCTCAGTCTGATTTGGAACCCCTTCTCCCTCCTAATCCTACTCGCCCTGCTAGGTGCGTGGCTCTTTCTCTACTTCATCCGTGATGAACCGCTCGCTGTATTCGACCGCGACATCGACCACCGTATTGTACTTATCTTCATGTCCGTTCTCACTCTCTCGATCCTTTTCTTGACCGACGCTAAGCTCAATATCGCGGTAGCCATCGTGGCCGGTACGGCGGCTGTGTTGTCTCACGCAGCTGTTAGGAAAACTGAAGATTTGTATCACCAAAACGACGAAGAAACCAGTCTTTTAAACCCCTAAGAAAATGATCGTCATTTGTTAGATTATTTCGCATTATGAGCATGATTGTTTAATTATGAGCATTTAGTTACGTATGTTACGTTATGACCTTATATGATGACTACATATTATAACATGGAATCGTAAAAGTGTAAAACCCAACAAAACTATAATCACGTACGTAAACGGAGTCGTATGATGTTAAAGAATAGAACTAACATAACAAAACAATCGTACCGACTATTCGTAAAAGTTTTTTTTAGTAGATTAAGAATTTTCGTCACACTAAAACTTATGTCAAGATTTATCGATTTTCTCTGTAAGACTGTTACCTAGTTTAATTAAGCAGGGTAGATTCAACTCTGGGTGACTGTAACCTACTTTAGGTCATTAGTCTAGTTTGATTTTGATGTAGTGAAAATGTGTATTTAAGCAGGGTAGATTCAACTCTGGTCTGGTTTAAAGCTAACAGAGTGTAACTAGGCGAGGCGATCTTGGAATTGAACTGTTCTAAAAGCTTGATCTTTTGGATGTGGACCACTGTATACCACCAATTTTCACGGTTCAACGTTTTGAAAACGAACATTCTTTCTTATTCAAAACATTTATCTAAATATCGTATAGGTGTACGAAAAAAATAAACTCAAGTTTTAAGTATTTTATATATTTATTGTGCGGAAACTGTTTAGCTCTAGCGTTTTGGCTACTGAATCATAGTAATGTTAAGATATTCCACACTTGAAAAACACAAGTTAAACACAAGCTTTCGGAAGGCCTTTTAGGCTTCCGAAGTAAATCTCTCTTACAACAGAGTCCAAAATAATTCACCCTACGTACGTGCATGAACCATTCAACTTTAGGCATCTTTTACATATATTTTTCATCGATTGCATAAAGAATATGTATATATATTTTCGAAAAAAAAAAGAAAAAAAAATCTTCAACTCCTTTTTCTTTGCATATCAGTTACTTGACCAAATTAAGAGGAACCTGAAGAGCAAGAGGCACCATAGGTTCATGAACAATGCCGACAGATATCTTGCAAATATCAGAACTCAACATCTTCTCCTCATCTTCTTCTTCCTCCGATGATATAACCTCGTTGATTATTTCCATCAATATCCTCTCCATATCTTCTCCGTCGGTCCAGTCTCTAACCGTAGCCTTAACCAACATGGGATTTTGACTAATCAAATCCCAAACCGGGAAATTCTTCCTCGGCATCATGTAATCTTCAGCTTTGAGTCCAAGACTTGGACAGTAATCACCAGCACCATCTCCAAGATAGATCATCTTCATCTTCTTCCCTTCTTTAGTTAGAGAAGCTTGAATCCTCTCAATTATCAAACCCTATATAAATGAAAATATATTAATTTAGCACCGGAAACAAATTGACTCAGCGTACATGACATGTCTTGATCATAACAGAATCAAAGATAACATATTTTACATGACAATTGGCACGATCACTTTTTTTTGTTTTCTTCCTTTCTCAAATATCAAAATACAGAAAATAATCATAGATTTGAACTAATCAAATCAAATCTCTATATATAAGAAATTATTAATGGAAATATAGTGTAACAGTACCTTGCACATGTTAGGAGGGCAACGAGTGCAATCATGGGGAGATTTGGTGAAGTCATGGTAAGGAGAGATTATTAATCTACCTTGATCATCTACAACTCCTGGATTTGTGTTGATCTCAGAGAAAAACTCTCTAATCCCGAGATGTTCAATGATCGTTTCAATGAATAACGTGTTAGCATCGCTCACTATTCTCAGCTCGCACCTAATTAATGTCGGATGACGCATAATTCAGTACCGTGAGTCTTTTCTTGAACCATAGAAAGAAGATTAAGATATAATGAATGTTTACCCTAAAGCATGAGCTGCTTTGATGGCAGGGATGACACGAGGATGAATAGGGATTCTTCTCAGGACTTGTTTGATCTCTTCAATGGTTTTGCCATGATCATGAAGCTCCTTCATCATACGATCCTGTTATGTAATAAGAGAATTTTCGATGAACAAAGAATATTAATAAACGATTCGAGAAAACGAAACAGAGTAAGTAATTAGGAGTTTAATTTAAGATGGATGAACAAACCATGAGAGAGTTCCAAGGCATTGTTGGAAGAAGCTGGTTGAACAAATCAGTGAAGCCAAGTTCATCGACGACCCAGTTATCACTGTCTACATCGATGATTGTCTTGTCGAAATCGAAGACGATCACAATATTGTTCTTCTTAGCCATCATATTATATGATCTGAGAAATTTTCTATTGGTGGTTTTATTTCGATCTCTGTGTTTGTGATTATGGATTGAGGAGTGGTAAAACGAGATGTATATATATATGAGTGGGGAAGGTGAAGAGGAGAGAGACGTACAGGTATATTTCTTGGAAGATGCCATTGGAATATTACTTACCTTCAGACTCAAGGTTAATGAGAATCCTAATCTGATATGATACGCTGTTTATTTTTAACCGTCGGATCTGATAAGTGTCAAATCATTGAATTGAATAAGTAAGCTAATCCGACGGGTGTTGACGTCTCTTGGTTTCATTTTATGGGTATTTTTTTTTTTTTAGTTTGGCTTTGTTAAGGTTTTTATTTAGTCGGATTTAGGCAGTTGAGAAGACAGGGGAAGAAAATGAGATCAAAGAATATTCCACCTATTCATCCGTTTTCTTTTTATTTAAAGGTAAAATAAATTTTGTTAGCCAAAAAAATAGGATTATTTTCTTTTAAGACTCAACCGAAATAAATAAATTCTGCAATGAAAATATTGTTTATTCATTTGTTGTAAGAAGTAGTTTTGGTTTATATCAAAATAATTAAAAAAATTCTGATATTGATGCCAAATTGGAATAGAAATATGAATGTGCATGGGATAGGATTAGTTGCTTTATCGATTAGGTCACACACTTTAGCAATAAAGTTAAAACCAGGAAATTTAACCTCAAACATTGGATCAATAATAGTATTATTGGAATTCCATCGGAAGGCACTAGCGAGTAGCGAGGAAGGTTGGGAGGAATCTTGAGCGGCAAATCTAAGCAAAAAAGAATATTCTTGGGGTTAAGGATCGTCATCTTTTCTTGGGTGGCCACATCTTTCAATAATCGTCTGTATTATATTTCTTCTATAACAATTAAAAAGGTATTCTAACCAAACAAGTCTCAACATGACAACAAAACAATGTGTGTGTAATCCTATATCTCTATAGGATAATACATTTTTATATCGGACGTTATCAGTAGATCCGCATAAAAAAAAAAAGGTTTCTTTCATTCCTCTTCCTAATGTCTTTAGAACATTAGTATAAGTAGGGCTAAGTATAAGGATATAGAAAAAAGGAATATAATATATACTATACTTTTCGTTATAGATATGTAGCACCACGAACATCCATTACAGGGATGACTCATTTCACTCCATCCACTTAGTTTAATGGTTTCATTTTCTTAAGCAGAAACCCAATAAATTACGTGTGTTGCTCTCTACACTTGTTTGAGGTAGGCATTTATATATTTATCACATCCTTTATATCTAAACCACTACTAGTCGATGATAACACTCTAGTTACTTGCTACACAAAGCGCATTGCAAAGTGTATTCGATGATAACTGAATTGAGGAGATAGCTCCTTTCTTTTATTGTGGGTAAAAAGTTAAAAATCAC
Organism: Camelina sativa; assembly: GCF_000633955.1. Classification (NCBI taxonomy): domain Eukaryota; kingdom Viridiplantae; phylum Streptophyta; class Magnoliopsida; order Brassicales; family Brassicaceae; genus Camelina; species Camelina sativa. Next base: position 8,462,654 of record NC_025698.1, read on the forward strand.
AAAAGGGGTGTCCGAAAGATACAATTGAAAAATAGACAAGTAGCAAAAGCCATATGTGGTGTTCAAGAAGAAGAAGATATGACAAAAGAATCAATAAACAAATTTGAAGCACATCCCTCCCAATGGTCTCATACTAAAAAAAAATCCCACACACCATATGCTGTTTCTTAAAAATAAGAAGAAAAAAAGAGAGTAATAGAATCGAAACTAAAAAAATTAAAATAAAAGTATCCTTCTGCAACCCAAAAAAAGACAACCTAAGTAGGAGGGGTGGTTCGGATATTTCAGACATTACCCTTCTGTTAAGAAAAGGTCTCTTCTTCTTTTCTTTCCCAACCCAACAATTTACCTTCTAACACTCCTGAAAAGATTACTGTTGCTTCTTTCGTGGACTCCATTGCAGTGACTGGTCAGGCTTTGGTCTTTGGTCACAGCATAATTCTGTTACTACTACACCTTTTCTGGTTACATCATGACTTTGGTAGTTAAAAGAGAGAGAGAGATAGAAAGAGAAAGGGGGAAGAGAGAGCCTGAAAAAGGTGAAAGTTAAATTGGAGCAAGCTGGTTCCATGTTTTTGTCTTCTCTCTTTCTCTCCCCAAATCATGCATAGTACATGTACAAGCTGTTTGCTGCTGCACAAGCAATTGAGTTTTCTGTTGGGTGCCAAGCCATATGAAGCAACTTAGTTGTGAAATCATATGCGTTCCCATTCGCCTCTGTTCCGGGACTCTCTGATCCTGCGTCCAAAACACAAGTTTTTACTCCACAAGAAAACAGTAAAAGTTGAAAAAGATCTTGCAGTTACTGCGACTACTAACCTCGTCTAACCACGCGTGTCATACTGCCAATAGATCTGGAAGGTCTTGCAGGTGTCTGGATTTGCCTCCTAAATTATAGACCATTGATGCAAAAAATTTGCAATTGATCAATACATACTTCTATGAGTTAAGGTTAACCATCAATGTTCTCTGTTTCCTGATTTACCTCATCGGGTTTTTGCTAGCTTCCAAAGTTGCAGCTTCAGTACTTCCTTGAGACGCTCCAAATACGCGGAATAAATTGCTGGTTCATTCGAAAATTAAGCTTAATAAAATTGGCCAGTTGTTCTTCTCTTATACAAGATAGAAAAGTATAATAATGACCAGAAGACAAGCAACAAACCTGTAGGAACCTGTTGCTACCCTCAATCCATCGCCACTCAGACAACACTCGAATTTATCAAAGATGGAGTCATTTTCATATAGATCGCATAGCTGCAACCGGGTGAAACATAATTTGGTTAGTTTCCAAGACAGAATCATCAAATAAGAGAAGCCATAGAAAAAAAGCTCTTACCCTTGGTCTCAGATGTTCATGAACCTGGTAAGATGCGACTGGACCAGAATCCATGTTTATGTCCCACAGCTGAAACGTCGAAAAGGGCAGAAGATATTAGAAAGAAGAATAGACCTATATTGGCACACAATCAGAAAACTATACACATGGGAACCCGATGATTTCAAACCTTGAGCGTCATGTAATCGCGACTAAGTATGTATCTCCCATCCTTTGAAAATTTAATATCTGAAATTGACGCAATTATCTCTGTGAAAAACGATCTTGACCCAGGTGCTTCTGGTTCTTCAAATCTGTGATATGAAGCAACAATGGTCAGTGGTCTGAAACTTTACCCTAATAATCTTCAATTCCAAGTCCTTTCTGACAAAGATTAGAGGAAGATTGGAAATTAACCTACTTATTACTTAGAACTGTACACGAGTTAAATACATATCAAAACCTGCTCATGTCCGGAAAAAGACTACCCTTTTCGATAAAGGCTAAGGAGAACAATACTTACAATTTCGTATGAGAATCACACAGAGCTGATTGCCGCATATCAATCAAACGGATGGAGCCTTTTGAACTACTATATGCGAGCATGTTACAATGGATAGGATGAAACTCAGCTGATGTAATTACCTCTGCAGGGACCATGTATCATTTAGAAGCATGCTTAACAACCAGTAAAAGTGAAAGAAACACATTCAAAGCAAGGAGGTTCTTGCCATATGATTCAATGTTAAGACCATAAAAAATAACTTCTAACAGAATAAGGAAAATAGCATTACCAGTTAGGTCTTCCATGTTTGTGGGCTTAACATCAACAATATTGAAACTCTGGTTGCTGATTTCCAAATTCCAGAGATTTACTCGCAGATCATCAGCCGAAATAAAGGTTTCTCCATCACTATAAAATTTGGGGAATGATACATTATTGAAGGAACAAAAAAATGCATACATGCTGAAAGGTATATATGTCCAAGTTGTGAAATTTAGGATCAAAAAAATTGTCAAAGAGAACTGTAGCACGAATAGACATGTTAAATAAAATTGTAAAAAATATGTTAGATATTTTTATTGTTTCCTGAGATGGAAAGATAAAGGAGAAAGGCAACATATACGTGTTAAAGAAACATCAAAAGTAGAACATAAACCAGAGGGAAAACGATTACCTGCTATTTGAGATTGAATTAATATGGTAATCATGAGCATGAGCATACACTCTTCGGCATCTAGCCACAAGGTTGGTCTCCTGGCTAGTAACCTAAATATGCAGAAAGCCCCATTATTTCAAGCAAGGTACTAATTGACTAATGCATGACACTAAGTTGGTACTGAGTTTTGGTTACGACAAAAGGAACAAGGCCACAAGTAAATTCCCTACGTTTCACAACTCAAGTAGCAGGATCAATAACATGACGAAAATATCCACAATTTCCAGTAAAATAGTGTACAGGCTTAATATCTATATGCATTTAGTTTCCAGAATCCTGAAACTAAAACTCACTTCAATTGACACCCAATAGAAAAGGAAAAATATATTGCATCGAGTACAACTACCACAGGCAAACGCAGAGATGGAATGCCTCCTGGCGGGAAAGAAAAGTCATTGCTCAGGTAGCCATGTGCTTTATCGGCAGGCAATCCATTAGCAACTAATTGAGGAGGGCTACTTGAGCTTTCTGCTTTCGATGGATCAATATTCATTTCAGAAATTTTCTTGATCTTCTTCTCTTGTACCTGTTTGATCCCAAATGAGTCAAATTATAAGAGTAAAAAAACAAAAATTATTTCTCTCGCTTGCATGGAGTCTTGAAAGCATAAATTAGCAGTTTCTAGACCATTTTCCTACATGACACCATATATATTACTACACTGTAAAGCATATGAAACAAGATCGCAAAAATTAACTTAGACAGAAAGGAATTGCTATAAATGGCCTATATTTTTGTAGTCATCTGATATAAAAGTCCATCTAGATGTCGCACCTTCCAATATTTGATGGTTTTATCGTTTGTGGAAAGCAGAAACAATGCACCATTTGCTGGCTGACACCATCTAATTTTGTTGATTTTCTCCTCTATCTCCAAACTCTTGAGATAGTCAAACTGAAACAGATTGAAGAGCAAGCTTATAGAGTAGCACAAGGAACAAAATTTACTCGTAAGTAAAATATGGTGAAGTTATAATGTACCTCTGGTTCATGACTCTGAAATTCTGTTTTATATCGAAACTCAGGATGCCTGACTGCGTAATCTGTCTGCTCAAGATCTCTCCTGGACCCTCCATGCTGGAAAGTAACAATGCACAATAATGCATTTCAGCATAAAACATTTTTTGAAAGACGATTGATATAAATCCTGCAGAAGAAAAAAGAAACTCACATCTCTAGTATCTGTCCTCTCAAAAAGAACTACTCGGCCCCCACGGTCACCAGTTGCAAGATGGTCTCCACTTTTATCAAATTCGATGGCTGAAATGATATCAACTGCGGAAGAAAATTGTGCAAACAGAAATCGTTACATCAGAAGTCACCACTAAATACGAGAAGCTAAAAACATAATAGCCTTGAAATGCCGCTAGTCCTAGTATATACTTCTCCATAACATAGAGAACATAAACCGATAAAGAAGACTACATACACTAACATGAGAGCAGTTTAATTTATCTCATATGGGAAGTATCTCTGAAGACAACCTAGTGACATCATCAGACTCCCGGAAGTCACATCAGGCAGAAGAGAGCAGATATAGACTAACTCAATATTACAAAATCCAATTCATGAACCGAAAATGCATGACCACTGATAACACTTGACACTTGTCGCTCAAAAACACAATTCCTCATGTGATTTTCTTAGCTGTTTTTTTTAAGAGTTGAGAAAGCATTCTACCAGTGGATACAGTATCCATGGCTATGTGCATTGAACAGACAAAAGCTTCAAGCTAGATTACCCTCAAATCTCAACTTAAACACTATCATTACCATATAAGATGATTCAAATCAACAAATGAGCTGAAAACTTGTACAAAAGTGAGAGCATCCAACTTCACAAGAGTCACTTAAAGGAACGGAGATGCTCTGATATCAAAATACCCTAGAATCCAAATGTCACAGAACTTAGAAACCCTACTAAACAGTGCAATCAAAGTCACAGTTAGAGGAATAAATAATACTCACTAATCCCTATCATCCAAATCAGATCCAAACCACAAATCAAACCCTTAACTCCTCAAGGATCTAATAAAAAAAAAAAA
>NC_025698.1:8468043-8470180 GCF_000633955.1 Camelina sativa
TTTTTTTTTTTTTTTTCCTTCTCGCGATTGAAGAAGCAACTTGATCGATGATTATATTTCTCTCTCTCTCTCTAGAAAAAATGGAATTTTTGATATCTCTCTGTAGAAAATGGAGGAACGATAGAAGAAAAAAAAAAACGCCTTCACCTTTTTCTCTCTCTAAAAGGACAAAACTGTAATTACAACTTTTTTTATTTTTATTTTTGGGTACCTTGGAGACCAAAATGAAGGAACAAATCATATAAGTTAATGTCTAAATAATACTATAATGTTTTTGTCCTGATTCTAAAGTATTTGTTAGAGATACAAGCGGTGATGTTTTTTATTAGACCGGTAAAATATCAGTGGACGGTGACATATGTATCCGCATTCCATTGGTCAATGGTGGAGGTGCCACTGTTATGTGATGGGGGCAAATGTATAAATATAATTAGTACTACTTAAATCATTATTATTTTTTCCCCAAATTACAGTATCATTCCATTGCACATTGTTTTTCTTTCTGCAAGAACAATATTATAAAAATTTCACTTAAAACAAAATTAGTTTTCTCACAGTTAATTTTCCATATTTTAGACTATTTTCAACCCAACTTTTTGGTTTTATTTTTGGGGGTCAAAAATTAACTCTTGAGATTACCCAAGCGGTAGAAAAAAGATTAAACCAGTACAAACCACAATAATTTTATCAATTTTTGGTTGGTTAACATAATTGAAACTACAAAGAAAGTAAAAAAAGTGTGTAATTTAATAAACTAAACCGGATATAACCGAATAATTGAACCAGACAGTCCAATTCGATATTATAGGAAAGAAGAAGCTTCCTCGTTTAAAAAGTAAGTAGTCAAATCAAATCACTTCCTGCGGAAGAAACACGCGCTTCAGAGAGAGAGAAAGAGCTTATCCCAAATTCGAAAGAACCCTAAATTATTCCGATCTGCTAATTTCTGCCGATTGATCAAAGAATCGATTATTTTTGGAAAAGGGATCGATATGGGTAATACGGACAAGCTGATGAACCAAATCTTTGAATTGAAATTTACGTCAAAGTCTCTGCAGAGGCAATCGAGGAAGTGCGAGAAAGAGGAGAAGTCGGAGAAGCTCAAGGTGAAGAAAGCCATTGAGAAAGGTAACATGGATGGTGCTCGGATCTATGCCGAGAACGCTATTCGCAAGCGCAGCGAGCAGATGAACTACCTTCGTCTCTCCTCTCGCTTGGACGCTGTTGTTGCTCGCCTTGATACTCAGGCTAAGATGGCCACCATCACCAAATCTATGACTAACATTGTCAAATCCCTCGAATCTTCTCTTGCCACCGGTATTTTCACAAATTCGTACTTCCCATTATATAATCTCTTCTCTTTGATCCAATTTACTTACATTTTTGTTGCTCTTAGCATTATTATAGTATGGATTGAAAAATTATGCCTTTATGGTTTGGTTTTGATGGAATAGCTTGAATTGAAGTAGTGTGTGTGTGGTTACAGAGATTGCTCTCTTTTTGTTAAGTTTAGTATGGAGGGAGAAGAAAATAGACTGAGTGATTACATTGTCCTGTAGCAACTCAGATTTTCAGCTTCTGATATGTTGGTCTTTGCAACAGGCAACTTACAGAAGATGTCAGAGACAATGGACTCGTTTGAGAAACAGTTTGTGAACATGGAAGTTCAAGCTGAGTTCATGGAGAACGCAATGGCTGGCTCTACTTCATTGTCGACTCCAGAGGGAGAAGTTAACAGCTTGATGCAGCAAGTAGCGGATGATTACGGTCTTGAAGTTTCTGTTGGACTGCCTCAGCCTGCTGGTCATGCCATTCCTACCAAGACTGAAGAGAAAGTTGAGGAGGATGATTTATCCAGGAGACTCGCCGAGCTTAAAGCCAGAGGGTAATTTAACGAACCTAACAAACAAACAAAATGTGTTTGGAATCTACTTCTATCAACATGTTGATACTATTAATCCCTGAACGTGATGGGAATGTTTGTGTATATCGCTCACTCTGGAATATGTTTTTGTTTATATAAACACTTGAGTGTGCTTTTACACAGATATTAGAGCATAGCATGTTTTGCTTCTACATTACTACCTGATCTAGACATCATATATACTACTTCACAGTTCACACATCAGTTTTTTTC
>NC_025698.1:8470701-8495930 GCF_000633955.1 Camelina sativa
ACGAACCTAACAAACAAACAAAATGTGTTTGGAATCTACTTCTATCAACATGTTGATACTATTAATCCCTGAACGTGATGGGAATGTTTGTGTATATCGCTCACTCTGGAATATGTTTTTGTTTATATAAACACTTGAGTGTGCTTTTACACAGATATTAGAGCATAGCATGTTTTGCTTCTACATTACTACCTGATCTAGACATCATATATACTACTTCACAGTTCACACATCAGTTTTTTTCCTGCATTTCTGCTTTTGTTGCAAGAACAGGAATTACTTCATCGGATATTGAACACTTGATGCTTTAGCACTAGAAATTTCATTAACTACTTGATGTTTCAGATCGACTGAAGAACCCACACAAGTGTTGATTACCTTTGATGATCTTTCTGGTAGTACTGTCACCAATATTTCTAGGTCCATAAAAGGATTTTGATATCAAGTTATGATTGTCAGATAGAGGATGGAAGAGCATTTGAGGGGGTTGGGGATGCCAGAAGTGAAAAGAAGCCCACTCAGAGTTTCTGCGATAATGCTAGAAGGTCCTTTTTGCAGAGTTTTTATACTGGTTCTTGAATGTTATGTAGTTTGCGTTTAGATTTATTAATGGTGTTTGCGGTATTCTAGGTTTGTGGTTGAACGGATGGTGCTGCAGACAGCAGCTTGGTGGGATGGGAAGAGGATTTGTAAGTTGAGGTATCAGTATCATCTGATTGGCGTAGTCGAACCATTCAAGGTCGTTGTTATTTTATCTATTTCTTTATACGCACTTGTATCAACTAAATTTTGTGTATATTATTAATACTTTAATAGTGATGTGGAAAAATAGAAAAGTGCGAATCTATATTTTCTGCAAAAAAAAACAACAATTATGAAGGGGTTAAAGATGCTTTCAGAAACTCCATCATTTTAGTGGGAGAATCACACAAAAGATTGGTCGTCAATTGTTTTCGTTTATTAATAAGGATGCACATGATGATGATTATTAACATACTTATTAACATACTATAATAATATAGACGATAAAAAAACATAAGTAGACGACAATGTACATATTTTAGTGTAAAGATTATATCAACAATTACAATTATATTAACAGTTATATTTTCACGTGTTAAAATTATTTGATTACAACACATAGATTTAAAAAATAAAATCGGTCACCAAATTTCAACTTTTTTAAAAATAGATATAAATAATTATATGAATTGCTTATTTTAATATGATATTTTTTTATGGAGACAATGATGCACCTAGACAAAATCGCCATACTCCGGGTGCATGTGCATCTCATTTTATATACTTCTTACCAAACAACAATTTAACAACGTATCTCTCATGTAATTTTTGGTAGTTTAGGCTTAGTATTCATTTTGACTGCAATGTAAAAAAAGATTAATCTAAAATTTATCAATCACCTCTAGTGATAAGCTCTCTATTTAATAACCAACCACTTTAGCCCTTCTTCACACACTTACAAACTCACCCGTAAACAGAGTAAAACAAAAAAAACAGAATCATGGCAATTTCATCTTCGTGTTCATCCGTCAAAGCCGTCAACACACGGTGGACCTCTCCGTCGCCGTCGTCTTCTTCTAGACTCTCCCTCCTCCCTACCTCCATCCACCGCCGCTACGCAACTAACGTCAAGTTAACGGCAACAAGCGCCGCCTTTAAAACCGTAGAGCAAACGACGTTAACAGAGGATAGCAAATTCTCCTCCGCCGGATCTGATTCTGATCAAGACATTCCGACGCTTCCAAAGCCGAGGATCCTCGTCGCCGAGAAACTCGGAGAAGCCGGGGTGAATCTTCTCCGGGACTTCGGCGACGTTGACTGCTCTTACGAGCTTTCCCCTGAGGATCTGAAGAAGAAAGTGGCGGAGAGTGACGCTCTGATCGTGAGAAGCGGAACTAAAGTGACGAGGGAAGTGTTTGAGGCGGCGAAGGGGAGGTTGAAAGTGGTGGGAAGAGCCGGAGTTGGGATTGACAATGTTGATCTGCAGGCTGCAACGGAGCACGGATGTTTGGTTGTTAATGCTCCCACAGCTAATACGGTGGCTGCCGCTGAACATGGAATAGCTTTGCTTGCTTCTATGGCACGTAACGTCGCTCTGGCCGACGCTTCTATTAAAGCCGGTATGTTCCTGCATACAAAGTCTTGATTTAGCCATTTTTATTATGTTTTAATGACATTGAGACATTGATTGACACTTTGTACCTAGCAAGATCTAGATTTATTTCTTTTATTAATTTGAAGCTAGCTTATATACACTGACTTCATCACGAGTTGAAGTACCGGTCCCGGAAAAGAAACTAATCTAACATGTTTTAGGTAATTCGTTAATATTTAATATATACTAGTATGAAATAATTTCATACTTGGTTTTTGGTCATCAGATCTTGTCATCTTTGAGAGAGCCATGGTCCATTTGAATTATTACAATTGAGTGGCGTTGGTCTAGATTTGTAATTATTGTTCAATAGAAATTGGAGTTACGCAATAATTGTAGAGATAGAAGTGGCAATTTTGTCACTGTAGAACTGAAAAGTCATATTAGCAGTAGAAATTAAATTTGTTTACGTAAGTAAGAAACAAAAATATCCAAACGTGACTATTCTCTTCTCACGATCGTATGTATTTGTATAATTTCTAGTTTTTTTAAAAAACAGATAAATCATATTCCTCTCCAAGTAAGATGGGAAAAAAAAAAAAAACAAACGCCAAAACAAAATAAACTTGTCAAAGTAAAAAATGGTCCCCATATTTGTACTGTCTGCAAGAAAATAAAGTTTGGGGCCTGCCACTAGAAATATTACTTTCCTCCGAGTCATTCATCAGTTACCAACCACTTTGCACAACTTAATTATTGGAGTCTCCTTCCTAAACTCACGAATTTATACTAATTTGACGCGCCACACAACTCTCATGAGCTCCACCCATTCTGGAAACTGGAATTTCATGACAACTAAAACTTTTTATTATTACAGTATTTTTAATCACCCTTAATTGATTCGGTGTGTAGGAGCAACTTGACTAACAGAAGAATTACAATAATACAGAGTTTGTAGGATATTTTTAATACACAAAATACAAGTGGGTCATTTTAATATAATGATGCATTATATAATTTATATAATTGATAAGACTCAATTATTTGTTTCCGGGTAACTGTTAAGGTGGAATAGTCAGTCAAAACATCAATACACGATCGAGACATAAAGTGTAGAAAATGAAAAATGTGACTATTTCTTCTAAGTAATTATTTTAAATGTTTTAAAAATAATTGAGTTCTTCTGTAAGTCTAGTGTAATCATTTTGAGTTGACTCCTCCTTCGAGTTTGCAGGAAAATGGGAGAGGAGCAAGTACGTCGGCGTATCACTCGTCGGAAAAACCTTGGCCGTGATGGGTTTCGGTAAAGTCGGGACTGAGGTGGCGAGACGAGCCAAAGGTTTAGGCATGAACGTCATCTCGCACGACCCTTACGCGCCAGCTGACAGAGCCAGAGCTCTCGGTGTCGATCTTGTCTCCTTCGACCAAGCTATTTCCACCGCCGATTTCGTGTCTTTGCACATGCCTTTAACTCCGGCCACGAAGAAAGTCTTCAACGACGAAACCTTCTCTAAGATGAAGAAAGGTGTTCGTCTCGTTAATGTCGCTAGAGGCGGTGTTATCGATGAGGATGCTCTCGTTAGAGCTCTCGATGCTGGAATCGTTGCTCAGGCAGCATTAGATGTGTTCTGTGAGGAACCACCGTCGAAAGACAGTAAACTAATTCAACATGAAAATGTTACTGTCACACCTCATCTCGGAGCTAGCACAAAAGAAGCTCAGGTATCACTTCTTGATCTTCTTGATGTTACTTAATTCGTCTCTCTATGCCAACAACTGTTCGAGTTTATGAGATGAATGGTTCTTGATCTTTATAGGAAGGTGTAGCCATTGAGATAGCAGAGGCGGTTGCAGGGGCATTGAAAGGAGAGTTATCAGCTACTGCAGTCAATGCTCCAATGGTGGCTCCTGAGGTCTTGTCTGAGTTGACTCCTTACATTGTCTTAGCTGAGAAGATCGGGAGGTTAGCTGTTCAGTTAGCATCTGGAGGTAAAGGAGTACAGTCCATCAGGGTTGTGTATCGGTCAGCTCGTGACCGAGATGATTTGGACACTAGGCTACTCCGTGCGATGATCACAAAGGGAATCATTGAACCGATCTCAGATTCATATGTCAACCTGGTGAATGCTGATTTCATAGCTAAGCAGAAGGGTCTGCGTATCAGTGAGGAACGAATGGTGGTTGATTCATCACCAGAGTACCCTATTGATTCTATCCAAGTTCAGATTCTGAATGTGGAGTCGAATTTTGCTGGTGCTGTCTCTGAATCTGGAGATATAAGTATCGAAGGGAAGGTGAAGTACGGAGTTCCGCATTTAACTTGCGTGGGATCATTTGCTGTGGATGTGAGCCTTGAAGGGAATCTGATACTGTGCAGGCAAGTGGATCAACCAGGGATGATTGGACAGGTTGGTAACATACTTGGGGAACAAAACGTGAATGTGAATTTCATGAGTGTTGGAAGAACAGTTGTGAGGAAACAAGCTATAATGGCGATAGGAGTTGATGAAGAACCAAACAGCAAAACACTCGAGAGGATTGGAGGCGTCTCTGCTATTGCAGAGTTTGTGTTTCTGAAACTATAAAGTTTGAGATGGAATTGCAGTGAGAATAAAACTGTGACCCGGATTAATTAGGTTTGTTTATCCAGTGGTTAAGCTGTAGAGAATCTGTGGCAGTGTGAGTGAGTGTGAGTCTCTTAATTGGTACTTTTTACATTGGTGTTGATTTGCTTGCTTATGGTATGTAATGTTTTTTTTGGCTAAAGTCGTGTTTCTCTTGTTTCTTGATGTCAAAGAAATGAGTGTGTGTTAGGGAACCTGAAATCTTAGGGTTTAGTTGGCCCTTGTGAACTTCAGAACTTGTGACTAAAATGTGTAATTTGCAAACCTCATTGTAATCTAATGTGAAAATCCATTGAAGTCAGTTTCATTTTTCAACATCCTCTTAAAAAGAATCATACAACAATAAAAACTAGAAAGAAAACTGATATTAGAAGACAGAAACAATAAGGACCACTCTCTAAATCCTTTGATGTACATCACATTTTATCTGTCAAGCTATAAATAAATCGACTCTAGCTAGTATAATCATATAGGGTTTGGTGATGGAAACATGCGTATAGAAGTTTCTTCTTATTTAAGTTCATTTGGGACCTACAAAGCTGACGACCAACCAGTACTTAAAAATAGAACGGAGAGAATATGATTATTTTCAAAATGCAACTTGTTAGAGTGGACAAACGAATATCATTAGTTAAAGAATGTAATTATTCTCTTCGTTCGTTTGGGACTTTTTTGACTTCTTTAATGCCATATTGCCATGTGCCCAAATGGAATTAAGAATAAGAAATTACAAATATGTTATGGTGCACTGTGCACATCGAATAATTGAGTTGTTGTTTGTTGAATGAATTAAACAATTAGAAATGATGATAAAAAGTTGAGAATGCGTGTTAGTAAGAGTAATCCCAAAATGATGAAATTTCAAAATCAATCATGATAGAAACATAATACCCATAAAAGAGAGAGAAATTTATATACAATTACAAGTAGTTTTAAACTTTATAATACTGATGAGTGCTCGACACTATCTTAATAATTTATCAACAAGAACAATCAAAATTTATCTTTAAGTCACTTTTTATCTTTTCTTTTAATGGTGTGTTAAAGAATTGGAAACTAATAACAAAAAAAAAACGTGGAAAATTAAATTTAAAAAAAAACCACAAAAGAAGATGACAGTCTCCGAGTAAACACGAAACAGCGTTGAAGTCGCGCTCGCTCATTCGTAAAGTCAAGTTCGCAATCTCTGACGAGTGAGCTAAAAAAAGGCGCCTTTTTTGTTGAGTGTTCTCCTTTTTCAATGATCTCAAAACCAAACTCATCTTAAATAATGCCTGAATCGATTCCGCTCAACAAACCCCTTCATCAAATCAAAGCTCTCTCCTTTTTTCTTTTTCTCATTCTGGGTTCAGGGTTGGTGAGGTCCTACGAGTGTTGTTGTTGTTTCAAATTTTTGAGGTCTAGGTACGTATCTTGAGCTTTAATCTCAAATGAGGAATCTAGGGTTAGTCCAAATTACTCTGCTTTGTTATCTCTTTCTCTACTCCCGTACAAATTCTTTTGTCTCCTGTTTAAACTCTGAGGGTTTGGCTTTACTCTCGCTTCTCGAGCATTTTGATAAAGTCCCATTTAAAGTAGCTTCGACGTGGAAGAAGAACACATCTGAAACCACTCCATGTGGTAACTGGTTTGGTGTCAGTTGTGGTAGTTCTGGTAATGTCGAGATGCTTGATTTGCCTGCTTCTGGGGTTTCAGGCCAATTAGGTTCTGAAATAGGGGAGCTTAAGAGCTTGGTGATTCTGGATCTAAGTAACAACAGTCTCTCTGGTGTATTGCCTTCTAGTTTAAGGAACTGTACTTCACTTGAGTTTTTGGATTTGTCTAACAATGGCTTTTCCGGAGAAGTTCCTGATATCTTTGGTAGCTTGAAGAACTTGACGAATCTCTATCTTGATCGTAATACTCTTCGTGGTCTGATTCCTCCAAGTGTTGGCGAATTGGTAAACCTCGTAGCTCTGAGTCTGACTCGTAATGACTTGTCTGGCACCATTCCCGAGTCGATTGGGAACTGCAGTAAGCTGAAGTATCTGGCTTTGAACGGGAACAAGTTAAATGGTTCTTTGCCTGTGAGTCTCAATCTACTTGAGAATCTTGGTGACTTGTTTGTTAATAACAACAGTCTTGGAGGGAGGCTTCACTTCGGTTCTAGCAATTGCAAGAAGTTGGTGAATTTAGATCTGTCTTACAATGGTTTCCAAGGTGGTGTTCCGCCTGAAATTGGCAATTGTAGTAGCCTTCACTCTCTAGCCATCATCAACTGCAACTTAACAGGTACAATACCATCATCCTTGGGTATGTTGAACAAGGTTTTGTCTATTGACCTTTCTGATAACCGTCTCTCGGGTAGTATCCCTCAAGAGCTTGGGAACTGTAGCAGCTTAGAAACCTTGAAGCTGAACAACAACCAGCTCCAAGGCGAGATACCTCCTGCATTGGGAAAGCTAAAGAAGCTACAAAACCTGGAGCTTTTTGTGAATAAGCTGTCCGGTGAGATTCCTATTGGCATATGGAAGATTCAGAGTCTGACACAGGTGCTCGTTTATAACAACACTCTCACCGGGGAATTACCAGTTGAAGTAACTCAGCTGAAGCACCTTAAGAATCTTACGCTGTTTAACAACAGCTTTTATGGAGAGATACCAATGACGTTAGGCATGAATCAGAGCTTAGAGGAGGTGGACCTTCTTGGTAACCGTTTTACAGGGGAGATACCACCCTATCTCTGCCATGGACAGAAGTTGAGAATTTTCGTCTTGGGTTCTAATCAGCTTCATGGTACGATACCAGAGTCTATTCGTCAGTGTAAGACCCTAGAGAGAGTCAGACTTGAAGAAAACAAGCTTACAGGTCTTCTTCCGGAATTCCCTGAGTGTCATAGTCTTTCCTACGTGAACCTCAAAAGCAACAACTTCAAAGGATCTATCCCGCGCAGCTTAGGAGGCTGTAAGAATCTCATTACCATTGACCTTTCTCGAAACAAACTCACGGGTCTGATACCTCCAGAACTGGGAAATCTGCAAAGCCTTGGAGAGTTGAATCTTTCACATAATCATCTGGAAGGTCCTCTGCCATCCCAGCTATCAGGTTGTGCGAGAATGCTGTACTTTGATGTAGGGTCAAACTCATTGAACGGTTCTGTTCCATCGAGCTTCAGAAGCTGGAAAAGCTTGTCCACTTTAGTTCTCAGTGACAATAGATTTTTAGGAGCTATTCCACTGTTCTTGGCTGAGCTTGACCGCCTCTCAGATCTGCGGATAGCTCGAAATGCTTTTGGAGGTGAGATTCCTTCATCGGTTGGCTTGTTAAAGAGTTTACGCTATGGCTTAGACCTTAGTGGCAACGACTTTACAGGTGAGATTCCAACCGCATTGGNTACCTCTGCATTCAGCCTCCTTACTCAGCAAGTGCCATAACCCGCAACGAGTTTAAATCTTGCAAAGGTCAAGCCAAACTTAGCACCTGGAAGATCGCCCTTATAGCAGCTGGATCCTTTCTATCTGTATTGGCTTTGCTTTTTGCGGTGTTTTTGGTCTTCCGCTGCTGCAAAAGAGGAGCCAAAAAAGAAGATGCTAATAATGTACTCGCCGAGGAAGAAGGTCTATCCTTGTTGCTGAACAAAGTTCTTGCAGTCACTGACAATCTAGATGACAAGTACATTATTGGAAGAGGAGCCCATGGAGTTGTTTACAGAGCCTCTTTAGGGTCAGGCGAAGAATACGCTGTGAAGAAACTCAACTTTGCGGAACACGTACGCGCAAACCAAAATATGAAGAGGGAGATTGAAACAATCGGGCTAGTCAGGCACAGAAATCTAATTCGGTTAGAAAGATTTTGGATGAGGAAAGAAGATGGCTTAATGCTGTATCAGTACATGCCAAATGGAAGCCTGTATGACGTTTTGCACAGGCGTAATCAAGGAGAAGCCATTTTTGACTGGTCTGCACGGTTCAACACAGCCCTTGGGATTGCACACGGACTGGCTTATCTACACCATGATTGTCATCCACCAATCATTCACCGCGACATCAAACCAGAGAACATACTGATGGACTCGGATATGGAGCCTCACATTGGAGATTTTGGATTGTCTCGGATTCTAGATGACTCAAAGGTTTCAACTGCCACCGTTACAGGCACAACTGGGTACATTGCACCAGGTACGCTTACTTCTCAGCATAACACTTTTGCATTTTGTCACTGTTGGTTTATACATGCTCTGAACCTTTTTTATCAAACAGAAAATGCTTACAAGACAGTGAGGAGCAAGGAATCAGATGTTTACAGTTATGGAGTTGTTTTGCTCGAGCTGGTAACAGGAAAGAGAGCAGTGGACAGATCTTTCCCGGAGGATACCAATATCATGAGCTGGGTCAGATCTGTATTAAGTAGCTACGAAGATGACGATGATACTGCTGGTCCAATCGTTGATCCAACACTTGTGGATGAGCTTCTGGATACGAAGCTTAGGGAACAAGCAATCCAAGTTACAGACTTGGCCCTAAGGTGCACAGACAAGAGGCCGGAGAACAGACCATCCATGAGAGATGTGGTGAAACTTTTGACTGATTTAAAAGATTTTGTAAGAAGCACTTCAGGTTCAGATCAGTAGTATTGGATTTTGCATGTTCATAGTTTACTGTAATTTGAGAATCATTGCTGAAACAGAAGGGACATATGTATGAAGGTTTAGAAACAAGCTGCCAGGCCACTAATATAAATGTAACTAGGCCACTAATATAAATGTAACTATAATTGTGAAAATTTGAGAAACATACTGTATATATCCAAAGAGGCTTATTTTATTTCATAGTTGAATTGTTGGGAGAAATAAATTTACATACAAGAGAAAAGAGAAGCATCATGAATTTGTTTTATTTCATATGTTGAAATTGTTCGGAGAAATAATTTACAAAGAATAAGAGAAGCATGAATTTGCCCATCTCAGTATATTTTAACCAGTGCTACCGGAAAGCTCGCCAGAGAAGCCACTACCATACGACGTGGAACCAGTTGGTGTCTGCGATGATGTTGAGATCCCACGAGCTTTACGCATCTGCCTTAGTCTGAAAACATCTGTGGGCAGAGGCTGGCTTTGTACAGTTGCTGTATCCTCTTCTTCTTGCCCTGTTAATAGAGAGATATAGATAAAGAGTAAGACAAGTAACAATCATTAACAATGGTCGTTCTAAGGGAGAAATTATATTCATCTCCAGCTACGAAGTCCCAACCATTTGACTGATGGCATAAATGATTCACTTCCATGAGCCATAAATTATACACATTTTGAACATAAACATAAGCAAAGATAACTTACTGTCTGAATCTTTTCTCTTTGTAGCTCTTCTGTCTCTTGATAATCTTTGAGACCCACTGCGGGTTGGACCCGAGGGATCGTTTTGACTTGAAGCATTGCCTTTAGCAGCGAAACTCTGCTTTACATTTTGACCTGTTGGTAAGTCACTCTGCAAACATATCGACAGAACAACATCGACATTGGGTGTTGGACCTGATAATTGAGAGGATAGTGATAAACTAGTTGGTTAGTGGAAACTTTTCTCAGGTGCTCAATTCGAACAACTTGGAGTTGATTTATAGAGACTTACCGTCAACAATAGGCAAGTTAGCTAAAAACGCTAACAATGCAGGTGGAGTAGTCTTTGGTATTTCGTCAAATATGCTGGCTGATCCATGAGTTGCAGTAGCAGTTGCAGTTGTAGTCGCAGTCACAATGTTTGGGAAGGTGTTCGAAGCAGAAGCTGCCACTGGGTTTGCAGAACTAGCAAAATCTACAGTCAAACCATGAATGGTTCAGATTTAGCTCACAATTCAATTCATCATGCAGTCAAATGATTCTCCAAACTGCAAAGTGGAAATCAGATACCTGGTTTCTTTGTCGGGTCATAAACAACCATCTGAGATGTATCTGGATAAACAACTTTCGACGAAGAAGCTACACTACCTGTCAAGCACACAAGGCGGTTTATTTACTTCAGCCATCACCAAAATTCATAATCGATAACCCAGAAAACTTGAGAAATTACAGACCTATAGCTGCAGGACCATGAGGTAGATTTGTCTTCCCTACTTTCTTATCCAGATTCTTCACAAGCAACTATAATAGTGAACACATTGATCGGTTAGAATCAATACTTAGTAGTACTTACTAGCTGCATCATCAGTAGCTACTCGGGATTCTTGTGATTATTGCAAGTGACATACCTCTTGTCTGGCTGAATGATCAAGCTCCTTAGAACTGCATGGCCAAAGATCCATGTAACTGTACCGAGAAATAACATCTTGAAGTGAACTCTCTAGAGGAGTAGATCCCTCTTCCCCTTTTCCAGAAAGTGCTTCTTTCCTTCTCTGCTCAACCTACAACAAGGTTTTCATAGTAAAGAAATATCTCAGTGAAAACACTAGGAAGATAAGCCGAGTTCTCCATCAAACAGCCACACTTGATACTGGGCCCATCATAGTTGATCAAATTTCTCTTTATGAGGTGCACTCTGTCCTAGACTATTCTAGCAATAATTTATAGGATCTTCCATGCAATCACAAGCCAGAATGCAATAGACATAAATAATGGGACTCTTCAACAAACTTGTCATCATAAGTCATAACGGAGTCAACCAAAAGAACTACAAAAAAATGTTTACAAAACACAGGCGGCTAACTAAATTTGCTTTCCTACTATACATTGACAATACTCTGAGTTGACTACCTTTAGAATGCTAGCAAGATCTCCATATGTTTGCTCGAACTGTATGAATCTCTTCCAGACCTGCAAAACATATGGCAGGAAAAAAGTTAATCCTAGAAAGCAATTAGCACTAGGGTGTAACCTACTGGCCCCAATTGGCGTCTTTATTGTATTAGGATTTTCAACATTATTACATGTTAGCTAGGCAATAATATTGGACTATTTCAGTTGTAATTTCAATTTTCAAATGCTTGTCATCCTAGCACTGTTCACAAGGCTCTGATGTAAATCAAGATTACACCTCCAATTGCTAAACCATTATCATATTTAAGCATTTAGAAATGCTATAATCAAATCAGTTGCTCGGTTATTTCATTAGCAGGTTGGTTATTTTCCTAGTGTCTCTTTTCATGCTTAAGAACAAAAACTGCGTTAATTAATGGCTTTGAGGAAGAAAACATCCGTATCAGCGTACCTCAGCAGATTCTTCAGCTGGTAATGTGCTTAAAGCCCGCTCAAATAGAGCTCTGATATTTCTATCATCATTCAATCTAGTCAAGAAATCTGCATACCTATAATGCAAAGCAAAACCAGAAGGGTTAAAATTCTGTTCCAGGTAACTTTGGGAGAGAAAAACAATTTTGAGGAGATTTTATCTGAGAAGGCCCTAAAGTCTCATTATTTTCTCATTATAAAGGAAGAGATTCAAGTATATCTTCAAGAAATGAAATAGTAAGGCTGCAGTGACCCTCACTCAAGGATGTAAACAGGTTCACTCATATAGAGTTTCAATCCCTCCTCAAAGATCTTATGAGCAACCTGCATAAGTATACAAACATAAGCAATTTTATTGTGAAACTGAATTGAAGTCAGATGCTACATTTATATATTTGTCTTGCGAGAATGACGTGTTAATTTTTCTGTTAAAGATTCGATCAAATCAAGACAAAGATGAATATACAAGAAATAAAAGTACTTTGCCAACAAATTAAGAGATTAAGTGCATCAATAACCAAAACACCCCCAATTTTCAAATCATTTGGACTTTATTATCACAACAGCCTCCTGGCTTTTACTTAAAGCACTAAGAGGAAGATAAGACAAGTGGGTTGTGAACTTGACTGAGCGACCATACTTACTTCATAATCAATTATTTATATACCAACAAGACCAAACAAAAAAGCAGTTCCAAATAACACATATACCACATAGTGGGAAAGAAAATCCACCTTTGGATCCTTGTCAAGACAAAAGACCATCGTAGCAAAAGCAATATACACATGATATGTGCAGCTAGGAGATTTTCTAGCGTCTAAAAAGTACTTGCGAGCAGCTTCAACACCCTCGGCCCTCCGGAGAAAGCGAAGAAACTGCAAAAGAATATAAAAGTATATCATATGAGAAAGTTTCGAGAGAAAAGAAACAATCTAAAAAATGAAAATTATTATACGTGAGGATATATAGATGGAGAAAGCAAGTATGGTGGAAAAATATAATAGTCAGCGTGTAACTATGAAAAGCATATATGCTTTTTATGCCAATCTTCGCAGTCCTGAGTTCAGTATACTTACTTGTATATGTGCCAAAGAATTTGTGCTAGTTCCCAAAATGCTTTCATACAATTTCTTTGCTGACTGCAAAATCATAAAACTATAAGCAGAGAGTACGAGAACAATTAATATAGCTAGAAAATGAGAAGCAAGCAGCAATAATAAGAACCTGAATTGCCCCACGAGATTCCTCCATCTCGGCATAAGCATATTTCAACAGTTCTGAATCTGATATAAGAGAGTGGGCAATGAGACACTTAAAAATATATAAAGACTCGCAGAATACAGACAACAGAGACAATAGACTTCTTAAGAGTAGATAAAAGATAAGATTAAAACTTTAAGCCAGTAGGTTAGCAAAGATTCATAGTCAAACCTCCACAAAGTAACTAATAGTTCCTAGACAAACAGAAATAAAGGATAGATTAGAATTACCAGGAATGGCTTTAAGGGCTCGCTGAAATACTTTGATTGCGGCATCTGTAGAACCAGATTTTACGTGCCAGTCCGCATAGTCATACCATACATCAGGATAGTGATATAAACACATCAGACACTGTAAAATAAAAGTAATAATCAGCTAATTAAGAAATTTAATCCTCCTAAACTTCAGCAAGAGCATATCACTGACTCTTCCCATACCTGTTCATAGGCATATATAATCCGCTTAGTTGACGAGGCCGTGTCAATCCTTTGAGGGTTTCCTCTGAAAGTTACAATTGTATTAGAAGCTTGTTATAATTTTAAAGGACTTGTTAAAGAATAATAAAATGCATAAGACCTAATCATCACTAGTTGAATGCAACTGGATAGTATTCATTCCAGGTTTCTAGTTCCTATCATAATTAAATAAATTAATCAGCAAAATAAGAGACAGAACGAGATTAAAAAAAAAGTCTCATCATTAGTTGTACACCGAACAGAACCAAAATTATTCCAAGGGACCAATTAACTGTTGCCATATAATAATATCTAGCTTTGTGATGAAAAATGGCGAAGCAGCTACGTAAAAATGTATGTCATTACTGAATGAAAAGAAAATTAAAGTAAAAAAGTAAGATGATATTTTGGGGGTTTACTTTTCAAAGGATAAAAACTTTTTCCAGGCCACCCACTGAATTTCTTCCTGCATAAAACCATAAGACAGTGCAAAGTAGCACAGTGAGCAAACCATGCTCAATCGAAATCTGAAAGAACTTATAGCTCAATATGTATTTCCTATCTAATAACCTGATCTCTTAACGTGAATTTATGCTCATAATGCCTTTTTGCCAATTTATGATTCAATATATCCAACATCGTCGAATTCAAAAAGATAAGAATGAAATGGATGGGAAATTCATTACCTTGGAAGATCCTGTTGGTGGGACAGCAAGCATGTTCCAATCAATTTCTTCAATGTACTTCTTGCGCTCCCTATATACAGCTCTTGCGCTGTTAAATTTTGGTTGATACTCATTTATAAGTCCTTTTGCCTGCTCACATGATTAGATAAGAGACCATCCATCAATTAAACAAAGAGAAAGAATTTCGAACCTGCTGCTAATACACTAAAAATTCAGGAAAATAAGAAACCACACAATTTTAAGTTTCTTAGAAGTTTACCAATTGACGGTTAACCGAATTTTCGAAGTTTCTCATAATCTTTCCAAAGTTGTTCAACGTGGTGGGTAGGAGTTAATATAGCTCTCTGATACACTTTTCGGAGTCGTTGCGAATCTTCGTAGGAGTTAAGAGCCTGCACGAGAATCTATTAGTTTCTTTGCAATAAAAAGTATCAAGGACAAAGTGAGAATGATATAACGAACCGGAAGAGATTTTAAAAAGGTAATGTACTCGGTCCATATAGGCCCAGATGCTATGTCTGTACCTGGAGATCATACAACAAAATAAACGAGCATCAGTAGTGCCTAAGTTATATTCTGTGTTGGCATATTCTAGAGAAACTAGAGCTCTAAATGGATGCAACAAGAAATTTATTAATAGAGCTAGACGATTGGACACAGTTTTTCAGGATTTCAAGTATTATGAACACCTCAATTTGCGACACGACGTGCTTCTACCTTAATCAACATAACACGCATATCCTTTACAGTCAGCATTTATCCAAACTATTATTTCCATGCCTTTAAACGAAATCAGCATAACTGGAGAATCTAATGTAAACAACTCATAACAGTATTACTTATACAATTATGTCAAAAACAAAGGTATACAAGAGTTCGGAACTATACTAAACATAAAACTGATCACTACACATAACTGTTTCCATTACTCACAAGCGATTTTTTTCCCTTTACTTATCGGACATGTACACAAGATTGAAAAATGAAGAAAACAAAGTAGAGCCAAACGCCTGAAGAGAAGTAATACCGATATAGTTAAGCATAAACTCGAAAGCCTTCGTGGTCTCCTCTTGACCCTCAGCTCCCTTCTTGTCATAGACCTTTCTGATGAACCGAATGTAACATTGCCTAAGACAAATAAGATGTTTGAGTTACAACGAAACAATGACTAGGAAATAGATCTTATATTGACTCTCTCTCTTATGAACGAGTTAAAAGAAAAAGGGAAAGGATCTCATACCAGAGAGGAACTTGAAGGCAGGTCAACAGACAACGACTAAATATCTGTTTCGTAGCATCATCATTGTTTACAGCCATCTGTGCCTCCACATACTGCTTCCAATATCTCGCCTACAGAGGATATCACAATAAATCCGGAAACTTTTCAGCACAATTAACCCCCAAACCCAAAAATACGCGGAAGCAAACTAATGGGGAACTTACAGAAGTGGGATAAAGTGACAAAAGCTGCTCATAGATCGGCGTCGCCTGTGAAATTGGTAAATGCTGAAGAAAGCAAACAATTTTACAAAACCCAACAATTAAAAATCTGATTTTTCAAAAAAATAAAAGAAGGAGAAAGTATTGAAACTGGGGAAAGAGTTGTGTACCAAGGCTCTCTTGGCCAAAGCCTCTGCTTCCTCAACATTGTACTTATTATTATCAGCCATAATTTTTCCACCTCCGGATGAACAGTCCTTCAAAAGGAGATACAAGTAAAATCCAAATCTGAGATATATTCAATCAGTGCATGTATGTAATAATCTTCCGACAAGTCCAGCTAAAGCTTGTGCTGCTGCCTCAACGCCACCAAATTTTGCCCCAGAAAAACAGACCTTCTAAAGCTTACCCAACAAGTAAACCCTAATTTTGAGATTCTCCTCCGACGGGTCTGGCCGAAAACACACAACCTTATTGTCCAACGGAGAAACTCAAAGCTACCACCGTCCGTCTTCTTTAGGAAACCAAAAACAACAATCCGCGGTTGTCCCAACGAGAGAGCACGAGGATTCGACTATATAGCAAAAACAAGGGAATTTTTATTTGGACCTGGATTTAAGGCCCATCTATTGGAATTTGGGCCTATTATTATGCCTTATATTGGACTCAGGCCGTTCATTGTAGTTTGTCATGAAACATCCTTCCACTTTTACAAGGAGTTGCTAATTGGAAACCCTTTAAAGTTTAAAGGAGTTGCTAATTTATGTTGGATGTCTATGAAGCAAGAGCAAGATCCAACATTTGGTAATGGTGACAACAATGATTCGATCTTTGCTTCGTAAACCCAGATGTATATAGTACTAGATAAAGCCCGCAGAATGTGCGGGTTTAAAAATTGTTGATAAACAGAAATCCTAAATCTTAAAAAAAAATTCAAAAATATATAAAGAAATTTTATTTCCTAAAGTAAATATATAAATAATTTAAGTTAGAAAATATTTTTATTTACTTTCATACATTTATTTATATGTTTATATTTTTATAAATTATAACAATTATTACAATAATTTAAAGCTAAACTATATCTCACTAAAACTTTTGCCAAATACTCATCATTACAAATATTATTATTGTCAAATTTCAAAAACGTTTCACAACTTATTCACAAAATATTTTACATGCAACAAATTCATCAAAGCAACATCTAATAAGTAACCACATACAATTTTACTCTATGTTTTACCATTCAAAATATGTTCTTACACCCAAAATTATTTTATTGTTAAAGTATGCTCTTTATCACCACCTATAAAATGTCTTCTAAACAAATTAAATAAAATTTATGTTGTTTTACTTTCATTTTGGCATAATTATAGTTCTTATAATTACTAAAATTATTTTGTGACATAGTTTTTTTAACCATGAAGTTTTTTTTACTCCAAAGATATTGGATGAACAACTAGTGAAAATTATCTACTCGATTACAATGATTTTATGACTAACCCAATAAAAGTTGAGAAATTGAAAGAAATATAATATAATATAATAAAAAATTGAAAATTATAATCATGATGGTATATATAAGTCTTAGATAATTCAGATATATAAAATAGAAACTTTATATACAATCCAAAACATGACATATGTCATAATCACGTTAAGGATCAACGACCTATTTACTCTTCAGAAGTATCCAATTGTACCAATACAACTTAAAGTTATGACCTCGTCTCAAATATTTTTGAATCATAAATTCTCAACTTATTTTTACCCGAATCAAAAGTTATCATATATTTTTCCATATAGATAGTTTAAACTGTTTACGAACCTAATCCGATAGAAAACCACATAAATCCAGCTAGAAACCAATTTTAAAATGGTATACCATTCCAACTTCCCAAATTTGAAACCGCTTCTCAATAATTCGATCAAGAAAACTCTAAATTTTGACCAGAAACATCAATCACCAACTTATCTTCCAAACTTATAATGCTACTAACTGTAGAATAACTTTTGGAACCTCCATCAGTGTCTCCATCCTCGATTAAATTAGCGGGCATTATATACTTTAATTTTATTTTATTGCATCTGATAGCTTCCATCGAAAAACCTGCACGAATCAAAGACCCACGCAATAGATCGACAAAATTACATCAGAAAAAGAAAAATCAAAGATCAAAGTTTTTGATATAAACATGTAATGTTATGTAGATATAATGTTATTTTCTTAATTAGTTGTCTTATTATGTTTCAAAAACAATAATTCTTTTGACATAACTTATGTTATTCTTTTTAAAATTGTTATTCACTATTTATTTATTAATAATAATATACATGCTTAGTGAATTACTTTTTTTTTATACATGTCAAAATCTTATTGAGAAAACACGTATAATATAAGTAGCGTACAATGGAAATAGATTAGTTTTGTTAATTTTCCTTTTTGATTTAGAAATTTTTTTTAGATATAAACATGCAAATTTTATTTAGATTTAATGTTATTTTCTTAATCAGCTGTTTTGAAAAACAGTAACTTTTGACATGTGTCAACATCTCATTAGTATACGTGACATGTGGCTAATTTGAAAACCCAACTTTATATAATAAGATTTTTAATATAATAAAAAGGTTAGTTCAGACTTCAGTTCAAGCTTTTTTCCTAAGACTGCCAATCAGCTCTTCATGAACTTCGTTTTCTTCGCATGTGCCTTCACAAATC
This sequence comes from Camelina sativa, assembly GCF_000633955.1. Lineage (NCBI taxonomy): Eukaryota > Viridiplantae > Streptophyta > Magnoliopsida > Brassicales > Brassicaceae > Camelina > Camelina sativa. The sequence continues at coordinate 8,489,197 of NC_025698.1, forward strand.
CTTTTGCAGTACTCAGTGTCCAAAATTGGCTAACCATAAAAAAATAATAATTTTTTTTTTGTGCCAAACAAAGACATAAAATTTAATGTGTTAGGTTATACAGTATAAAGGTTATATAGTATGATTATACAACCAAATATGGATGATACATAGTATATTTATTTTACCATGTAGTGGTTGAGAATCTTTGTAACAGTGAAACTTTGATATGGATGACACATAATATATTTATTTTAGTTGTTTTTTTAATATAATAAGATTACAATTATATTAAAACTGTGATCTCTGATCGTTAAAATTGACATATGTTACGATTTGATGAATTTCTAACTTTGATATTTAATCATTAAAAAAATTGACGCGTGTCACGATATGATGAGTTTTTAACTTTGATCTCTGATCGTTAAAATTAACACGTATCACGATCTTGTGAGTTACTAACTTTCAGAACCAAAGTTTATATAATAAGATGCGCTGGTTAGTTTGCTTTATTTCTTCTATTTCCAAAATCAAATCAATTTTAAGTTTTACTCTCACATGCATGTTAAATATATTTACGAAAATGAGCTATATATACGCATGCATATCCATAATTAGCTTAAACGACAGAGATGAAGAAAGTTCATGTCATAATTGTTATATTTGTTTGGTCATATATCTTATTTTTGTATCCTTACTAATATAATTTGTACACAAATTAAAGTATGTATGCGTGAGTTTACCTTTTAATGTGGCAACATCCGTTTTTTTTATACGTTTAATTTCTAATGCACATGTTTCTTCTTGTATTTTCTGAAAACTTTAAGAAATTTTGTTTTCAGTTAATTAATGTCTTTTATCATATACTAAATCTCTCTCTTTTCTTATACGTGTGCATGAGTATTTTGTATACACTTGTCTTTTTTGCTAAGTGAGTAATATATATCATACAAGTCACAAGTGCAACAAAAGTTAGTTGTTTTCCAAGTTTTCTTAGAGTAGAGGGCGCAACGTGTTACACCGGGGGATAGTTTTCTTAGAGTAGTAAATGACTTATTGTCTCTCGCTTCTCAAAGTTTAGTTGTTTTCAGTTAATTAATGTCTTTTATCATATACTAAATCTCTCTCTTTTCTTATACGTGTGCATGACTATTTTGTATCGCACTTGTTTTTCTTTGCTAAGTGAGTATATATATTTATCATATAAAATGAAAAGTTAGGATTTACATATTGTTTACCTAAACCTTAGTTCCTTGGCAACAAAAAAAAAGATAAAAAACAACTAAACTTTTGTTGCACTTGTGACTTGTGTAAGTCTTCAAATGAGCCAGCAGGTCATTAGATTCCGAATTCTTTTCCGATGTCGTCTTGTATTGATAGAGTTTATGATCTCAGGGTCAATGATCCTGGTATAGCCGGTGGGATTAGTTGGTAGTTATGTAGATTCTTATTATGTTTCCAAGTTGAGTAAAAAACTGTCTGAGCCACAAGTTTTCTTAGAGTAGAGGGCGCAACGTGTTACAACGGGGGATAGTTTTTTCTTAGAGTAAATGACTTATTGTCTTGGACTATGGTATAGCCGGTGGGACTATAAAGAGATTTCTCATATGTGTTCTTAAATGAATAAATTAAACTCGTTACAAGACAAGTCACTTTACAAAGATTATCTCCAAATACTCCTATGAAAAATCCTAAATATATATAAAAAGAACAAAGATGAGAATTGAGAAATACCAACACCGGGCTCTGTAAATACAATTGTCAACTTCCTCCACCAGTTAAACTTTACAAGATTAACTAGTAGCATAACGCACTTGAGTATCATCACAAAATCCATCTCCAGCTGCACCAGATTCTGAGGATCGGAGAATATTGCTTTTAACGACGATAAATCAAAGAACGTCACATCATCGTCAATCTATTCCTCATATACATCGAGGTTCTCAAGCTTAACCAAGAATGTCAAGCTCCCTGTACAAATTTTTTTGTCCTGGAGCTTCATAAGAAACTACCATTAACAGAGCGAACATATGCAAACAATGGACTTACACATTTGATGTTTTCGATAAACCCCAAGCAGCAAAGTTAATGGTATGAAAGCGAATGAACGCATTGAAGTTACGAACGTATAAACCCTTAATCCAGTACCCGGAAACAAAAATCCCAATTCTTATTATCAAATCCGAGAAAGAAACAAACGATTTAAGCGAGAAATCGAACCTAGATTTTCTTGAGATGACAATGCAAAACACGAGCAACTAGCTACGTACGTCTAAGCATGCAGTGATACAGCCAAAGCATGAGTATGTTTGTATGCATTTCTTCTATAAGCTTCCTATGGTATTGCATGTAATGTTGTGACTGAATGATCACCTAATGGCATTGCACCATAATGAAAGGTCGTCACATAGACAAGCGTGAATCTTGATGATGACATATATATATAGATTCGTTGTTTCCAGAGGAATATTATTAATCTTGGTCCTTCCTTATTTGGATTAAGCATAAAATATTCGTCATCTGTACTAGGTTTTTAATTTACTCTGTTTTGACTCAATTTATTACTTGGCGTTGTTTTCTTATCTAGAGGTTTTTGAAGTCTGCTTCGATTGAAGGACTTTAGGTTTCTTGTTCTATACTCCGGGACTAATTTGAAAACGATGTGCGACTATAGTATACTAGTAATGTATATAAACGATGTCTGCTGAACTGAAACCTAAATAAATCAATATCCCTTTTGTGATCATGTATGTACGTAATATATAACAAACAAAAAACAATGGAGGATTTTGGATTATAATATGGAAGATACATAATAGGTTGGAGAATCGGAATCTGGATTCAATTCGAAAGGGAAAGTAGATTGATCTCCATTTGAAACCCAATTGCATGTTTTTAAAAAAAAAAAATAATGATCTCTTTTATTCATCTTGCTTCTTTCCACAAGGGACAACATTTCAAAAGTTAGTTACAGTGCAAAGCAAAGATGAAAAAGATGAAAGAAAAGACAAGTAGTGAATATAGAACTACTCTTGTGAAGCAACAAAAAGAATTGTGGAACTCATCGTGAATACCATCGACTGTTGAAAGAAACGAAACCAAAACCAAGTGGTTAAGAAGGTTTCTAAGACATTTAGAATTGCTGTGGTAGAACAATTATGTTTTTAGATTGAAGAACAAGAGAGATATGACGATGAGCAGAAGAGAGCGAAGCCAAGAACAAAATAGAAAGGAAACGACCATTTTTTCCTGTGATTTTATAGAAATCGCAGATTCAATAACACTAGATTTGGTAGTTTATTTGAAAATCACAAATTAAATAACATGTATTTTTTTTTTTTTTTTTTTTTTAACTTTTAAAATACTTGCCTCATCAACATCCCCTAAATTCCACAAAAACTTCTACAGTCCATGTTTCAGTACACCCCTTTTCTTTTATCCTGTACTTAAATATTTTTTTTTTCTAATTGAGCAATCATGCCTATCTTACCTTGTTAATTCTGATCCAGCTCTACATGTTAGGTATTTACAATACAAAAAAATATGTTAGGGTGGTCCAAATCCATTCTTAGTCCATTTGTTATAAGATTATAAGAAAACTATTGACAGTTTCTTCTCTATATATTAAGGAGGTTCAAATCCATTCTTGGTCCATTTGTTATTTCTTTTGTACTCTACTAAGAAAGTACTGTATCTCTATGACCTTTTTCCCATAGGAATATATCTCATAATCTTTGCAGGATATATGTGTTTCAACCCCAGTTGTTTTTCAAAATATTGTGACAAAAAATAATTCTACCTATATAAAGAACTTAGGGGATGCAGCAAAATATTAATATATCCATTCAACAACTTCATCACACACACATATATATAAGCCAAATTGGTTTGTAAAAAAACCAAATATATAAAGAACTGCAACAAGCGCTTGGTACTCATAGATAATGTACATGCGATAACATATTTGTCCTGAGTGATATGTCATGACAAATCACATAACGATGGCTTTGTTAATTTATAATGCAAGCTTTAATTTTCCACATAACAGAAACATGGCTTGAGTTGGCCCATTGACATTTGTTCTGTGCTTCTCGTTTGCCTTTTAATTTGTGTCTGAATCTAAAAATGTGGAATATCTTTTTAAAACCATAATGACTTTGCTATCTATGAGCCATACATATACTACTCTTTTTGGATTATTCAAAGATAATAATAAAGTACTTTCTATCTTTTTAAATAACAATCTTCTAATAGTCATATTCAAACTGACAACCAAACATTTAATCATATGATTCATTAGCTGTACCCATTCAACTTTTTCAAAATAGTTGAAAAAATTACACATATGTTAAAAAATATAATTTTAAAAAGAAAATAAAGATATTTTCCATTTATGTTAATGATTTTTTCAGACAAATGTGCCAAAAACATTAATGAGTAAATTTTTAAATACATTGAATAATAGAAAAAAAATCTAGGGTTCTTAATGACTAAAACTTTCTACGGTGAAGATTCATCTATATTCATCTAACGGCTCTTGTTTATCTTTACACATCATCCTAAGATTATTTTAAATAGAGGTTTTCATTACTCTCTACCACACTCTCATACAAAAAAAAAAAAAAAAAAAAAAAAAAAATTCCAGTTTGATACTTTTCAACCATTTTTCTTTTATAATATTCCTCTTCTTCTTTTGCCTTTCGCTTCTTGTTCTATCCCGCTCCTTATTCTTGTAACCTATCTCTTTTCTCGGCTTATCAAGGTACTTACTGGTTCAATTTAATTTGTTGTTCACTATTTTATTGTTTTATATACAGTTCATGTTAATGATTATATGTATATATATATATATTTTTTTTTCAACCATTTCTCATTTTTATTTTTTATTAAGCTGTGAATTTTTTTTGTTTATTTATTTGATTAATGTGTTATTGGGATGAAAGATCATACTAGTAAATAATTTTTTTTTTAATGTTTTTTGTTGGTGTCGGATTTGAGATTTTACACCTTGTTGCCTTGAGAGATTTAAAAAAAAACTTTAGAAATGTTGTTTGTTGTGTCCTTGTTTCAATAGCATATATATATCACCGAGTTTTACATACTTGATTATCATGTTAGGGTTCCATAATTTTTAGGAAAGCTTTGCGTTTATACTAATAAAAAGAACTTTTAAGGAGGACTAATAGTGTGAGTGAGACTCTTTCATTTATTAGTCTTAAATAAAACGGCTTTTTATTTTTTTCTTTATTATTATTATTTTTTTAACAAAACAACAACCATATTTTACTAATCTTCAACTTTTTCTATTTGTATAATATAGGAACCCGCTCCGGCAACAATGGCCTCAAGAATTACTCCCTTCGATGATTCTAAGGAGTTTCATCAGGATGGTCCTAGTACCGGCCTTCCCCCTCCTCTACTGATCACGCCCATTCAAACTATTAGACCAACATCTGCTGACTTCAACGAATACTCCGATAACGCAGATACCGGTCCAAGTGTTGCTCCAACAAAACTAGAATCTTGGCAGGAGTTGAAGGATGGAACCTACACTACAACCACCGACCTTCCTGCTCCGTTAATGATCACCCCTCTGCAGATCATTAGACCATCTTGTGGCGTTAATGACTGCTCCATTGATGTGGCTGCTGGTTCAAGTACTGCTTCAGAAAAACGACGACCTGGCCGACCAAAGGGTTCCAAAAACAAAAACCCGACGCCCTCAACGAAGAAGTCAAAAACAGAAGATCCAAACAGCAGAAAGATTACTGACATTAAAAACTTTGATTCAGGCATAACTGAAGCAGAGAATGATACCGGAAACCGTGAGTTAGTGGAGTCAGTTCTGACGAGGTTTGACGCGGTTAGAAGAAAATTTTGCCAAGAGAAACTCGCAAAAGGTATCCTTACAACGGCTGACAGTAACTGCAGGAATATGAGGGTCCAGACTAACAAGAGAAGGAGGATTGGTCCAGTCCCTGGAGTACATATAGGCGATATTTTCTACTATTGGGGTGAAATGTGCTTAGTTGGCCTTCACAAACAAACCGTCGCTGGCATTGACTATATGACGGCAGAAGATGGCACAAAGGAATCTCTTGCAACAAGTGTGGTAACATCATCACGACTGTACGATAACCAAACCGAGGATCTTCAATGGTTGATATACTCCGGACATGGCGGAAAGAAGAGTTTACCTCGTGATCAAACTTTGAACAAGGGGAACGGGGCACTACATACAAGTAGAATAAAAGAGACGGACGTTAGAGTCATCCGAGGCAAAGCCGACCCCTGTGATAATGGTAAAAAGGTATATATCTACGATGGACTTTATCGAGTTTCTGAGACATATGAGATGATAGGAGAAACTGGTTGTAAGGAGTACAGGTTTAGAATGGAGAGGAAACCAGACCAACCTAATTCTGGTTATGCAAACTGGAAATTAGCTGAAGATTTGAGAACGCGTGGCATGAGTACATTGAGGCGGCATGGTTTTGTAAACCAAGATTTGTCTTTGGGAAAAGAGCGTTTACGGGTCCCGCTGTTTAACGATGTCGATGAAGATGACAACGCGATGCCTGAAGACTTTGATTACATCACATCTCAGGACTACTCAAGTATGGTGCCCAATATCCATATCGATGGCCAAGAAGAACTTGGATGCCAGAATTGTCAAGGTCAGTCATGTATTGATCATTTAAGCTGCATGTGCATGCAAAAAAATGGTGGCAAATCACCATACCATAACTCCATTT
>NC_025698.1:8497951-8502370 GCF_000633955.1 Camelina sativa
TACTTTTTTTTTATCATTTGTCCCTTTGTCATTTTTAATTTCCTTTGTCTGCAAAAAAAAAAAAATCTTTGTTTTTATGTTTTTGTTTGCTGTTGTATCTTCTTTACAAAAAAAAAAAAAGAAAAAAAAAAGTTGTCGAATTTTGTATCATATTTTTACCTAATCATCAAATTCATTATCTGATTATTAGAGGCTCAAAATCTGGGGTTAATTAATTTTAATAGATTTTGTTTTTTTGAATAGATTTAATAATAATAAAGAGATAAGAAAAGAAAACACAATTATGAAGAACCCTATGTTTTTATATAATTAAGTAATTGACGAAGGAAGAAAAATAAAATAAAAGGCTCGGTCTGGGTATTATTATTTTTCTGGTTACCCTTCTTCGTAAGTCTTATAACTTTCTCGGGTCTCTATCTCTCTGTTTCCTTTGTTTGATTTTCATCTATACATCTGTTCTTAATTTTCTGGATTAGGGTTTTCTTTGATTTCTCTATGCTCTGGGGCAGCCGTCCGTCTTCCTAAGAAATTCACTTTCCATTTCTGCTGTTCTTGGTGCCTTTGATCACGAATTCGGTAGAAATTGTTACGGTCTGTCGTTATTAATTAAAAAAAAAAGGTCAAATCTTTTTCAGACCAAACTGCTTAGATTCTTTCATACGTTTTCTGACTTCTTGTCTAACATATAGTATCTCGTTTTCGATTTAAAAGCCTTCCTTCCCTGTAATCGTTTAGATGATATTGTGATGATGATCTTGTTTGTTTCGCAAAAGTGTTTATTGAGGGATTTTTTTGGTACTTGTTCTTTTCAGTAGTAAGTATATTGTTGTCGTTGTGAGCTATGAGTAGAGATTCCAAAGGAAGAGCATGGTATGGTAAAGTCTACCGTAGATTGGAAACGATTCTTGTGGATGTGGACAGTTTTGTTTCTCAGGTACTTTTTGCTACTTCCCTAGTCTGTCTCTCTGAGTTTTATAAAAAAAGATGTAGAGTAGAGGGAAATGAAGTCTCTCTTTGGTTCTTCTTCTTATGTTGGACAGGGTAAGGTTTCTTTAGAATCAAATGATTCTGTAAAGGATGAACCAGAGGAACCAATGGAGGGGGAGAAGTTATCAGACTCTGTGTTGATTGATGACAAGTTTGAAGAGCTTTGTGATGATGATCAGACAGCTGGCACTTCCCTTTNCTGCCGATGCAAGTCTTGATAAGCGCGAAGGAGAAAGGAAACGTTGCTCGGTTCATGAACCACAGCTGCTCGCCGAATGTTTTCTGGCAACCTATTGAATATAAAAACAAGGTTGGTAGATATGTTCGCATTGGGCTTTTTGCAATGAAGCATATCCCTCCAATGACTGAGTTGACATATGNATCTATGACTGTAATAACATGTAATGATGATACTTTTGTATCTCCCTCTGGGATTTCTACGGGTGTCCCAAATCTAATCCCATTCGCTACAGAGANGTTGAGCGTATTGGAGAAGATGAGGTACTTTACAGAGGCAGTCAGATTTGTCTATGTGGTTCAGTCAAGTGTCGTGGCTCTTTTGCCTAATCTCTGTACTTTTTTTTTATCATTTGTCCCTTTGTCATTTTTAATTTCCTTTGTCTGCAAAAAAAAAAAAATCTTTGTTTTTATGTTTTTGTTTGCTGTTGTATCTTCTTTACAAAAAAAAAAAAAGAAAAAAAAAAGTTGTCGAATTTTGTATCATATTTTTACCTAATCATCAAATTCATTATCTGATTATTAGAGGCTCAAAATCTGGGGTTAATTAATTTTAATAGATTTTGTTTTTTTGAATAGATTTAATAATAATAAAGAGATAAGAAAAGAAAACACAATTATGAAGAACCCTATGTTTTTATATAATTAAGTAATTGACGAAGGAAGAAAAATAAAATAAAAGGCTCGGTCTGGGTATTATTATTTTTCTGGTTACCCTTCTTCGTAAGTCTTATAACTTTCTCGGGTCTCTATCTCTCTGTTTCCTTTGTTTGATTTTCATCTATACATCTGTTCTTAATTTTCTGGATTAGGGTTTTCTTTGATTTCTCTATGCTCTGGGGCAGCCGTCCGTCTTCCTAAGAAATTCACTTTCCATTTCTGCTGTTCTTGGTGCCTTTGATCACGAATTCGGTAGAAATTGTTACGGTCTGTCGTTATTAATTAAAAAAAAAAGGTCAAATCTTTTTCAGACCAAACTGCTTAGATTCTTTCATACGTTTTCTGACTTCTTGTCTAACATATAGTATCTCGTTTTCGATTTAAAAGCCTTCCTTCCCTGTAATCGTTTAGATGATATTGTGATGATGATCTTGTTTGTTTCGCAAAAGTGTTTATTGAGGGATTTTTTTGGTACTTGTTCTTTTCAGTAGTAAGTATATTGTTGTCGTTGTGAGCTATGAGTAGAGATTCCAAAGGAAGAGCATGGTATGGTAAAGTCTACCGTAGATTGGAAACGATTCTTGTGGATGTGGACAGTTTTGTTTCTCAGGTACTTTTTGCTACTTCCCTAGTCTGTCTCTCTGAGTTTTATAAAAAAAGATGTAGAGTAGAGGGAAATGAAGTCTCTCTTTGGTTCTTCTTCTTATGTTGGACAGGGTAAGGTTTCTTTAGAATCAAATGATTCTGTAAAGGATGAACCAGAGGAACCAATGGAGGGGGAGAAGTTATCAGACTCTGTGTTGATTGATGACAAGTTTGAAGAGCTTTGTGATGATGATCAGACAGCTGGCACTTCCCTTTGCCACAAAGATCCAATATCTTCTCCAGCATCTCAATCTATGACTGTAATAACATGTAATGATGATACTTTTGTATCTCCCTCTGGGATTTCTACGGGTGTCCCAAATCTAATCCCATTCGCTACAGAGATTCAAGCTACACCTGTTCAAGACAGTGTGGCCAACACTAGGTCCTTTAGCAGCAACTCTATGAAAGGTTTGTGGCTGTTCTCTCATCTTTTTTTCTACAAGTCTTGGAGTTGCTATTCTCTGCAGTTTTGTTAGTTTCATCATGTTCAACTCTTCGTGTGTAGTTAATCAAGATGAGTTCTGCATTGAAGACTTCGATGTTGGTCCCTTGGATACCATTGATTTGTATGACATGACAACTCGAGAAGACCCCTCAGATTTTGACGACAATTTGCTATATGCAACGCGTGACAGGACTAAGCAACTCAGATCATTCAAGGTGGTCCTCTCTCTCTTTCTCTCACACATATACACAAATGTGTTTGTGCACGTACTTTCAACAGCAACAGCTAGTTTCGGACCATGGGGAAACAATTTTTAGTTCCATCCTATGAAAGTTGAAAAGATATGCATGATCTATCAATCTGTCATAAGATTGAATACTGTTTTCCCAATCTCCTTATTCCTAATATGTTTCTTCTTTACCATCAGAGAAAGATAATGGATGCTTTAACTACCAAAAAAAGAAGAGAGAAGGAATATGAGCAGCTTGCAATATGGTTCGGAGACGCAGACATGGGTTGTGATCTTGTAAACACTAAAGAACATGCTAACGCTAAAGAACATGCTACAACTTCTCCAGACTCCAAAAGCTCACAGTCAAATGTGCCATTTGTATCAGAAGATTCTGAGTGGGAGATATTGTAAAGATAAAAAGGAGTTCTATTTTGGTGAGGCTCATGTGATGCTTTTGAACATATCAAGAATAATTTTGTAACTAATATGGAAAAAACAAATTCTTCTTTCGGTTCCGTCTAGTTTCTTTGGTGCTTTAGACAAGAAAATTGTTCCAACTAAGCATGGAACAAGTATGGTTGATTAGATAAAAAGCAGGAGATTAACACATCTGAAAAGTTAATTCATATTTTCTGTACAGCAAAAATCCTAATACAGAAATCAATCCGTTTGGGAAGAGTTATCGACTTANATATGCAACGCGTGACAGGACTAAGCAACTCAGATCATTCAAGGTGGTCCTCTCTCTCTTTCTCTCACACATATACACAAATGTGTTTGTGCACGTACTTTCAACAGCAACAGCTAGTTTCGGACCATGGGGAAACAATTTTTAGTTCCATCCTATGAAAGTTGAAAAGATATGCATGATCTATCAATCTGTCATAAGATTGAATACTGTTTTCCCAATCTCCTTATTCCTAATATGTTTCTTCTTTACCATCAGAGAAAGATAATGGATGCTTTAACTACCAAAAAAAGAAGAGAGAAGGAATATGAGCAGCTTGCAATATGGTTCGGAGACGCAGACATGGGTTGTGATCTTGTAAACACTAAAGAACATGCTAACGCTAAAGAACATGCTACAACTTCTCCAGACTCCAAAAGCTCACAGTCAAATGTGCCATTTGTATCAGAAGATTCTGAGTGGGAGATATTGTAAAGATAAAAAGGAGTTCTATTTTGGTGAGGCTCATGTGATGCTTTTGAA
>NC_025698.1:8509335-8510796 GCF_000633955.1 Camelina sativa
AAAAAAATCTAACTGTGCTATTGAAAGAGATCAAACAGCATGACGGCGCTGACTAGCCTAATTACCAGTATCTGATTCACGGCCTGAGGAGCTGTCACTGTCAGAATCTGCATGCAGATCAAAAGCAAAGTGTGAGTTGTGAATTGTGATGCTGGTATGGTAAAAGAGATGACAGAAAGTTTCAACATTTACCACTAGAGCCAGATCCTGAGTCACTACTAGAACTGTTAGAACTACTTGATCCACTTGCGTTGTTTTCTTGGCGAGCTGGAGATGACGTCCGAATAGCTTTTCCTGGTTTTTACATGTCAAAACAAAAATGTATGGAAGGATCATTATTTCCCCTGCTTCTTCTGGGTGTGTGTAGTTACATACATACTGTTACATCCGAATTTCGTATATTGTGAGTTAAAAAACCTTACCTGATTCAGTAACTCTTGATGTTTCGGTGCCAGTTACTAGAGTGGTCTGTGAATACAAAAGAAAAAACAAAGCTATCAGCCAAAATCAGTAAGAGCAGAGGACATGAATAACAATTAGATACGGGAATCTTACTGGTTCATGGATAATATTGTGAACAGATTCAGCATCTCTTTCTGAACCAAATCCCTGATGCTGCTCCTTTTTCTTCCTCAAGCTATCCTTATACCCAGTCACAAATCTATAAAGCTCCCAGAGTGTGTTGATATCAAGGCTATCAATATCCAGCTCAATCTCATCATCTTGTTGAGAGAGCTCCGGATTGCTCTTCTTTATAATCTGAACAACTATCTCAAGTTTGTCAAAAGGCAAGTCCTGAAGCTCTTCACTGAGTCTCCGTTTCTCTTCCAACGTCAGGTCCCTGCTGTTATTAGCAGGTGCCTCCTCTTCCTCTTCTTCAGGCTTCTCGGGAGCAGTGGTGACAGTTTCAGGTTCCACTGGGATCGTCATAGATTCGTCTCTCTCCCAATTCCTATTATCAAGTACAGGAGCTGGTGGAGGAGGAGGAGGAGGAGACGGAGAAGGTGTAGGAGCAGGTAATGGCTCTACTACAGTAGGAGCAACGGTTGAAACAGGAGCAGAGAACTCGATATCACGAGTTGGTTTGAACTTCCGATGAAGATTATCATACTGCATTTCAATGGCCACCCATTTCTCTTCAAACATGGCCAATAAAACCTCAGCAAACTGATGCACGTCATGCCCAACCGGATTATACAAGATAGCATTGTTAAAGGTAAGCCTGACATCTTCAGCAAAATCTAACGGCGAGTTATACAATTTCTTCTCCAACTTAGTCTTCACTGAACCCAAATCCATAGGTTGTTCAACAATAGTGTGATAATCATGCAAACCAAGTCCTTTAACATCAACTGGAACATTGAATACCCAACCACACTTATGCTTCATCAGTTTCGTAAGCAAAGTGTTACAGTTCTTGAAAACCTGAACCATACCTTTATCAGCAGCTCCAGGGCCAGG
>NC_025698.1:8511217-8512496 GCF_000633955.1 Camelina sativa
CTCAAGCTATCCTTATACCCAGTCACAAATCTATAAAGCTCCCAGAGTGTGTTGATATCAAGGCTATCAATATCCAGCTCAATCTCATCATCTTGTTGAGAGAGCTCCGGATTGCTCTTCTTTATAATCTGAACAACTGTCTCTAGTTTGTCAAAAGGCAAGTCCTGAAGCTCTTCGCTGAGTCTCCGTTTCTCTTCCAACGTCAGGTCCCTGTTGTTATTAGCAGGTGCCTCCTCTTCTTCAGGCTTCTCGGGAGCAGTGGTGACGGTTTCAGGTTCCACTGGGATCGTCATAGATTCGTCTCTCTCCCAATTCCTATTATCAAGTACAGGAGCTGGAGGAGGAGGAGGAGATGGGGAAGGTGTAGGAGCAGGTAACGGCTCCACAGTAGGAGCAACGGTTGAAACAGGAGCAGAGAACTCGATATCACGAGTTGGTTTAAACTTCCGATGAAGATTATCATACTGCATTTCAATGGACACCCATTTCTCTTCAAACATGGTCAATAAAACCTCAGCAAAACGATGCACGTCATGCCCAACCGGGTTATACAAGATAGCATTGTTAAAGGTAAGCCTGACATCTTCAGCAAAATCTAACGGCGAGTTATACAATTTTTTCTCCAACTTAGTCTTCACTGAACCCAAATCCATAGGTTGTTCAACAATAGTGTGATAATCATGCAAGCCAAGTCCTTTAACATCAACTGGAACATTGAATACCCAACCACACTTATGCTTCATTAATTTCGTAAGCAAAGCGTTACAGCTCTTGAAGACCTGAACCATACCTTTATCAGCAGCTCCAGGGCCACCTTTCTTACCTCCTCCATTCCCTGTTTTCACCTTCTTGTTTCTCCCAGGAGCACCAGTTTTAGCCGCAGACCCAATATTCCCACCTTGGGGAGGATCGAGCCGTTTGATCAAGATCCTAACCTCATCTAGCTCAGCGTTAAGCTTCCGCTTCAAGTTCCTAACCTCAAGCTTAGAAATCGAGCTCAGACTTATCTTTAACATGTGATGATCGTCCTCTGACGCGAACGAGTTCGAGGGAGACACAAGAGGAACCGATCGCTCGGGTCTAGAAACCACCATTGGCTTGGATCGGTTGTGGTTCGAGCTCCACTTGTGCTTCGTCTTCGTCTTCGAAGCTCCACCACCTGATTTATGGTCAGAAGACATATTCCCCTGACAACCAAAAATTAGGGTTTCTCTAGGGGTTTTTTTTTAAGGCTCGGGAGGTACCGAGATTGAGGATTAACAACACCAAATCGAAATCG
>NC_025698.1:8512976-8549513 GCF_000633955.1 Camelina sativa
TTTTTTTTTGCAAAGCTGAAGAAAACCCTAAAAGGAAACAATGGTGAGAGAGAGAGAGAGTCGCGAGAATAGCGTAAGCTCACGCGCTTGAACACACGCGCTTTAGCACCCGAGAAATTTGGGATAACTGTGCAAGTGAAACAGAGTAAAAAAGTTCTCAGGTGTCTCCCAACAATATACCAAACCGGTACAAACCGAAACGTACCAATTAGAATGTCCCTTTTACTTGACTTCGATCCTGTTAATTTTTTGTGATGTTATACAATACGTTATACGTATAGTTTATGTCTATATTTTTAACCCATTTTGACCCAAATGGCTCGAGCATCACCTAGAATCATAACGATGTTATGCTTGTTTGTGGCATGCGGTATGGTCCATGCCCGAAACCCAAACCACCTATGTGGTCGGAGATAGAGACGGGTGGGACTCAGTGGCGGAGGGAGAGAAGGATCATGTGTGTCATATGACATCCATTAATTTTTTTTTTTCATATTAGCTTTTGTTAAAATAAGTAATTTATCCTTGTTGAAGAAACATATTGTTTTATTGACACCCCTCTCAAATTTTATTGACACCTATGACTCAGTTTTCTGGTTCCGCCACTGGTGGGACTTGGGTTGTTAGTGGGGATAACTGGGCAAGAGGCAAAACCATTTATGCTCGTGATATCCTTGGTACATTATTATAATGTTGTACCTGCATATATATATTTAACTTTTAGTTTTGTCCATGAAATTTTTCATGAGGAAAGTAGTTAATTTTTTTACTCATAATGATTTGTATATAAACGCAAAATGCACACGTTTTAGATTTTAGTTTCAGGTTATGACATGACCAACAGTACGTACTAAGATACTCTATTTACTGTTACATGTCCTGGACTCCTGGTTAGTGGTATGATATATTTTATATATATACATAATCTTATTCTTCAAATATTTGGTACAAAAAAAAAATTGTCCAAACCACAAGCATGTTACAACAATAGAAAAAAATAGAAAAAAGGAAGGAAACCTACGAATTTATAAAAAAAAAGGAAGGAAACCTACGAATTTATTAAAAAAGGAAAGAAATCTACGAAACAATCTATATTGAGAATTTATAGGTGTTGACTACTTGACCAAATTAAAACGATTTGGGTCAAATATGTTAAAGGTTTTAATTTTGGTGACCCTAGTAAACACCTATAAGTTCTTACATAGATAGACTGTTCTTGAAATTGCAAGGGATCACCTGGATACATTACCAAATGGCTCATTCATCTAGGCACGTTTCCTTTGTTGAGGCTACGGTTCCAATAACTATTGTCATGACAGTGTTATGCTTGTTTCTAGCCAATGCCGTGACCCATGCCCGAAGACCGACCACTTACACTGTGGGAGGACAAGACGGTTGGGACCCGGTTATTCCGATGGACAGTTGGGCACAAGGCAAAACCTTTTATGCTGGTGATATCCTCGGTATGTATCATGTATCAATGATCTTAAAATTATTCATAGTACGTAACGTGATTGATAAACAAATCTATCCATAGTTTTTTTCTTTTTGTTTGGTAAGATATCTATTCATAGTTTAGTGGGATAACTCTAATCTTCTTTGACATTAGATTTAATTATATTGGTACATTGCAGAATTCAAGTACGATTATCAGAGATTCAACATGGTTGTGGTAAACCGAACGGGTTATGAAACTTGTCAGGCGAACGATGGAGCGGAAGAGTATTACTCAGGTGACGATAAGATCCAACTTCATTACGGTTATAACTACTTCATCGGAACGTATACTCCCGAGGATTGTACCACCGGTTTAAAGCTGGCCATCAAAGCATTATAAGCATTGGCTCCAAAATAAAATTAAATGAAACAACTTACTATATAATGAGTGGTATCTGGTATGGTAAGTTTTTCGTAGTGTTATATATGGAGTCAAATATCAAAGATTAATAAAATATCTTGATAAATTGGTATTGCGTTTTAATTGTATAGCTTACATACTTTCAAACCTCTCTGTCATATCGTACATCCATCTTTGAAGATGGCCGTCAAAGCATTAATTGGCACCTCCAAATTAAATATATATCAATTAACTATAAGTGATACGATTAGTATTTTCGTAGTGTTGAAGTTTTACTTTACCAGTTTAAGTGCTTAAAACGTTAGATTAATTAATAAAATGATTTTGATAAACTTCATTCGGTGCCTTAATTGCTTTTGTACTCTGCCCTGTTTGTTTGACCATTTAGCATTGGAATATTGGATGATCCATTTAAATGATTCATACAATTAAGAAATACTATTGTTGAAATCTTCTCCGATTTAGTAGCTTTTGTGCTCCATAAATAAAATATTTTGATGTTGACGCTAGATTTTTTCTTTCTATCAACAAAAGTGGAAACATAACTCTCGCACGAAAAGACAAAAATAAATGACGAGGAAAACCGAAACCGGATCAAGATAAAGAGAATTGTAACTTGATTCACACTTGTCACACATGCATAACATGGATAATATACGTACACATATACAGAGTGCCAGTGTTGTATATATTACATCTTAATTAAGGAACTGTCCAGAGTGAATGATCAGGTAAGATCAAGGAATGGATAGACACGAACAGGATCCACGTGTTCAGCTTTAGACTCTCTCGTACCACATCTGTCTCCTAATTACTTCCACTGCGCGTCTTTAAGCTCTCTCCCTCGCTGTTCAACTCTTCTTCTCTTACCTTTTCTTCCTTCTTCCTTCAGAAGTTAATTTTGATCGTCTCTAATTTAAAGGGTTTTAAATGGCAACATCTGCTAGAAGGGCATACGGATTCGGGAGAGCTGACGAGGCGACTCACCCGGACTCCATGAGAGCCACTTTGGCTGAGTTTCTTTCTACTTTCGTCTTCGTCTTTGCTGGAGAAGGCTCCATCCTCGCTCTAGGTTCGTATTTTATAACATACCAAAAAAAAGGAACATTTTCAGCCATATAATAATTGTTACCAATTACCATCATCTTTACTTGAGAGAGTATTAATGAGAAGTAACACTAGCTCCTTCACAAACTTACTAATTATGTAAACACTTTTAGATTTATCAGTTTGAATCAGGATTTTTGTTTTACTTAGTAAAGAAAATATGACTTCATTTGACATTAATGATTATAAATATTATCGTTGGAGCTATATATGCATGCATGTGTGATATGAACCTATATATATATGTGTGTTATTGGACAGACAAGTTGTATTGGGACACGGCGGCTCACACGGGGACAAACACGCCGGGAGGGTTAGTTCTGGTGGCGTTAGCTCATGCGTTGGCCTTGTTCGCGGCTGTTTCGGCAGCCATCAATGTCTCCGGTGGCCACGTTAACCCCGCTGTCACTTTTTCTGCTCTAATCGGAGGCAGGATCTCGGTGATCCGAGCTATCTACTATTGGATTGCTCAGCTTCTTGGTGCTATACTCGCTTGTCTCTTGCTGAGGCTTGCCACTAATGGCTTGGTATATTACTTCTTATCAGTTTCTATATTACTAATTATGTATATGATGACCGTCTAGTCAGGTTTTCGATTGGTACGGTTTTTGTAGAACCAGGAACTTTGTATATATTATCTCTGCTTATGACTGAATGTGATTATCTGTGATGCAGAGACCAGTCGGTTTCCATGTTGCATCTGGAGTTAGTGAGCTTCATGGGCTAGTGATGGAGATCATACTTACATTTGCATTGGTGTACGTCGTATACTCGACTGCAATCGATCCAAAGAGAGGGAGTATTGGGATCATAGCGCCGCTAGCCATTGGGCTCATAGTTGGTGCAAACATTTTGGTGGGAGGACCATTCGATGGGGCCTCCATGAATCCGGCAAGAGCCTTTGGTCCAGCACTAGTAGGATGGAGATGGAGTAACCATTGGATCTATTGGGTTGGACCATTCATTGGTGGTGCTCTTGCGGCACTTATCTATGAGTACATGGTAATCCCCAGCGTGAACGAACCTCCTCACCACAGTATCCACCAACCATTGGCTCCGGAAGATTACTAGACCGGACCAATCTTCATATGGAGAGGGTTTTCTCTTTGTATAAATAATCCGTGTGTTTGCTTGTGTTGTTTGTCTCTCTTGGCTTTTTTTTTTTCCCCCTGCAATTTCCTATGTATAATTTGAGTCCACGCCAGAAGCTTTTTTCTTGTAATGTACTTATAAAATAATAAAGATTTTCAATGATCTGATAAGAATGGAGACATCTATGGCTTTTCTCTCAAAGCGCTGTACATGTAACAATTCCTAACTTCCTCTGGTTCTATAAAATCAGTCTTTGTATCTGGAAACCTGCAAAAAACTTTACTCATGTTAAGAAGGTCCTCTCATCTTTTCAACAATCTGTCTACTCTTTTCCTCCATGTGCCGCCTTTTCTCTTCCAACTTCTCCCCCATTTTCTTCCCAAGATCCAACATCCTTGCTCGTCTTCCCACTTTCTTTCCCCTTGAATCATCATCTTCGCTTGAAAATATAGTCCTAGATGGTGATTGAACAGCAGAAGACTCTCTGGTGCTCCCTCTTGAATTCATCTCCTGTTTTTCACTGCTGCTGGATAGCAGTAGTGGAGTTCTCAGTTCTTCCAAGGTCTTATCACACTCTAGTGTTACGGTTGAGGAATTTGACGATGGTGTAGACATAATAGCCTCTGCTTCTTCAGTATTCGGTTTCTGGAAAGCAGTGGCCGCTTTCTGCACTAGCTCAGACTGAGCACAGGAGGAAGATGATATAGCTCCTGCTTCAGAAATCAATGGCTTCTGGGTGGCGCTTGCAGTTCTCTGCATTTGCTCAGACTGAACACAGGAGGAAGAAGTCGGTGGCTTGTCAGATTTACATCTCGTTTCTGTTGCTTGGGAGCTATTGTGATCGTTTTCTTGATTCAGCCACATGAATGGAGCGGTTTTTCGTTGAACCCAATCATCTTTTTCAGCAATCATCCAAGGAATTGTCAGGCTTTCACAGTTGGGAAGAACCACCGCTTCTCGTATTGCCGTCTGCAGAATCATAATGTAGTCTCTCAGTCTGTCAGCTCAAAGTTCACTAGAGACCAAACAGAAGAGAACCCCAAAGGAAAAAGAAACTGTACCTTAAACCGGTTGATCAAGAACATTGCAACATGGCTGTTGGTGATTTTGTGTTCCCCAACAGAAGATGCGAGATCGAATTCTATATCCGGCATGCTCGTGAATCCAAACCATAATTGATCAGAAGGAGGCGGCTTCATGTGTACCCGCAGTGTCCCTCGAAGAGAAGACACCCGTATTGACAAAGATATAGGCACCTGCATTTGAGATACAGAGATTTCTCTAAGATACCATATTGAGACATGAATGGCTGGAAAAAAAATAACATAACAACCCAGCCAAAGGTTATATTAAGCCAACAAGCAGTATAAAAACTGTCTTGTAGACATTTGAAAAATGAGAATTAACCTGGGAAACTTGTTCAGCAATTGTCTTAAGAATAGACTTCCATCTGGATACACCATTTGGACCTGCCTTCGTACCTTTTGAGCCTTTGGATTCATCTGCAACCAACAAAAAGATGATAAGAAAATTCATTTCGTAACTATCATCCTGATAAATACATTTGAACAGGAGTTGCTAGCAAGATCTCTGAGTAGCAAGATCTCTGAGGGCAAAACGAGAGAAGACTACATTAATCCATATTCAGTAAACAATGAACTAGCCTGCTTTACTGGCTCCACCATTTTTCACTCCTCCAGCGTCAACACTTTTAACAGGGATGGCTAATTGCTTTTCAAAATCTTCAACACCTACAGCGAAGTTTGATGGGACTTCGCCTGCATAACTTGTCTGCAATCTTGTGTCGGTTATTCCTTTTTGCAGATCCACCTCGCGGATGTCAACACGTGTTTCAACGTCAATCACGGCTTCACCAGAGTATTCGATATCCAGTTCGAATGCCCACACACCACTCATCTCCATTGGAAGAACTCGTGTGGCATGTATATGAGGTGGGAGATTTCCAGTGTCAACATCGGAACAGATTAGTGCACCTATGTAGCTTGGAGTCCTCATGTTGGATAACACCCGCTGTTTGAAAACCACAAAAGTAACATCTTTGGTTGGTTATAGAAATCAGATCATCTCAAAATTATGAGTTCATAAAAGGTTTCAAGAATCTAGAAAAGTGCAGACCTGGATTCGTGCTTGCACTGAATTTTTCACTCCTGTTTTCCGTTTGAGATCGAAAAATAGCCTAGAAATTAGCAAATTCCAGGCTAATGTTCCTTCATCCATGTCAACCTTGTCCTCAGAGTCTCCATCTGAAACCCCAGAAACATGACTGCTATGGCTCACAGAACGTGAAAAAATAGGCACATCAGTTTCATCTGTGATGTAATCTCCCATCCTTTTTCCTGAAAGACTCTTCCCTGAGCTGCTTCCACGTTGTGAATAGGTTTTCCTGTCTTCACGATGTGATCGCTTTCTAGAAAATTTCCTGAAGAACAGGCGAACCTTTGAGGAAGAACCATCCGTTCTATTCCCTCTGTCAAGTGACTCAAAACTAAACCCAAGCGATGGTTTCATAAAAGAAGGATATGCAACATTAAGAGACGTCACATAGTTACGGAAATCTTGTTTCAGTTTGGTGGAGTACCAAATAAACCTTTCTTGATTTTCGCAAGCAGCAAGACGAAGGGCTTTACACCATGACTCCTTTTCCCAAGAAGTCTCGAGATAGATGTAAAAGACTTGGTTTCCCTTATACAAGTCTGGAGAAATCTTGCTTTCAACTTTTATAGGATATCTTTTGGCCCTAAACAAAAAAAAAATTGGTGATAAAAACATTAGAACAATCAAAACTTTATATAATGTGATTCAAAGGACCAGAATTTCACAATCCCATTGCTTAAAGAAACATATACCATTTCCTAGTAGGGAGATCAGAGCCAGAAACAGCTTCAATAGAGCAACCTTTTAAAGAAACAATGGTGAGAGTGCCATCATGATCCGACAAGATGAGCTTGTGATCTTTGATCCGAGCGAATTTACGAAGCGGATGAATCTCCAAGAAGTCTCTCTTCTTCTTGTGCTCTTTAGGTAACTTTTCCTTCATCATCCAGTTCTTTAGAACCTCATCCAACTCCAAAATCCATACCATTCCCTGTGTTATCATTAAAACATACAAAAACAGATAAATTCTGCGAAAGACATCCAAAAATTGCCAGAAACAGATTCATCCAACTCCCAAAACGAACTCAATTCTCACAACATGCACACATTCCGAAATTATAAACCCAGAATTTTCAATTTCTTATCTTTAAAGGACGAACCTTTCTTATCGGAAATACAAAACCCTTAAAAGGAGAGATTGAGAATGAGATCGATCACCTGTTTGTTGATAGAGAAATCGATGGGTTGGCGAGGAGGAGGATTGGTGGTAGATGTAGGATCATCATCAGAACCGGGTTTTGACTCAATCTGATCTCTCTTACGATTCAATCGCTTCAGAAGATACATAAAGCCAGCAGCTTCGGCGGCTAAGACGGCGAGAATTCCCAGGAAAAAGCCAGAGAGGAGGAACACGAAACACACAAACGAAAACATCTCCGGGAAGCTCTGAGCTGACGACGACGAGGAAAATGTGTGTGTGGGTTTCTTGAGAAGGAAACAAGCTGCTGGGAGGAGGAGAAAGATTCGAGGCGTTGAAGAAGTTGGTCATGTCAGTGTATAGAATAGAACAAAGGAGGAGGAGGAGAAAGAGAAAACTGTGGGATTAGCCCATCATCCATCATTCATCTCTGGAACCGCGATTTCAACTTCCAACCAAATTCTAATTTCTTTTTTTTGTTGCCTTAAACAACATATTCAACCACGTCCTTTTTTTAAAAAAAAAAATAATGAAAACTCAAATAAATTAGATTTATTTTTAATATGTTTTTGTAAAAAAAAAAAAAGTATGAATGAGATGCCCTTCCATTGCTTTTGCAATATAAAGGTACCCAAAAAAACCTAGTATGTAGTCAAAGTATATGATAATAATGATATTTAATTAGGTAGATCATCAAATTTTTGTTCAAAATTAGCAAAACAAAGTGAGTGACCAAAATTGTAATTAAAGAAACATTTTTCGCGCATAATTTTTCATTTATAAAGTCTGTGTCATGTTTTAAAAACATAGCGTGTTAAAAACGGAAAGTTAGAAAAAAAAGAGTATATGTCGGATATCCGAATATAAATAAAAACCGAGTGAGGACAAAAAAATACCACACTTATTTTCAACCACTTGAAAATATTTTTTTGCATAATTCATTAACCATAATTATCTAATGAAAATATTATAGAATATATCAATTCAAATTCTTGTGGATTGTGTCATAATTACATTGTTTAATTGTATTATTACTTCTTTTTTTGGTCAAACTTTTTTTTGGTAGGATTGTATTGGTCAATCTTTGATTAGAGATAGAAATAATATTGTATATAATATAGAAAAAGTTCCATGCGATGTGTGGGTACAATAAACATAATAAAATATTTGTTTAGTTATTTTAAAATACATTCAATAATAATTAACATTAATCTATTAGTTTTTACACTTTAAAGTAAAAATTGAAGCCAAATTAATTTATGATAGACTAATTTAAAAATATAAAATATGTTCTAATATATTTAAAAAATCACATTGTATTCAATAATCATATATATTGTATTAAAGACAATACTCAAATACAATTAAATTATATTTAATATTCTATAAGTTACAGTTTGACTTTCTTTAAAATGTATGTATCAAAAGAAAATAAAAATAACATAATTGCTTAAAAACATTTTCTAGCAACAATATAAGTTTTTTCTATAAAAAATTATCAAATAGATCAAAAGAAACAAAGTATAATATTGATAGATTAACTGGAAACTAAAAATCTATTAGATTTTAAGTATTTTTATCTAGAATTTATTATATTAAAAATTTATCAAATATCAAAAGAAACAAAGTACAATATTTACTAACTTCAAAACATGAACAAAATGTAGAAACCAAGGGTAAAAAAGATACAAAATATCTTGTATCTCTTCTAAAAGCGAGAATATGTCATGTGTTTTAGATCTTTTTCATCTAGCCTTTTCACAGATGGTCCAAAATTTTGACTATACTTATTTGTTTCAAAACCCACAAAAATCACATAAATGAGAAAAACAAATTGAGATTTTTTAGTTAAACAAAAATTTATAAATTTATGTGAGAGGTAGAATATGATGAAAAATTACAATGAAGAATTATTCTTGAATTACTAAAAAAATATTCTTGAATTACTGAATAATTATTAAAAATTACAATGTTATATACAATATTGATAAATGATGCCTCATTAGTAATATATGATATGAGTTGCAAGCTAAAGAAATTATAAATATATATATATATATATATATATATATATATTTCTTTCTTTAAATGACATATACTTTAGTTATTTCTCTCTAAATATATATAATTATTGAATTTTTGTAATTATATATATTAATATATACTTTAGTTTGTTTTAATTAGAATCAAATTGCAAAATAATGTAATAATCATATCATGTTAATTATTTCTATTAAAGTAAAGAAATAAAAGAGAAAATCATTATTTTGGACAATATGCTACACAAATAAAATAATAAATTGAATATCTTGTAATATATAATATCAATTTATATTTTGTTTTCAATATAAATAATATAATATATGTCATATAAAGTCAATTGAAAAAATACACTAAAAATATTAAAGAAAAATGACAAATGTTGCAAGAAGAGAGTGATAAATGGCAATATCTTATAGCTTCTCCAAGAAAAATCTAACTTTATTATATAAAATTATTGAAAATTACAATGTTATGGTAATTATATACAATATTAATAAATGATGCCTCATTAGTAATATATGATAAGAGTTGCAAGCTAAAGAATTATGTCTCTCTAAATATTTATAAATAATATATATTAAATATTTATAAATTATATATATTAATATATACTTTAGTTTGTTTTATTACAATGAAATTAGAAAATAATTAATAGATATTATTTTTGGAACATCAAAAGCTAGATGTCTTTTGGTTCTCTTTAAACATTTTTGGTAAAAATAAAGATTAATTTGTTTTGTTTAGAATTAGCAAATGCAAAGTGTATTCGATCCTTTCTTCGTCTGTAACGACGAACCAATTTACAGAGAAAAAAAAACATCTGACAAGATTTGTTCCGACAACAAAGTTATTTGGTCAGAAAACATAAAACAGATCCTAGAAAGAGCAAGAAAAAATATGAGGAGACACAACTCACACAACTCGCAAGTTTCAATTCCCATAGTCCCTCACAAAACAAACCTCTACAATGGTGAGTTGATATATACCTAAGAGTAGAGAACAACTAAAAACAGATTTACAAAAAAAACATTCTTGTCTTTTTTGAACCTACAAGCTCTTGTTCATGGAGAAGAAGATATGGTCATGGTAATCATGAACATTAAGCTGTTTCAGCCACGAATCCGCTGCACTGCGGAGATAAAGTAGACGTTCGCGGTCACATGATTCTTGATTCCCCCACAAATCTCCTTGCAACTTGTAGGAAACTAAACCAAAAGGAGGCAAAGGAAGCCTCTTGGTCATTGATTCGTCCTCACAGCACAATGTTTCTTCTTCCATGGTTTCATTTATTTCATCGTCTCCCTCTACCAAATTACCTAAGAAACCGAACATCAAAAGCTAGACGTTTCAACAGTTTGTACCAAAACATGTATTTAAGGCTAAGCTAATAGTTTCTACAACACTAGCTATTAAGGATTATACCATGCATGAACAGAAGTTTCTACCTTGGAAAGCCGAAGATAGCGTATGATAACTCAAGAAACACGTCGATAAGTCTTTATCCATCTTCCGAGATGGAATATGGTAGATCGGATACCTAAATTCGTAACAAAAGTTGAAGACTTAGCTTCCATCATCATTGTCTCATCGAGGCTAGAAAACACTTGCATATCAAATAAGCAGATCAGTTTCTATACTTACCAAGCAATGGCCATCCAACTTGCCGGAGACAAATCAACATTCCTTAGAGTCATAAGTCCCGGATACTTCTCAGCCAGTTCTTTTACCTAAAATAAACCAAATGTAAGATACAACTCTCTAAGTTACTTCATTAATTAGGTCATTTAGGCAAGACTAATTTAAGTGAATGGGATCACTAGGAAGGAAATGAAGGCAAACCTTCGTAGTAAGAGGAACCCGCAAGTGCGGTCTAGCGGACTCAAAGTACTGAAAATCAATGGAACCGAGCTTATCACGCATCAACGAAGAAACGCCATCGATTTCATAACCAGAATCCTCAGAAACAGAATCCCATAATTTGCTAGAACCACTGCTCAGTGACCTTGAAAACTTGTCAATCTCACTATCATCACTCCAACATTCACTCTCACAATCAACCACATCACTCTGGTTCCTACAAAAACCATCTCAAGTTGCTTCAGAACACTATTGTCCCCAATTGATAAAACTAAAAGAAAAAGAAAAAAAAAAGAATAAGTGGGAAAGTCAAACCTGGAAAAGGGTGAAGATTTGTTGTTAGTATAGAGTTGAATGGCGGATAGATAGGGGACATAGTACTGCATAACGGATTCACCATTGTTTAAATCAACCTTTGTTCCGAGTCCATAAGCGCTCAGCTCATCAAGACAGTCCCAAAGATCACTAAGCTTGAAACATTCAATCTCATCTTTGCTCTCTTGGATCCAAAAACTGTTCAAATCGCAGCTCTGCAAAATAAAACAACAACAAAAAGATCAAAGTTATTAGTAAAAAGTAAAGTAATATTAATCAATTATTAAACCCACTTTGTAATTCAACACTGTTAATAGTAATAAATTCACCCCCATAAGCAGTTAATTAACCACACATATAATTACAATAATTAATTGCTGAAAGCGATAGTCATCTAATGGTATAAAGATGAAGAAGCCACATTCACAGGATATACCTTAGCAATCCAGAATATTCAAACCTATTTCAGTATAAGACAAAAATAATTTGATTTTTTAAGTATTTCATTTTCAACACACAAAATGGCAAAATGCTGTCGCAAGGTTTCCACGTGGTGAAAGAAAACTACACGAAATGCCATGAAAATACTCAACTTTACCAACAAAATTGTATTTTTAATAATTTAGTGATTCTGTCGATATGTAATTTAAAAACACGAGATTAATTAGGACTAAATCTGAGTATATATGCTTGACGTGGAGGATTCTCGGAAGCTAGAAAAGAAATCACACCAATAGAAAGAAAATTACAAACGAAAACAATTACTGTAGTAATTTTTTTATTAATAAAGGTAATTAAAAAAAAAAGAGAGAAGATGTTACAAAAAAGAAAACAATAAGGTTACCTGTGATAAAGAGAAAGAAGGAGGCTTCGGAGTGATTCCTAAAAGAAATCTCTCAAGACTTGATCGGAGTTTCGTCGACGATGATGACCTCCACCACATTCTCTCTCCCTCCATCTCTCACTTTTAGATATATAAAAAAAAAGAACTAAAAAACACCTCTCTTAGAAAATTAAAAAAAAAAAAAGAAACCGAAGATATGAGTTTACTGAATTTTAAATCTATGAGGAGAATCTTTTGGGGGAAAAAAAAAAAAAAACAGAAGTTGCAGAGAGTTTGAATGAAGGTTTTTTGGAGTATGACTTGCTTGTCTATTTATTATTATTGCAAAGAAGAAAAGAAAAAACGAACACGTCCAAAAAAGCTTCTCTCTCTCTCTCTCTCCTCTGTCTTTTTCACTCTCTTATCGTGTAAATCTATTTTATGTTGTTGTTTTTAGGTAATTCAGCAATTCACCCTGTCTCTCTCTTTTTTCTCCCTTTTTATGATCTTATCGTTAATCTTTTTATTTTATTTTATTATTATTACTTTTGTTAGCTAATTTATTTTCAAAGTCAAAATGAACTTTTCTTTTTGGGTCAAATCTCCTCAAAGTGAACATTTTTCTAAAATAAACACGAATAGTAATAGTTGGTTAAGCCTCATTCAAAAGGAAAAATCCAAATTTTAAATTTTAAAAAAAACTCGGAAAAAGCTTTTTTTTTCTTTTATTGAAATGCTGTTAAAATATATTCAAAGCAAAATAGCTAAACATAGATACTGATTTTTTGCCCCTTTTTCTTTAATAAATTTTCCATTTTCAGATTTTCATTAATCATCCCCTTTTGAATTAACACCAGAAATTATATGCATATATATATATATATTACAAATATATTAATTTAATGGTTAAATCCACTATTAAAAAATGGTTAAATTCAATTTTATATGAATTTAAACTATTTTTAGAAATAATAATTTTTGTCCACATTTACGATATTAGAAACCAGAATATGCATAAAACTTTGTAGATCATGCCAAGATTTACGTACTACTTTTCAATACTGAAGAAAAAAAAACTATTTATTAATTCTTCTATTTTTTATTAGTTGTCGTTTAAGGTTGTTTTCCACAAATTAAAAAAACTATTTAATTTTTTGTTTTATTCATTTTTAATATATTTTCTAATCTTTCTATTGGTCAAAACATTAAAACAGTTAGATAAAATTAGAATATTCACCAAACATTTGCATTGGAAATCTAAAACGACAAGTATTATGACACAAAATTTTAATTTTAGAACAACAACTAATAAAAAACGGAGGGAGTACTTATTAGTACATTATTCAGCAAAAATAAGAAAAAAAATACTATTAATACCTTATATACAGGGAACGTATGTGGTATAAGGGAAAAGGTTTGTGAGCATTTTATCCAAAGGTTTACAGTATCGTCATTTTTTTTGTGTGTGTGCGACATAGTAATAAAAGACTTTTAGAAGAAACAAACAGTGTATCTTTTACTAGTGTTAAATTTTGACAGAATTGATAGAATGAAAAAAAAAGAAGAAACCACAGACAGACAGTAACTGTGTGTGAAAGAGAGTGATGAATTAATCTGGTCGCCACATGTTGTCGATGAAGCAAGGCTGCGTCGATCTCTCGCGTTTTGCCTCTCTTTCTAATTTGTCCTCTTCCTTATTTGTCTTTTCCCTTTTTATCTTTTTCTTTCACTTTGCACATACGAAAACAAAATTGGATTTGATAAATTACACTCGTCATGTATTGCATGTTTTTAATTTATTATTTACACTCTAATTTAATTGATGAAATATCAGGAACTAAATAAGTCAATAACATTTAATCCAACAATCTATGACTGTTAGTAATTTCAGTACAATGATGTATCACAAATTCACAACTTTTGAAGTCCGATAGACTTGTTAAAAAAAAAACGTTTTCGAAAAATAAACTTTCACTATCACAAATTTACAAGAGACCTCTCTATACAATTTTACTTGTTTTTTTAAAAACTATATTTAATTCTGTTAATGTCTCTCTACTGGTTTCTTTAGAATTGAGTCACGTGTTTTGGTCTCTTCTTGTCGTTTTCCTCGTTTCTAATAATCAATCATTTATTATTATTTTTTGTAACGAATACAATAACTTATCACCTCAATTTTCTCGTCTTTGCGGTGATATTGACTTTAGTTTGCTTGAGAATTAGTTCTGTATATTTACACTCGTCATG
Source organism: Camelina sativa (assembly GCF_000633955.1). NCBI lineage: Eukaryota > Viridiplantae > Streptophyta > Magnoliopsida > Brassicales > Brassicaceae > Camelina > Camelina sativa. Next base: position 8,527,632 of record NC_025698.1, read on the forward strand.
TTTTTCTTATTAAAAACAAAGAACGAAAGTTAAGTAAAAGCTATTTTTGTCACCAGATACATATATGCATTTGTTTCTTTTTTCCTCACAGTAAACACGGATTCAATAGTTCAAAGAAAAAAAAGCACGGTTTCAAAATACCTTTGGAAAAAAAAACGAAAGTTCAATTATTGGGCCTTAAGATCCATTACTATACGTTCCATTTTGTTTTTTGGACTTCTGTCTCTTTTGTTCACACATGCCTTGACCTAGTAGAATTTTATAAACATTTTAGCCCAAATATAACTTTCTATGAGTATCTCTTGGTTCTGTCATGATGAATCTTCGAAAAATCAAAGGGGCATAGAACTTGGTACACATTTGTTTTAATTGCAAAGGTATATAAATGCCTGTCTTCTCTGTCTGAATCTGAATCATCAAGGATGAATGTCTAATAATACTGTTAGAATATTTATTTATCAAAACTACCATTTATCCGCACATCTACACACATAATTTTATTAGTTGAAACAATTACAGAAATAAAAGGTGTATTTGGCCATAATTTATTTTATTTTTTAAAAAGGTTTAGCTTAGCAAAGTGCTTTTTCCCCTGTGCATATTACTCAATCATATATGTTGGAATAATTTTTAGTCAGTGAAATCCATGAGAAATATGTATATTTTAGTTGACTAACAAAAATCGAAAGTCTTACCAATTGAAATATATAATTAAGCCATGAATGTATGCAAGTTTTAAAGTGGTTTTGGTTTATGGTTTTTTAAATTTGTATGAAAAAAAATTAAAACTAGAGATGGAAAAAAGTTAGTCAACCGATGAAGCATAGATTTAGATTTTGTTTGAGAACTGACAAAAACTACTCCATCAAAAGTTAGTTTTTTTTTTTTTTTTGAAAACCACTTTTCTCACAATTCCCATTGACTACAAAATAAAATTTTGAAAAAGCTAAAACTAAAAAACAACTTCAAAATCTACAATCAATAAATCATTCAAAGCCTATGCCTATAGTTTCCAATAATTACTTTTACTTACTTAATTTTGTTACCATTAATGACAAAATGGACCTACGATAGAATGCCATCAAAGGGTCCTTAACAAGTACCAACAAATGAAGAATAGACTCGTACTCTTTTCTAATATTTCGGCACTTTTCTGTCAACAATATTTCAGCATTTACACACACATGTTTTATAATTAAAAGACAAATTATTATGGTTCTTCTTGTTGTATCATACATGTCTACTACTACTACTACTACTTAGACCAAAAATATAGCAGATGAACTACAAAAAAAGACTTCAATATCAAACTATCATATCAAAGCATATAATTTCTTCTAAGATATTTCCTTCATAACTAACTAATCTATGTAACCCCTTTTCAAAACCATTAAGGCACTAGTTATCAAAATATATAGTTCATCATCTATTAGAACATAATAACAATATAAAAACAACTTTCACTCAAATATGAAAAGTAAAGTAAATATATAACTTAAAAAAATGGGTCAGATTTGGGGTGGTCTATTCATTTACTAAATGCAAACTTCTATCGACTACCAGACTACAATAAATGCAAACAACAACCAAAAAAGATGAAAATTCACCACATCAACAAAAATCTAGACCCCACTTTTATTTTTTCTTTTTAGATTTTTTCATTCAATTCTTCTCCCAACCATCTCTTTGCTGTCTTCATAACTATCTCATTTCTTGTTCGATTCAAGAACCCTTTTTTTTCCAAAACAAACAAATAAAAGAAAACTCATTATCTTGTAGATGATATAGATAAAAAAGAGAGAGAAAAAAAAGAAAAGAAGGAGAAGGAGAAGTGTTTGTTGTGTTTTCAGTCATTCAACAAGTTCATGAGAATAGAAACGAGTCCAAGTTTGTTGTTCATGCAATATTCTCATGACTCTGTTACATTACTCAACTCTTTTATCCTGACTTCCTTCTACTTATATTTGATCCATTAACTTTTCTTATCTATCAGAGTTCAAACAACGTTCACACTTTTTCCATTTCATTAGACAAAACCCCTTTTTCTCGGATTCTGCGTTTTTTTTCTTTTTCAAGAAACACACAAAATCCTCTGTTTCCGGTTTAAAGAGATGGAGATAGAAGCAAGCAGACAACAAACAACCGTACCGGTTTCATCCGGCGGAGGGAATTTTCCGGTTGGTGGGTTAAGTCCGTTGAGTGAAGTTATATGGAGAGAGAAAGCTCCAACGGAGTTCGTCGGAGACGTCTCTGCGAGGCTTACGTGGCAAGATCTGACGGTCATGGTTACTATGGGAGATGGTGGGACTCAAAACGTTCTTGAAGGTCTTACCGGTTACGCTGAACCGGGATCTCTCACGGCTCTCATGGGCCCTTCCGGCTCTGGCAAATCAACTATGCTCGACGCTCTCGCTAGCCGCCTCGCCGCTAACGCTTTCCTCTCCGGCACCGTTCTTCTTAACGGCCGCAAAACCAAACTCTCCTTTGGAACAGCTGTTAGTATTTTTTATGCTGCCCCTTATGCTTTGATTTCACTTAGCTTACATTATTTTTGTCTTGGTATGTATATATAAAGAATGTTCTTGGATTTTGGAGCTTAGCTATTCATAGTTTGTTGGAAAACAGAAAACAAATATAGTATACAAGCTGTGTTTTTCAATTTTGACGAATCTTATTATATAATTTACAGGCATATGTGACGCAAGACGATAACTTGATTGGTACGTTAACTGTGAGAGAGACTATTTGGTATTCAGCGAGAGTTCGTCTTCCGGACAAGATGTTACGGTCGGAGAAGCGTGCGCTTGTGGAGAGGACAATCATAGAGATGGGTCTTCAGGATTGTGCTGATACTGTTATAGGAAACTGGCATTTGCGTGGAATTAGTGGTGGAGAGAAGAGAAGAGTCAGTATTGCTCTTGAGATTCTCATGAGACCTCGTTTACTCTTTCTCGATGAGCCAACAAGTGGTCTTGATAGGTAACAAGACAGCTTCTTCAATTTTCCAATTCTGGTAACTGTTATTATTTATCAAGCTTGATGCCTATTGGTTTTTCTTTGTGTAGTGCGTCTGCGTTCTTTGTGACTCAGACTTTGCGTGCACTATCACGAGACGGAAGGACGGTAATAGCATCGATCCATCAACCGAGCAGTGAGGTTTTTGAGTTGTTTGATCGGTTGTATCTGCTTTCTGGAGGCAAAACTGTTTACTTTGGTCAAGCTTCAGATGCATATGAGGCAAGAAACCAAACCGAAAGAAAATACTGTATGGTTTCTCTGAAGAAATCTTGGAATCTGATCCGTGTTTTTGCTTTTGATTGCAGTTCTTTGCACAAGCCGGGTTTCCATGTCCTGCTTTAAGGAACCCTTCTGATCATTTCCTGAGATGCATAAACTCAGACTTTGACAAAGTTAGAGCCACTTTGAAAGGTTCTATGAAGCTAAGGGTACATAAAAACCTTCCCCTTTTAACTGATTTCAATTCTCTGCAAGACTCATTTGCTGATGGACTTGTTATTCTACTTCCCAGTTCGAAGCAAGCGACGATCCGTTGGAGAAAATTACCACAACTGAAGCTATTAGGCTCCTGATTGACTATTACCACACTTCTGACCACTACTACACAGCAAAGGCTAAAGTTGAGGAGATATCCCAATTTGTAAGTACTAATATATACTTTTCTCGAGCTTTTGTTTGATGTTAGGACGTGTCACTGGTTTCTCTAAACCCGTTTCCTCGTTTTTTTTTGTTTACAGAAAGGGACTATTCTTGACTCTGGTGGCAGTCAGGCTAGTTTCCTTCTGCAGACCTATACCTTAACTAAGCGATCCTTCATCAACATGTCAAGGGACTTTGGATATTACTGGCTACGACTTCTTATTTACATCTTGGTCACCGTCTGCATTGGAACCATATATCTGAACGTTGGGACAAGCTACAGCGCCATTCTGGTATTTGCTAATATCATCTATTGGAGAACAACTCAAGCAAGTTTTTATCTTACCTCTCACCATATCCGTTCTTTTGCTGTTTGTGAAAATCAGGCACGGGGCTCGTGCGCGTCTTTTGTCTTTGGATTTGTAACCTTCATGTCAATTGGTGGATTTCCTTCTTTTGTTGAAGACATGAAGGTTAGTTTAGCCACTCCAGCAGTTTTCTTGCGAATGAACCAAACGGTTTTGTTAAAACTGAAACTGATTGCAGGTATTCCAAAGAGAGAGACTAAACGGGCACTATGGAGTAGCTGCGTTTGTGATAGCCAACACATTATCTGCAACACCATTTCTGATCATGATAACTTTCATCTCCGGGACAATCTGTTACTTCATGGTGGGTCTGCATCCAGGATTCACTCACTACCTCTTCTTTGTTCTCTGCCTTTATGGAAGTGTCACCGTTGTGGAGAGCTTAATGATGGCGATAGCTAGTATTGTTCCCAACTTCCTCATGGGTATCATCATCGGAGCTGGAATCCAGGTGCTCTCCCAAACACATTCATCATAAACTTTTTCGTTATTTTCATTTTGTTTCACTTTCTAAAGCAGAAGAGACGCTCTTCCTAAATCTGTTTGTCTCTACTTCTGTTTCAGGGCATCTTCATGCTGGTTTCTGGATTCTTTAGGCTTCCAAATGACATCCCCAAACCTTTCTGGCGTTATCCAATGTCATACATCAGCTTCCACTTCTGGGCTCTACAAGTAATATTGTTGAAACAAGAAAAAGTTTCATATCAGCTCATCATCATGTGATAATAATGGCAGAGAGCTAATATTGTTTTGTTTTGCTTGTTCTCCAGGGTCAGTACCAGAATGATCTGAGAGGCTTGATGTTTGACAGCCAGGGGAGTGCTTTCAAGATTTCAGGTGAATACGTTCTGGAGAACGTCTTCCAGATCGACGTGAACCGATCAAAATGGATTAACCTCAGTGTGATTCTTAGCATGATTATCATCTACCGCATCATCTTCTTCATTATGATTAAGACCAACGAGGATGTTACGCCTTGGATCAGAGGTTACATAGCACGCAGAAGGATGAAGCAGAAGAATGGAACTCAGAACACCACAGTTGCACCGGATGGTCTTACCCAGTCCCCTTCTCTGAGAAATTACATTGCTACACAAACAGGTGGAGCTCGCAGATGGTAGAGTTTTGAGCTTGTGTTTGAAGACATTTCAAGAAGGTTGATCAAAGCATAGCCACCATATTTCACTAGGCCTGCAATATCAAAACTCAATGTAATGTGAGAGCAGAGAAAGTTGAGTGTGTTAGTTATAGAAAATATTAAATGACGGATTTGTCTAAAATAATCACTACATTTCTTTTTTCTACTTTGCTAGTAACAAGCGCCATCTTGTTACATTATACAGTTTGCATTGTGCTGCAATTACAGCTGGTATATTAAGTTGTGAATTGCTGCAAGCTTTGTTTGTACATGTTGAAATGAAAATTGAGTTCTGACAAGTTTCACACCCGAAGAACCTCAAAGAATGACTAGTAGTTCTTCCTGGAACAAGCTTTTGATTATTAACTTCTTTAGCTTCTGCTTTTTCTGTGTGATGTTTCTCATCTGATCACTTGCCCATGGTAAACAAAAACGAAAGACTGAGCAATCATATGGGGGATGCAGTGAACATAATTTAAAGTGACAAGGCATGAATACCCTAGCATAAATAGCCTCCAAAAATCTCTCGACGTGATCAAGCCAATGGCGCATTTTGCACTTCTGAATCACGATATACATGCCATTTTTCATATCTCTTTACTCCCTGCAAGACAGGCCTAAGTCTGGGAGCAGTAATGCAGTTTGAACAGCAACATCCCTTCAAGTTGACGACACATTCTGCACAGCATCTGAACCGAAGATAGAGGTAAGTTTAGTAAAACAATGGCAACTTACCACCAGGTCCATCAAAATCAAAATTTTGTAAATCATACACTATCTGTTAATAGACATATAAAGATGAAACAGAAGCCATAATGCAGCTCACAAGAAAAGTCGATTGCAGTCAAGGTTAGCACAGTTCCGATGTCTTAGTTCCTGAATTTGAGAATCACAAATATAGCATCTTGCAAAACTTGTATCCACAGGTGTTAGTGGAGTTTCTCTGGCTTCATCCACGGCGTTGTTACCGTAGGTAGCTGGTGGGAGAGAGAGACGAGAGTCAAACACAAATAGATTTCCAACCCATTCAGCAGTGCCTTCTTCTTTAAGATAATGGGAAACTCCACCCTTCAATGTATACAGGTTCTTGAAACCCCGTTGTCTGAAAATAAATTTGACTTCTCACAAGAAAGTTATTTGGGAAAAAAAAATTCGAGGAGATCTTAGTAAGACAATGCAGTAGTAGAAGCCGTAGTGCTACCTCAAAACTGCTGAATATACATCGCAACGTATACCTCCAGTACAGTACATCAGTATATCTGTCTTTTCCTTGTCAACGTTTATTAAAGGGTCTGAAGGAGCTTCCTATAGTGTGGAGGCATAGTCAATATTATTCACTGTTAATCTGTACCTTCAGTACTTTCTATTATGTAACCTAAGGTTGTAAATAAGAAATTTTCAGCTGCCACAGTTAAGGATGAATTGTACCTTTTCATCAGACAGACCAAAAGAAGTGTTCCGAAAGCAGTCAACTTCAGGTCTAGGTGCCCCATGAAAATGACCAACATCCCACTCATAACCTGTTCAACACCAGTAGGTTTAAGTTGAGCAAATATGTGACGCCCTTTAAGAATAAGAATCACAAACAATCATACATTTGTGCACAAGTGGAAATAAAGTGGAAAAACACAACACAACTAATAGAAAACTAATGATCAGTCATGTAGATACTAGATAATAAGAGAAACCAAGATTGTTTTGTTACTGTAAACAGATAGAAAGGGAAAAAAAGATATACCATTTCTGACATCCAATAATATGCAGCTTCGACCACTACTTGAAGCTCCATCATCATCCGTTAAGTCATTCAGTTTCCTTTTCCATTCAGATGGTTCTAAAGGTTGTGCTCGCATCGGTGGATCAAGCAGGGGAAGGTGTGAAATCCCCCCCTCGTACTATATGAAACAAAGAAACACAACTAATGTAAAGTAATCTTACACCATCTTGCATTATTATCACACACCTAAGTAAGAATATTCTCATTCTGAACCATAGATTTAAAGTGGTTGTTATGGGATGCAGCTTGCCTGGACTAAGGAGGGTTTGTTCTGTAGCTTCAACTTAGGGAACGCGTGCCCATTAATAGCAGGAGAAATCTGAACAAGCAAATCCGAGAATCTATCATCTTCTTTCAACCATTCAACATATGCAAGAGCATCTTTAGATGGTCCACTGTACTGCAGAAAAAACAAGAATTACAGAAGTTAACACACAACAAGAACTTGATATAGTAGTCACATAAACATGCAGGCACTCTCATATAGTTTGATGAAAAGAGTGCTTCAAAGCTAAAATGCGTGATTACAAAAATGATAATTAGTACCTGCGCGTTAATTCCTTGTTCATTGAGATATATCCGACCTCGTATATTCAAATCCTGGAAGAACCATAGGAAAAGCTTCAAAATTTGAACCAAGAACAAGTAATGCTAACAAGTTCAAGACTGTTTTCGAACAACTTGACAATTCACATTTTCTTAAAAGACGGACCTTTAAGAAAGAGAAGTGCTTCTCAATCTCAGCTTCGGGATCTCCGATCGATACAAACCGGTAGAAGTTTACAGCAATGAAATCTTCTCCTTCGTCATCGAATTTTGAGTGATTGTTTCTTCCTCTGTTTCGGCATTTGCAGGAAAAGGTCCATCTTCTTCTGCTGGTGTTCTCAGAGACGAGACGTCCTGGTCGCGAGAAGCTCTGATAGTTCAAAGCATATTGTTTGAATAGAAAAGATTGGTCGGAGGAACGAGTTTTGGTTGAAGCGAGAGGTAGTAGTGGAATAGTTAAGGAGACTGAGAGCATTGCCGCCGGCGAAACTCTCATTAATTATCTTCTTGCTGGTGGAGAAGAGAGACAGAGAGTGAGCAACATGTTACGTTTATTTTTGATCTTAGGAAATTTTTTGTGATATGAGGCGTAAGCCCAACTCAAGCCCATTTTTATCTTATAGTATTGGTTTTGGATTCAAATTTTTATTTTTTTCTAATTGAAGTATAATAATCATTTTTATAAGATTAAATGTTTATTACAATTTTCGGTTTTGTTGTTCTGTTTAGATTAGATCCTTGTCAGGAAGTTAAATTGGATCATGAGATTTAAACTTGTTGTCGGTGTTCCTTATAATTGTACAATTAGACAAGTAATCGTATCCATCCACTAGTCAATGAAAGGGATGTCGTCAGGGTGATCGACATATGACGCCGTGAAGCTTTGACCATATTATAACACGCCAACGAGATTTATCATACATATGCTCGACCACAAACTAATACAGATATAAGTTTTGACTTTGACTTTTTTATATATCTACGCCGTCCAGCTTATATAAGTACTAAACTCTTATCCTAATTCAATTCATACTAAAAGTTTCCATAAAAAGAAAGCCTTCCTACAATGTCATCGCTTCTCTGTATCTTCCTCCTCTTTGCCGTCTTCATCAGCCACGGTGGAGCCGCTACCGAAGCTCCCGTCGAAGCAGTTAAGGACATCAATGGAAAACCTCTCCAAACACGCTTCTACTACTATATCTTGCCTGTAGTTCGCGGCCGCGGGGGTGGACTAACCATGTCCAAACCCGAGAACAAAACATGTCCAAGAAGTGTGATCCAAGACCGATTCGAAGTCTCTCAAGGCCTACCGGTTAGCTTCTCACCATATGACAAATCAAGAATCGTCCGTGTCTCAACTGATCAAAACATCAAGTTCTCTCCAACTTCGATCTGGGAGTTAGCCAATTTCGACGAGGCAACGAGTCAGAATTTCATTTCTACTTGTGGCGTTGAAGGGAATCCGGGTCAGACAACGGTTGATAACTGGTTCAAGATCGACAAATTTGACAATGATTACAAGATCAGGTTCTGTCCTACTGTCTGCAATTTCTGCAAAGTCATCTGCAGAGACGTTGGTGTGTTTGTGCAAGATGGAAAGAGAAGACTTGCTTTAAGTGATGTTCCATTAAAGGTTATGTTCAAAAGAGCATAGATACAACAAAAATATATACAATGCTTCTGTAACACCATTAATAAATAAATAAGAAGTCTTTTCACTTGTTTCTACAACTTAATTAATCAAACATATTTAGAAATCATCACCACGGAAGAATGGTCCATTGAAGAATGAAGTGGAGAAAGTACCTCCACTATTGGGGAAGAGAGTGAGGAAGCAAATGAGTCCAAGGACTATACCCCAAGCAAACCTATCGTCTCCGAGAGGTGTGATTTCGTCTTTTGCAGGTGTTTCTTCACCACCGCGGAAGAAAGTTGCGAATAGCCCCCAAGCTAAACATAAGACGCTTCCGCTGAGACCTCCGATACCGAGAAGGAGTGATGTGGTAAATGAGAGAATTGCAGCTGTGCTTCTTCCAAACATTGCTTGAGCGATTCGACCTCCTTCGAGTCTTCCACATGGTAATAAGTTCAATGAAGTCACTACCATACCTGAAAACAGTTTACTTACGGTTTATAATATAGTAAAAAACTAACAAGAGAAACCAACAAAAGTTATGAGGTTTACCCAAAAGACCAGCAAAAGCGAGAGGATCAACGGGAACTCCAACTCCTTCAACCGCATTAGGTAATACATTACCGAGATCATCCGCATAAGGACCGATAACGAATTGGATAAACGAAAGCAACGGGTTATTATCAAAGAACTGTGGCCTTATGTACCTGTGTAGAAGGTAATAAACCAATCAGAGACACAAAAACTGCATAGAAACAACAGTAACAAGAAATAAGAATTTCATCTAACAAATCCTTACAAAGCATTGTCTCCTCCATTGAAACTACCATCAGATATAAACGCGGCAGCTGCAAGAAGTAGGGAAGTCAGGTATGCACTAGCTGTACGCGCTACTGGGATATCGAATAAGGCCTTTTTATTAGGAAGCAATGACTCGTAATTGTTCATAACTCCTAAACAACCAGTCCAATTCGATGGCACCAGAAACGATGGGCTTAGTTTGACACCGTGTCGCGCAGCGGTTATTCTGGTTGCTATCTGAAACAAACAACTAACAGGTTTAGTGAGATGTATACAACAAAAAAATCTGGAGCTAGCTCCCTTGATTTACTTCAGCGTACCTCTGAGACGCCTAAGATGGAGAGGAACCCGCCAAAAAGAGGAACCACATTAGCAATGTAGTCATCAAAAGTAGCGTCGGGTTTAAGGAAGAAACCACTCATAAGAGCTATGGTTCCAAAGGTTGAAACACATAAAGCAATTGCACTAATATATCCCCAAGGAGTGCTTAATCTAGTTGATTCAAATTGTAGATCGATCTCCGCCTTAGGCTGCACCATACACACCTTTACAAGCAAACAAAGAACAAACAATTCAATATATATAGCCTTAATCATGAACCTCAAAGTTGGAGAATTTTATAGGCCTTCCGTCTACCTGTTTTGTGATCTCATTGGACCTTTCTTCCATAAACCACACAACAACATCACGCTCAGCTGCTTCAGATAGCTTTGCTTCAAGCTTAGGTGTGACTTCATCAATGGGTTTTCTCAGATTCCCAATAAAGATCCCTCCATCTCCAAACCGACGAACGTCCGTAGCGAAAAACGTATCGAACCCAAAACAGCTCTTTAACTGTGCATCATCACAAAAACTCTTTCAGAAACGATGCAATCCAAAACACACAAAAGAATCATCATGGCCGTATAGAGAAATGAACCATTTACCTTGTTGAGATCAAGAGCCTTGAAAGTCTCTTCAGCTTTCTCAAGCCTTTCTTTTTCTCTAGTCAAAGTTTCACGAGCCAAGCTGTTGAAAATTCCGATGATTGGATTCTCACTGTTGCTCTCTCTGTTCAGCTCTTTCAGCTTACGATCAGTTCTCGTCTTCTCAAGCTTTATCGCAGCTTCGATTGATGGATTCCCCATAAACTTCTTGAACTCTTCGTCCGTCTTCCAATCATTCTCTTGCTGCTTCGATTTCTTCTCCTCCTCCTCCTTCTCCTCTTCACTGATATCTGGAGAAGGCGACGCATTTTCGTTCCCGTGGTTCTCATTTTTCTCCTCCGCTATCGCCACCGGAGACGGAGCTTTGTTAGTAGACTCACGAACTCGATCATCTTCCGCTGAACATCTCAAAGGACACATGTGCCTCGTTCTGTACGTTTGATTCTCAAGTTTGGGAGGTAATAGTCTGTAACAGCGATGAGAACGCGAACTGTGACAGGATTTGAGAGTTAAGGAAAATGAAGAGGGAGTAGATACAAAAAGGGAAGCCATGTTTACAGAAGAAACTCACAAAGATTGAGACTTGACGAAGAAGAGACATGTCTCTGCGAAAGAATTTGTATAGAGGATGATGAAATGTCTGGAAAGTTTGAGAAGAAACTCAAAACAAAACAAGTGGAATGGTTTTTTATGCAACAAGACAATGTAATGTGTCAACATCAAATCCAATCCACATACGTGAAGAAGAGAAGATGAGAGAGAGAACCTGATTCGCTGTCATAGAAGAGAATCAAAAGAGAAGTTTAATAAGACATCAAATAATTGGATAAAACCTTAAGTCATTAGAGGGGAAACAAGATTCTGGTCGGAAACTACAAAAACGATCGAGCGAACAAACATATTATAAAGATATGTAAAAATCAAAGTGCGGTTTTTTTTGTTTTTGATGTGGTCTTCGCTCTTGTTCACTCTAAGAAGAGGCAGCAGCTGGTACTTTCTCTTCAGCGGCACCTTCGAATGTCTCACCAACTAGCTCTGGGACATCGTCATCATCCTCCTCTTGTATGGTTGCTGAGGCATTACCTTCACCAGGAACTTGTTTCTGGAACTGCTCTGCCAGCTTCTTTAGGTTGTCCATGTTGTCTGGTCCTGCAAGAGATCAAAATAAACATATTGGTTAAGGATCTTCGCTTAGGGGAAGAAACATCGTGAATATCTTGAATTCAGCTCAATAACATGGTACATACCGAGTTGGCTGATAATCTGAGGAAGGATATCTTGCAACTCTGCAGGTAAAAAAGGTTTACACATCAGTCAGTGAAAACGCACTGATAAAGAAACAAGAAAATAGAGATGAAAAGATATGAACAGATGCTTACTTTTGGTCACAGGAGTACCGCTAACTACCCATGTGTTTGCGGCAATTGAAGCTTGAACTGTAGTAACATTCAAAAGGAGAAACACAATCATCAATAACATGGAAACATGTTTTAAAACACCTAAATACAATACAAGAAAAAAAAGGCTGAATCAGAATCATACCCTTAGGGTTGATGAATTGAATGACAACATCATCCTTGAAGATGTTAACCTCTTCAATTGCAGGAATGGAATTAACTCCAATTCTTTTCAAGGTGCTTTGGAGCCTCTTGTCATCAGTGGTATTGGTCTTGTGCACAGCCTTCTTCTTTCTGCAGTAAATATCAAATGGTTTTATAACATCAATCACAGTAAATGCTAAGCATCGAAATAATGAAACTGGTAGGAAAAAAACAATATATATACCTTCTGACTGTACCCTTACCGCCAGTGCGGACGGTGTTAGCCATCTTCATCAACTTTTCACGATTCATCTGTATACAAAGCATAAGCCAAATCCATCAATCCCCCCAAATCTCATCACAAAACTATGGTTACTACATTCACAAAACCTACTGAGGAAAAAGAGTAGTAAATCTTCTGTGTAGCAAAGCTTCAAGTGAAGTAAGAAGGTTCAAAAAAGCGCCAACAAAATCGACCTCAGATGCGCTTATGTCACTATTAGTCTAAACCTAAAGTTTCAACCTTTTTCAATCATTTAGGTACCCAGTCCCCTAATCAAACCCACAGAAGCTAAAAAAACAGTAAAGATCATCTCCGAAATTTCAAAGACGGACAACACTAAACCTCAATCCATAAAGAAGCGAAATGAATCAAGAAACAAGTTATATCTGAAATGCGAGTTTGACCGGTTTGCAAAATCAGAAAATCAAACGGTACGAGAAAGTTAAAGAACGGGACAATACAGTGGTGGATTTACCTTGAGATTAGGGTTCTTCACCTTCCGAAGAGTGTTAGGAGGAGATAACAAAAAAAAAAAATGCAAAACGAAAAACAGAAGAGAGACGCGGGGCGGCGCTGGAGGGTTTTGCCCTTTTTAACTATATGCTATTCGGAGTCAAGCTCGTCTGTTAATCCAACGGTGTATATCAGAACTTCCATAAAGATGTCTCAATCTCTACCGTTGGATCTTCTAACGAGGCTCAACTAATAATTATGGCCCAATCATTTCCCTCACCCATAGGCCCAATATAAGCTGGCCTTATAAAATATTATCAGAATTTTGACCCGTTTTAGAGCGTACCAAACCAGAATTTCAGAAATCGATTGCCGCGTTTGGTGGAACGTTTCAATTTTTTATCAATGAACTGACTAGAAGAAGCAATGAACTGACTAGAAGAAGGAAGCAGCTATTCGATTATTGATAATCTCAAGTACTCAACATTGGTACATTTATTAGAAAATAAAGTTTGCTCACGGGTACCAAATCCATGAATATAAAATTACAATAAATAGAGTCACAAAGATTTTGTATAGAACCAAAACGCAAACGCATAAACATTCAAATGTACAGAGAATGAATTGCGTTTGAGTTTGGACGTTTTTTTTGTTTACTGTTTCTTCTGCACAACATTCTCCAAATACCATTCATAAGTTTGGGAGAGACCATCTTTTAAAGTAATCTTGGGTGTCCATCCCAAAGAAGCAAGCTTCGAGTTATCCATCAGTTTCCTTGGTGTTCCATCCGGTTTTGAGCAATCCCAAACAAGCTTCCCTTTAAACCCAACAACTTCCTTAACCAACTCAGCCAATTCTTTGATCGTCACTTCAACACCACTACCAACATTAACATGCTCAAACCCACTGTATCGATCCATCAAGAAAACGCAAGCATCAGCCAAATCATCGACATGTAAAAACTCCCTCAACGGACTCCCGCTTCCCCAAACCACAACTTCATCTGCATTGTTGGCTTTAGCTTCATGGAACCTCCTCATGAGAGCAGGAAGCACATGTGAATTCTCCGGGTGGAAATTGTCGTTCGGACCATAAAGATTCGTGGGCATACCGGATATAGCATCCCATTGATGCTGGATCCTGTACGCTTGACACATCTTAATCCCTGCAATCTTGGCAATGGCGTACCATTCGTTAGTCGGTTCGAGCGGACCAGTGAGAAGAGCTGATTCAGGGATCGGCTGAGGAGCGAATTTAGGGTAAATGCAAGATGAGCCGAGGAAGAGGAGTTTCTTCACACCGTGTGTGTAAGCAGAGTGGATGACATTGGTTTGGATTTGGAGATTGACACCGATGAAATCAGCTGGGTACGTGTTGTTGGCATGAATCCCACCGACTTTAGCTGCAGCGAGGATGACATAAACTGGCTTCTCTGTAGCAAAGAAGGACTCAACATCGGATTGGCTAGTGAGATCAAGCTCTGAATGGGTTCTAAGGACGAGGTTTTTGAAACCCTGATCCTGGAGCTTGCGGACTATGGCTGATCCAACCAGTCCTCTGTGTCCAGCGACAAAGATCTTAGCTGATTTCTCCATTTCTACACAGAATTACGATAAATCAAATGACCTAGGGTTCCAAATTTTCACCACGAGAATTCTCAATTCCATATAATTTCGTATGAAACCATTTAAATCCAGATAATTACATTATTATAGAGAGATGGAAATTTTAAAGATTGACGTACCCGATGATGCTGTGGTGTCCGCCATTGTCGAGGTTTGTACGAGAGAAGATGAGGGATTGAAGAAAGGGGATTTTGACTTATAGCTAAGCAGTTTTTTCGAAGTCAACGAACATGAAACGTAGATTTGTAGGTAAAGTTTATATACCTCGGCGAATGTGAGGTGGAGGAGATCTGAATACCCGCCGGCGATCTGAGTTGGTGTCGGCCACTTCTTTTTATTTTTAGATGAGAGCATCAGTTCAGAATATTCATTCAATCCTGGCCCATGGGCCTTAATAAACGAGTCACCTCATTCTCTGTCCATTTAACTTGTACTTTATTGCACTGTTAACCGGACAAAATTCCGGTTCTCAGTTACTAATTTGAGTCAATCAAACTGTTGTGATGGTTAAACCGGTTCGCTGCTGTGAGCCTGTGAGAGTGTGTGAGGTGCCAAATTGATAGAATGATAGTGGGCGCATTAACTCGGTGGTTTCCGTACCATCCATAAGAAGAGACTTCGAAATCAAGGATTCAAATACATGTAGCGAGGACAGGGGTTAATTAACATGGTTTGGTACAGGGCTACCCAATTAATTTGCATGAACATTTACAAATCTCAATTTTTTTATACATCTCTCTCATTGGACATGTATGATTGGCAAACACAAACAAGTAGGGTCTGATTGGTGACCACGTTTAAACGAGGCAGTTAAAAAATTATCAGCGGTTGTAAAAAAGGCGGTTAAAAAGAAAGCGGTTAAAGATAACAGATAGAAAAGATGGTATGGTAGAAGAGAGCGGTTGAGTATTTAGATTGATTGGTATCATTATAGCGGTTGAATAGTACAAATTATATTAAATTATAAAAAAATTGAAAATAAATTTAATTAAATAATAAAAATATGGAAGATAAAATATGTATATATATGTTAAAAAAATTACCAGGTTAAATCTATTGTAATGCACATGTAAAATTAGATTTTATAGACTGATTAAATATCTGATGATATAATAATTAAAAAACAAATAATAAAATAATACAAAAGATGTTACTGTACAATAACCCAAAACAAACGTACCATATAGAGGAGAGTTTGCAATCACTCTTCCAACCACCTAAAATCCATTTTGAACGCTCATTATAACCACCAAATCTAACCACTCTTATCAACCGCTCTTTCCAAACGCTTTGTTGATTGGTGAACATGAGAGTGGTTCGTTTGCAAACGACCTTAATTAGTGTAACCAATCAGAGCCGTAATGGTAGTTAGCAAATGACGCTGTGACCGCCAGGGGTTAGATCCAAGGGTAAAGTATATATTATAATGTTCTTAGACCTCTTCTTTACACAATAAGAGGACAAAAATAATCAATTTATGTATTGAAAAATTCGCTCATAGACCTTTCGGAGAAACGAATTAGGGGAAGGAAATAGAAGAACCACTTGGTTGCAACTCAAAATAGTACTTAATCCGTAGTCAAAGATGATTAATACTAAATTTTGATTGGCTGCAACTCTACAACTCTGAGCTGTAGTAAGTAAAAAAAGGGATGTTGGGAGTTGACTTTTGATGTTTTGAGCTATCAGATATTTGTCACTGTTTGATTTCTTCTACGGCCAACACCGTTTCGGACATAACAAACAAGTTGCATTGTACTAGACCTGGTCTAAAGAAACGATAAACTTAACCTTCCCTATAAACCTATAAGTATCCGTCTCAGCCATGCATACTTGTTTAACAAGAAACATTTCAGCATCATGAACGGAAACAAGAATTACTCCTCCCTGTTTCTCTTTTCTTTTCTAATTCTACCCATTTTTCATTCAAGCTCTTGTACACCCAAATGTGGAGATGTCCAGATCCCGTTCCCCTTTGGAGTCGAAGACGGTTGCTATCTCGATGAGTGGTACAAAATCGAATGTCGACCAAATGCTACTTCCGGGAAAAGTTTCCCATTCCTTCCCAAAATCAACATGGAGGTTGTAAATATTTTCCTTCCTGTGGCCAATTATAATCTCTTTGCTAGTTCCCCAAAATTCTCTTCAATTCGTGTCAAAAGTTCGATTGCATCCATGGGATGTTCTAGCAGTGGAGAAGAGTTTGGATCGACTTTGAATTTGACGGACTCTCCTTTTTTCTTTGGGGACAAAAACTACCTGGTAGCTGTTGGTTGCAACAACAAGGCGTCGCTGACAAATGTAGAACCAAGTATGGTGGGGTGCGAGTCAACTTGCACTACAAGCAAAAACGCACAGAGCATATCTTTGTTCAACAAAGTTGGATGCTCTGAGTCTTCCTACAGCAACACTCAAAACATCTTGCCTAACAACTACATACCGTTTTGCAATAAGACGCAAAAACAAGAAGACACAATCTGCAACGGGAACGGATGCTGCCAGGCAAAAGCACCTGATGGTGCTCAACAACTCATTGGTGTCACAATAGCGAACACTAGTAATGGAAACTTGACAAAGGGAGGAGAATGCAAAGTCGCCTTCTTAACAGATGAAGTCTACACTTTATGGAATGCATCCAATCCAGAACTATTTTTCTCAAATGGATACGCTACTGTTAGCCTAGGATGGTTCATCCAAACTAAGAATCATTCGTTCCTAGAGTCACTGGACTGCCGAAACAGAGAAGAGTTCGATAGAAGTAAAAGATTCTCTATTAAGATATCAGCAAAATGCACATGCGATAATCATACAGCTTCCGGGATCAATTATGCAAGTTGTGCATGTGCTAGCGGGTACAAGGGTAATCCATACCTTTTAGACGACTGCCAAGGTAAGTAATTGGCTAATTGCTCCTTCTATATTTCTGTTTCCTTTTGTATCTCACATCACCCATCATTTCAGTACAAATTCACGATTTCCTTTTTATAAGTAGATCATGACTTGTTCATTTGCAGACGTTAATGAGTGTGCCAGAAAACCACACAATCCCTGTTGGGATAGCAGTATTTTATATCGCAAGACTTGTAAGAATACGCCGGGAAGTCATGAATGCGTGGACTACCACATTCCAGAAGTAATGATAGGTAAGTCACTGAATTTGTTATATATCGAAATTCAAACTACAAAAAAAATTTAGATATTTAGAAAAAATGATGATGAAACTCTAGTTTTTCTTGTGCGGTGTTTGCAGGATTAGGTGCAGGTTTTTTTGTCTTAATCGTAGGCTGTGGTACATGGGGGTTGAGAAAGCAAAATAGAAAAAGAAGGATGACAAAGCGCAAGAGGAAATTCTTCAAACGTAACGGAGGACTATTGTTGCAGCAACAGTTACATACAACTCAAGGCAGAGTTGAGAAAACAAAAATATTTAGCTCGAGAGAGCTGGAGAAAGCCACTGATAACTTCAACGAAAGCAGGATTATTGGAGAAGGTGGCCAAGGAACTGTGTACAAAGGTATGCTTGTAGATGGTAGATCCGTAGCAGTCAAGAAATCCAATGTTGTAGATGAAGACAAACTACTAGAGTTCATCAACGAGGTCATCATTCTCTCCCAGATCAACCATAGACATGTCGTGAAGCTTTTGGGATGTTGTCTTGAGACGGAGGTTCCTATTTTGGTTTACGAGTTTATAACCAATGGAAACCTGTTCCAACATCTCCATGAAGAATTTGATGACTACACAGTGTTATGGGGTGTACGTATGCGCATTGCCGTAGATATTGCAGGAGCTTTTTCCTATCTTCACACTGCCGCGAGTTATCCAATCTATCACAGAGATATCAAGTCAACAAACATATTACTAGATGAGAAGTACCGAGCCAAAGTTTCTGATTTTGGGACTTCAAGATCAGTTACTATAGATCATACTCATTGGACCACGCTAATATCAGGTACAGTCGGGTATGTGGATCCTGAATACTACGGGTCAAGCCATTTCACCGAAAAGAGTGATGTTTATAGTTTTGGGGTTGTCCTAGTGGAGCTTATTACGGGAGAGAAGCCTGTTATAACCATTTCGAATACTCAAGAAATAAAAGGGTTGGCAGATTATTTCAGACTTGCAATGAAAGAGAACAGACTCTTTGATATCATTGATGATCGAATTAGGAATGATTGCAAGCTTGAACAAGTAATTGCAATGGCACATTTGGCGATGAGGTGTCTGAAGAAGGCCGGGAAGACTCGGCCAGATATGAGAGAAGTTTCAACAGCTTTGGAGAGGATATGTTCATCTCCAGAGGATTTTCAGGTGCAAATTCAAATTGATGGAGAAGAGAGAATATACAGAGACGATTCTTATAGAACGGTCACTTCAAGAACAATGTGAAGCAATGGGGAGCAATTTGATGGTCGTCTCAAAGTCTTAGTAATAATGTTGTCATATACGTTTAATGTATTTTGTAAAGGCTTTGTTAACTTGTTTTTTTACAGCTCAATTGATTTTTCTATATTTATAATGGTTCTCATTCTCAAAGGCAACAACTCTTCAACTTGCCAGTCCATTGTTTGACTTATCAGCTCACCACCCATACTATCAGATTCTAAACTATAACTCAATAGTCAATAGTAATAGAGAGAGATTAATGGCGATAGATAGAGAAACTATGAAATAAACTAGACCAATAAGCCAATAATAGTAACTTAGTTGTTGTAAATAGACAAAAAGAAGTAAGAAAAAAAACAAACAGAAGTCAATGCCCGAACCATACAAAAAAACATTTTTGTGCATGGTGCGTTCTTGACTCCCACTTTCCACTAAACTTATTAAAAAAAAAGAAACCCAAAAAAAATGAACAAGAGAGAGAGAGAGATACCCAGAAGAATAATGATTTCTTAGACCCTTTGCAGGCATTGAAGACAAATACTTTTAATGACCTTTCACTTCTCTGCTCATTGAAGACCCTTCTCAGAAATCAGATGGGGAAATACTAGCTTTTAATGACGACGTCTCAAGCAGTTGAAGGACAATTCAAGGTGGTTTTAATTTGGTGGACAGTAGTATTGATGAGATTATTAACTGTCTCCATTGACTCCATGTTCAGTTTTGCCGGTTGCAAACCACTCACCATTATCTGAAACCCAACCGTTATCAATGATCCTCCTACTCCTCCTTTGCTGCTTCCGTCTGGTGTAATGGCGAACCCTGAGGGTAAAATGGGAATACAAGATGTGTCTTGACCGCTCATTGCTATGTTCAATGCTGGTATATCCACTGGAGTGTATATCACAAGCGCTGCACCAGATGAGTCTATGCAGCTTTCTTGTAGGATCAGCATGTTGTTTTGTGCTGACGATGTATTGAATCCCTGATGATATATCACAAACGAACCAAACCACCAATCATTAGAATCAAGAATTTAAAAATCTATATAGTGTCAAAATGAGGAAGCTTACACGAAGAACCGATATGCAGTTTCCAGGATTTGACCCGTTTGCAATATTAGCAACTTCTTGAACAGAGTTTCCATTTGAAAGAACGTCCCACTATAAACGAAACGGAGAAAGAACAAAGATAATGTCAGTTTTAAAAACACCGAATGATTCTTGTTTCTATGGTAATGTTAAATCTGTGTAGTACCTGAGGCCGAGTTCTTTCATCTTTGAGGAAATTGAAAACGTTCTGTGGAGAATTTGGGAGCCAGAAACTGGTGGCTGCACATAGAACCATCCCATTTGGTTCATGTCGGCTCTTATGTGAAGCCACACGGACCGCAAATTCATCCAGTCCGGAGACAACAGTTGAGCGAGTGTTGTGAGATGTGCCAACACTCAAGCAGAAGTTGCTTACCATTCTGTGAGCAAGTCTCATTATACTTCTCTTCCCTTCTGGCGATGGAATCACTGAATTGATTTCAAACGGGTCACTTATGGTTTGATTATCTGATCAACTAAGTTTTCTAAAAAAATGTCTTAAGTTACCTCCACCAAGTTCAAGGGATGATGTTGCAGGTTCCAATAGATTCGTGAACCTCTCACACATCCTTTGGAGAGTAGAGATCCAACGTTCAGCTCCAAAAGCTAATCCTTTGTGTACACTATCTTTAAATATCTCATGAACCGGTTCTTGCTCCTCGAATTCAGCATGTTCAACCCAAGTAACCTGTTGTTGTATATTTAAACGATACAGTAAAATGATATGAGATGCTAAAAGAATGAAACAAAACAAAACGGTTACAAACCTTTGAATAGCCATTGGACATATCTTGAATAAGGCAACCAGAAGGAAATCTATATGACCGAGATTGAGATACAAACTGAGGAAACTCATAGGAGACATTTGCAATAGCCCAAGTTCCATGTTCAATCTGCTGACAGTATCTTAGCACACAGAACTCACGTGTGGCTACCAATGGCGAAAGCACCTGAAGCTCTTCAATCATCTAACACAAGCCAAAGCTAAGTTGAGCAGGAGTTTCACACAAATATTATCATCTTTTAAGAGCAATTAGTGTTTCATTTACCAAATGTAATGCATCTCCATGGTTTCCACGCAATCCTGATGAAATCACTGCAAGGGTTTTAGATGCTGCAACGATTGAGGGGAAAAGATCTGCTGATTTAACCTGCAAATTAATGAAAAACTATATGAGACAAATAAGAAACCGAATGTGAACAAAAAAAAACTTTGATATGGGTTATATATGACTTACAGAATCCATGAGCATGTCCACAAGTATCAAAGCATTAGTGAAAACAACACCAGAAGATCTAGATGCTTCCATTCGAAGGTTATTCTTCTTTCCACCACTAGTACTTGATCTTGGAAATATATTCTCATAGCTTTCAAGATTGAGAACGTCTCTGGATCCATCAGTGTTGATCCATAGAGGCTCATTAGTTTGAAGAAGCCTAAGCAATTCTTCCATAGCGGTCACAGCAATGTTGGTCATAAGAGACTTGTCCATCTCTGATAAAACCAAGTTTGGTTGAGATGGCAAAGTAGGTACAGCCATTGAAGAACAACTTCCTGGAAGAAGATCAAAATCAAGTGAAGGACCGCTATGGAATAACTCTAATGGCGAAACATGCATAGGATTTAGCAATGGTGGAAGATGAGAGATTGGTCTCCCTA
>NC_025698.1:8550895-8551438 GCF_000633955.1 Camelina sativa
ATACGATGGTTTAATTTAAAAGCCAAAAGAAGAAGAATCAAATGTAATAAAATCCCCAAAAAAAATTTCAAAACCCGTAATTATGGTCCTTGGAAAGGAGAGTAAAAGTTTTGATCTTATGATGGACCTTTCATCTCGAGCCTATCATCATAAGGAGAGCAGCGCCATTAGTGCTTTTTTTGATTTGCTCATCTCTCTCTCTCTCTTTCCCACCTTTCGCTCCTTTTACATTCATTGCAGATTCCAAAATCTCTCTCTCTCTTCTTACCTGTCTCCCCCTTCAGAAATTGCGTAACTGATACTGATGGGTTTTTAATGGCGTTTCTTTTTGACAGAGGGAGAGAGAGAGAGAGAGAGAGAGAGAGAGGTTATGATGGGTTTTTAATTCTCTTGCTTCTTTCTCCATTACTCTGCCCAACAAAGTACTACTACTACTACTACTACTCTACCTCTACCCTCTCTTTCTCTCTTTCTCTGATGCTCCCCTCTAATGCTCTCATACCAAACCCTTTTTTTTTTTTTTTTTTAAACCCTTTTTTTTTT
>NC_025698.1:8553119-8569952 GCF_000633955.1 Camelina sativa
TTTTGGACCAATCAATTTTGTTCTCGACCTTCAAGTAGTAGATTATCTTTAAAACTTTGTGGCACAATGTCAAGATCTCCTTCAAAAGGGCACCAACTAACCTAAAAGAGATTTCAGTGGTGTAACAAAACATCATAATGGGTTCAAAACAAGAAAAATGTATAAGAAAACAATGATTTAACTCTTACATTTGATGGATCTAGATTATCAAGTGCCTTGCGATACTTAAACAGGTCATTCTTCGATCGGCTCTGTTGCCTTCCTTTCCACAAAAGTGCCAGTGGAAATTGACGGGTGGTTCTCTTTGGCCGATCAATATTCAGATGAAAGTAACTCCAGCACTGAAGATGGTAAACACAATTGGCTAAGAACTTCTCGTAAAAAAGTAACAACAAGAGAAGATGATACTCTTAAGACAAATGAAAACAAACCTGTAAGAGTGTCAAGCAACCACCAATGATACTCTGAGACCGCTGGGAGGCATTACCAATTTGTCTATATAAGAAAGCAAGCGCTGCAGCACCCCAAGCGTATTCTCCAGCTTTCTCAAAATCCTCAAAGAGAATAAGGTAATCAACAGAGATCTTACTGGGATCTGTAGTTGCAAAAATGGTACTCCCAATAAGGTATATAAGAAAAGCACGACTGTGATACTCAATCTCTTTCGTCGTAGCTCCCTTTGGACACTCTGCAAAATTCTCCTTCAACCATTTCGCAGTGACTCGATTACCACTCAGTTCACTTTTAGGTAGTTTCCCCAAAAGTCTGAGGCATACTTGAGAAGGGTCCTCATCTTTTTCTTTAACACCAACCACAGGTTTGCCATCAACAGCAAGACCGAGGATCAACGATACCTCATCGAGAGTGATGGTCATTTCGCCACAAGGGAAGTGAAACGTGTTGGTTTCTCTACGCCATCTCTCGACAAGGGCAGAGATAAGTGAATTGTTCAAACTAATCGATCCTATTAGGCGAAACCAACCGAAACCAGCTTTGTCCACCAATTCTATCTGCTCCTTATTGAGCTTCCAGTGATGAAGCAATGAGGTCCGTTCCTGGCATCTAAGCACACCTCTCTCCTGTTCAGACAAAGACAAACAAAACACTTATCCCAAGTTCTTCAATTTAAGATGGAGATTGATTTGAAACTGTGATTACTACTTACCTGTCCGGTCAAAATAGCGGAGGAGACATGCTTATCTTGCTCGTAAAGGACAGGCATGGTCAGTATCTGATAATGGAAATCAAAATTAGGGTTTCTGTGTGAATGAAACGCGAGCAATTAGACAGGATGATTCGGGTTCCGTTTTATCTAAACAATGCAATAACTTTCTTCGGTTTTCCTGATCTACTCTAAGACTTTACGAGACTACAAATGGCGATTTTAATCTGAAATTTCAACGAGCAGTACAATTACGATTAGAAAGGGGGGAACAATTTTAGGGGCTCATCAATCTCTTAACTTGGAAACTGGCACAAATCAGTGGGACGAAGAAACATGTCTATAATCAACAGAAACGAAAGCTTACGATTTGGAAACGAAAACAGANCTCTTCGTCTGCTGTGTTCATATCTTCCACTAAATCTTCTTCATGGCTTTTCTCGTTTTTTCTCGGAGGAACTTCTCCGGGGATAACTTGGCACAGACCAAACTGCTTCATGCATCGATCTGGGAAGTGCCATTCTACTACTTTTGGACCAATCAATTTTGTTCTCGACCTTCAAGTAGTAGATTATCTTTAAAACTTTGTGGCACAATGTCAAGATCTCCTTCAAAAGGGCACCAACTAACCTAAAAGAGATTTCAGTGGTGTAACAAAACATCATAATGGGTTCAAAACAAGAAAAATGTATAAGAAAACAATGATTTAACTCTTACATTTGATGGATCTAGATTATCAAGTGCCTTGCGATACTTAAACAGGTCATTCTTCGATCGGCTCTGTTGCCTTCCTTTCCACAAAAGTGCCAGTGGAAATTGACGGGTGGTTCTCTTTGGCCGATCAATATTCAGATGAAAGTAACTCCAGCACTGAAGATGGTAAACACAATTGGCTAAGAACTTCTCGTAAAAAAGTAACAACAAGAGAAGATGATACTCTTAAGACAAATGAAAACAAACCTGTAAGAGTGTCAAGCAACCACCAATGATACTCTGAGACCGCTGGGAGGCATTACCAATTTGTCTATATAAGAAAGCAAGCGCTGCAGCACCCCAAGCGTATTCTCCAGCTTTCTCAAAATCCTCAAAGAGAATAAGGTAATCAACAGAGATCTTACTGGGATCTGTAGTTGCAAAAATGGTACTCCCAATAAGGTATATAAGAAAAGCACGACTGTGATACTCAATCTCTTTCGTCGTAGCTCCCTTTGGACACTCTGCAAAATTCTCCTTCAACCATTTCGCAGTGACTCGATTACCACTCAATTCACTTTTAGGTAGTTTCCCCAAAAGTCTGAGGCATACTTGAGAAGGGTCCTCATCTTTTTCTTTAACACCAACCACAGGTTTGCCATCAACAGCAAGACCGAGGATCAACGATACCTCATCGAGAGTGATAGTCATTTCGCCACAAGGGAAGTGAAACGTGTTGGTTTCTCTACGCCATCTCTCGACAAGGGCAGAGATAAGTGAATTGTTTAAGCTAATAGATCCTATTAGGCGAAACCAACCGAAACCAGCTTTGTCCACCAATTCTATCTGCTCCTTATTGAGCTTCCAGTGATGAAGCAATGAGGTCCGTTCCTGGCATCTAAGCACACCTCTCTCCTGTTCAGACAAAGACAAACAAAACACTTATCCCAAGTTCTTCAATTTAAGATGGAGATTGATTTGAAACTGTGATTACTACTTACCTGTCCGGTCAAAATAGCGGAGGAGACATGCTTATCTTGCTCGTAAAGGACAGGCATGGTCAGTATCTGATAATGGAAATCAAAATTAGGGTTTCTGTGTGAATGAAACGCGAGCAATTAGACAGGATGATTCGGGTTCCGTTTTATCTAAACAATGCAATAACTTTCTTCGGTTTTCCTGATCTACTCTAAGACTTTACGAGACTACAAATGGCGATTTTAATCTGAAATTTCAACGAGCAGTACAATTACGATTAGAAAGGGGGGAACAATTTTAGGGGCTCATCAATCTCTTAACTTGGAAACTGGCACAAATCAGTGGGACGAAGAAACATGTCTATAATCAACAGAAACGAAAGCTTACGATTTGGA
The DNA here is from genome assembly GCF_000633955.1 of Camelina sativa. Classification (NCBI taxonomy): domain Eukaryota; kingdom Viridiplantae; phylum Streptophyta; class Magnoliopsida; order Brassicales; family Brassicaceae; genus Camelina; species Camelina sativa. The sequence continues at coordinate 8,556,348 of NC_025698.1, forward strand.
AACGAAAACAGAGGAAGGAAGAAGATCGCAGAAGGTTGCTTCGGAGAAATTTGAGAACAAACGCGCAGAGAGACTGAAGAATTATCCTCTTTTGGTAAAAAAAAAAAAAAAAACTCAAAAAGATAAATCCTCAGTATATTTTTTTAACATTTTTACACATGAAATCATCATTAAATATTATTTTCCCTATGTTTTTAAACTTTTCATTAATTTTTTATTTTTGCTCAATGTTTATTAATTTAGGTTAAATAATAAATTAGGTGTTTTTTCACATTACAGTTTCTATAAATAACACCTAATTTATTATTTAACCTAAATTAATAGAAAGTATGTTATTTATAGAAACTGTAATGTGAATTATGGAAAAAAAAAAAAGCTGTAATGTGAATTTTCGTTATTAAAAAATACCTAATTTATTATTTACAGATGCTATAAAGAACAAATTTATTATTTAACCTAATAATGAAAATTCACATTACTAATTAGGTGTTATTTAACCTAATATATATGTACACCTAATTTATTATTTAGCCTAAATTTGTTCTTTATAGAAACGGAGACCGAAGAACAAATGCTGAAGAAATCTGTTGGTCATATTGGAGTCTGAAAGAATCTAAACCATCTCCTCTAGATTCTGCTTTACTCCAGAATTTTGTATTAATGTGTTACAGCTAAAGAGTGTGCGTAGTGTAGCGGAGCTGACGTGTCTAAATAAAGAGGTTTGATTGGTTGGAATGGTGAAGGATGACTTGCTGGGCTATGATTGGCTCAATTCAAATTCTTAGCCGTTGTTGACTGTTGACCAAAGGAGGACAGTATATGCTCGAAGACTCGATCATTTTTACTTTAAGCAGAACATTTCATTTTGTAATTTCTCTTTTCCTTAGAATCTGGGTTTGTACTCAATTTGATCTAGATCTCTTGGTAAGGTCTTCATCATTTGAGAAATCGGCTCTCGTTTCATGAACGTCAGCTCGATTGTGTCTTCTTGTGAATTTGCAATTGAAAGAGTATTTGAGTATTGAAGAAGTGTTGGTTTAATTCTTTAACATAATGCTTCAAGCCTTCATGCTCGAAGTTAAAACCTTGTCTTACCAGCAACTTTCATCACCAAGAACATATATATTACTATCAACATTGGAATTGGAAAAGAATATTACTTTATTGAGCAAATATACTATTACATTAACATACCAAGATATCTCTCTCATGTAAACTGATCCAAACCCAATTTGACAAGTTTTGTTTTTCCATCTCTCACACAACAGAGATCAGATCATCGAACCCGTAATTTTGCAGGCAGCCATTGGAAACCACTGATTTTTTTTGGCTCTATAAGGTTTACACATCTCTATTCTTCGATTGCTCTCGTAAACTTGGTTTGAAGCACTTTGAGCATCTTCAGACTACGAATCTTCAACGAGAGGAAGTTGATATTCATCTGGTTTTAATGCCAAAGCGAAATCAGGAAGTGTCGGTGCTGTCTCCATGATTCTGATAATCAGAGAGCATTTTTACAGATTAATATAAAAATCCTGAGCTTTACATGTTATTGCAAAAGTGAGAAAGACAGATATAATAAACTCACTTTTCATAAGAGTATAGATCACGGTTTATCCTGACTTTACTCGAAGTATCTTTCGGGATTTTCTCGGTTAGATACTTCATTGTTCCAAAAAGCGGCGGTGTTCTGCAGAACAATTATATAGATCTTCAAATCAACCGCTGACCTGTCACCCCATGAGCTCAATATAATTCCGACTAAAAGAGATAGAAATTACCTTGAAGTAGGTGAAGAGGCGTTGAATGCTTCGGATGCTTTCTTACTTTCTTTGAAACATTCATCTGCGGCTTGCAAAGCAGCAACTGCCATGCCATGTGATTTCTCTGTGTTTCCTTCATCAAGAATCAAACCGTGATAGTAGTAAGCCGCAGCCTGATTCACAAGATTTCAGAAGATGAAACGAGACATTAGACAAATGGACCTTAATCGCCTATTCATTCTGGTAAAAGCCTCATGGTTCTCACTTTCAGAACGTAATTGATAGGGATCATATAAGCAAAGTTTCGTGTCTTATAAAGACAGAGACAAAGAAGGGCCATAGCTCAGGACAATAACTGAAAAGGACCAGACACGTTTACATATGAAAGGAGTAATAGAGCAAGAAGGAAAGAAAGAATCAAACAGTACCTTAGCTTCAACATACTTCCATTTAACAAATAGTCCATGCTTTTCTCCCCAACCATTTGCTAATGGGAGATTCATTAGATTATCTTGTGCCTGTTTCAGCGCACAACGACAAGGAAAAGGAAGCATTAACAAAAAGTTTTAGATGTTTCCAAGATATAAGTGGGGGGAAGTCAATAGACGATGCCTCAATGACAAAAAGGTTGGATAAGAGTAAGGGAATTTACTTGCTGCCAATATTTCACCATTTCACATGAAAGTCTTCGTTTCACTGCAAGAGTGGCCTTCGAGCTATCAATCGCCATGCCAAGTTGGATATCAACACCCTATAATCAGCAACATGAAAGATGTTAGATCCAAAAAATTAGAGAAAGAAACCACATGAGCTACAGTTATATGCCATGGGATAGCTTAATCATATTCATTAAAAGAGAGGTGCTACCTGGCCAAGTGCCTGCAAGCAAAGGGCCCGTAGAACTCCTTCCCCTAAGTCAACCGGTAAAATTCTCCTGTAAGAAAACGAAAACAAGGACAACGATTGTCCCATTAGAATCAACTGAGAATTATCCAAATGTAGAGTGAATGACATTGGAACCTTTTTTTCATCTACAAACCTTTGTTCAGCAGAAAACTGAGGGAGAACATTCTTAACAGCACAATCAAGATATCCAGCTGCTTTTAAGAAGATATCAATCGAAGCTCGTCTGTTTTCTATTAACGAAAAAAAAAAAAAAAACCACTGTTCAGTCTGAGGCTCGTAACCATCACATTTCATTTACCACTTAGAAATGGAAAATCATCAAATTAAAAAAAAAAATAACAAAATGTATGTAAATCCCCTTCAGGCAACTGAAGATAGATAAACTATCAGAGAAGCCTAACCTTCTGATACTTTTGGATGGTTGTGACCATCACTAGAACCTCTAGGAAGAAGCAGTAAATTGGCTTGAGACATTTGTAGCATTGCCATTAGATGCAAAACGGATAAAACTTCATACCAAACGTTTGTCATCTCTGTTTCCTGGTTAAAAGTAAACATGTAAGAGTCTATTACATTATGATAACATTTGAAGACAAACTGTTTTGCTAGTAACCCCACCTCTTCCTCATCCTCCTGATTTACCCAATTAAATGGTACTTTAAACTGTAGATGGCTACCTGAAGAACATCATAAATACAGCAGGGTCAAGTATAAATCTCTGAAACCAAACAGATCTATTTCAAATAAACACATAACAGTATATATTACCATCTTTACTTAATCCCAAGAGAACAGGTAGATAGTCTACCAAAGCTTGATGGAGATCCGAGAGCGTTGAACCTCCATAGCCAGATAAACCAATAGTCATGAAGAGTTTTAAACAGTAAACAGTAGAAAGCAGGCAAAGATCAAAAACACAAAAAGATGTTCAGAAACATATAAATACCATGTTGTGTTTTTCTCCTAGTTCTTGTTATAGTAGGTCCTTCTTGATTAGCCATCACTACTATACGTGTTCTTAAAGCCGTCAAGCGTTCCAATAGAGCCTTGGGTAACTGATCGCCAATGGACTGCAAAAAATCCACAGCTCTCGGTATCCTTAAACCAGGTACATATACTGAAACCTCACCGATGCTTGTTGGCTTTCTTCTGTTCCCACCAGTTTCTTTCGGCGTTGATGCAAAGCATCCCATTTCTTACAGAGCTTAAGAAATCTACAAACACAAAAAATTCTACAAGTGTAAGTGCCAAATTTTGATAAAAGATTTCACAATGAATCTTGTGAGAAACAATCTATGATCAAAAAAGCTAGAAGAAAAGAGGAGAATGATTCCAAATCAAAAAAAAGAGAAAATGCAATAAGGAGAGGAGGTTGATAAAATTAATGTCCAACCGAAAAAAAAAAAAAAACAGGTCAAGTCTTTCCTCCTCCACTAGATATTCATAAGGATAAAGTAAAAACCAGGTCACGAGCCATCTGCCATGACTAAACCATCTTCATAACTCAACGTGACTATCTAATATACACGAATCTTCACAACAATCATACTTTAAGACCAAGCTCCAAGCAGAAACAAACAAGTAAATAATATGACACCGTTTGACAAACAAGTAAAAGAGTTTGTTGATTTTTCCAACCTTGACTATCTAATCAACTCGAATGATTGATTACTGCAAGAACTGGGAGAAAAGGACTCAATTGGCAAAATAAATAAAAAGAAAGCGTTTTTTGAAGGGAATCACGGAGAAAGCATGAAACTTTGCAATTCGTATAATATTTTCTCCACTATGAAACGTTATATACCAAATACAATATTTTTTTAACAAAACGAGGAATTTACAAAGGGCAAGTTGAGTTAAAAAGGGAAGATTTTGAGTAAAGGCTCACCAAGAAGAATTATGCAAAAATGTAAGGAGGAAGAGTAGTAATGGAAAGGGATGCTTTAACTTGCCCTAACCAAACAAAACAAAATCTCTGAAAAAAGGTAAAACCTTAAGCAACATTTTCCCCCAGAAAAAGGAAAAGAGTAGACTTACCAAAAAAAATCTGGACGGAGCCAGCAGCAACTAGACAAAGCTAAAAAAAACCCTTAATTCAGCATTGAATCTTTCAGAATTGTATCGGAGAAATACGAAATTGACAATGAATCTGACCACACACACACAAAAAAAAAAAAAAAAAAAAAAAAAAAAAAAATTGATTTTTAAAAGAAAAATTTTCTTTTTAAAGGTTTGAGTTGACAATTACAGATTTAGGATATAGTTTTTAGAAGGTAGAATTTAGTGTTTAGGATTTATGGTTTANGTATTATGTTGCTCCCCATTGAAGCAGTCGAAGCGAATGGTTTCTTTAAAATAATTGATACAGAGAAAGAGAAAGAGAGATGAAGACGAAGAAAGAGGAAAATATTTTTTTTTACAAAGGGACCGATCAATTTTTCAACGCGACTAGAAAAAAATACTACTACTTCACTAGTACAGCTAAACTACCCAAAAAAAAAACAGTTGTAAGAAAAATAATCGTTATTTCTAAATTCTAATTATATTATTAACATTTATCCAACAGTTTACAAAATTAATTCATTAGTAATCTAATAAATCTTTTCATCATAAGCTAAGAAAAAACATTATTCTTATTTGAGACATTTATGATAACCAACTAGATTTTAATCCGCAGTACACCGCATGACAATTTAAAAAAAAAAGATAATATTTTTTTATATATATATATTTAGTTTGTTTTGTTTAATTAAATAATAATTTTGTTTAGATTGTTAATTATTAGAACAATAATAAGAGAAATAAATACACAAATATGTAATTTACAAGCTATTGTTGGATTAAGCCACAATTTTACCAATGATTTAATTGTTTTACAAAATTTAGTTAAATTACCCTAATTTAATATGTCTAATATTCTTATATTAGTGGTATTGACCAAATAATTAAAGAAAGATTTAACCCGTGTTTCAAAACCGAATTAATAATATTTTATATTTATACTAATGTTAATTCAAATCGTCATGTTAATAACATGTCCCGCTATATAACAACAAACCGTCATATTAGTAGTTTAACCCGTGTTTCAAAACTGTCATATTAGTGGTTTTGGTTGTGAAGTTGATATTTATACATAGAAAATGCTTGATGAGCAAGGAGTTTACGATCTATAGCAATAAAAGAGAGATTTTAGTGTTTTCCTATTTGAGTTGATAACATTATCACGTAATAATATTCAGTTTCTTAACACGGTATATATTATATTAAATATTTTTCTTGATGCTAAAGTTAAATATACCCGATTATTGAGTTTCTAAAGTTGGGTTCTCGTTTTTATGAACTTTATTAACGTTATAATAATTATTGCGATTGTAATCATTTGTTACTCAAACTCGGCTGTGTTATTTAAATTTAAGAGATCATACAGTCTCTAAAGATCTATTAAAATAGGTTTGGAGATTTTTATGGGACTAAAAATTTAATGCGTAGAGTTGTTTTTGGAAAAATCGAAATGTATAGATGTTGTCAAGCTATTTATGGCAATAAATGTATCAAATTAGGTCGATTTAAATAGTTCCATTGAGTTTCCAGAAATTGTTATTTAAGGAAAATAGTTAGGGGTTAATGTTGTAAATAAAACAAATTAAATAACCNAGTTTAACCCGTGTTTCAAAACTGTCATATTAGTGGTTTTGGTTGTGAAGTTGATATTTATACATAGAAAATGCTTGATGAGCAAGGAGTTTACGATCTATAGCAATAAAAGAGAGATTTTAGTGTTTTCCTATTTGAGTTGATAACATTATCACGTAATAATATTCAGTTTCTTAACACGGTATATATTATATTAAATATTTTTCTTGATGCTAAAGTTAAATATACCCGATTATTGAGTTTCTAAAGTTGGGTTCTCGTTTTTATGAACTTTATTAACGTTATAATAATTATTGCGATTGTAATCATTTGTTACTCAAACTCGGCTGTGTTATTTAAATTTAAGAGATCATACAGTCTCTAAAGATCTATTAAAATAGGTTTGGAGATTTTTATGGGACTAAAAATTTAATGCGTAGAGTTGTTTTTGGAAAAATCGAAATGTATAGATGTTGTCAAGCTATTTATGGCAATAAATGTATCAAATTAGGTCGATTTAAATAGTTCCATTGAGTTTCCAGAAATTGTTATTTAAGGAAAATAGTTAGGGGTTAATGTTGTAAATAAAACAAATTAAATAACCAAAACTTCAAGGGCATAACACAAAATATACTTCAAAAATAATAATATAGATTGAATAAATTTTACAATCATTAGACCATTATAAGTTAGTTAACTACAGGCTAACTATGCAGTGTGAAAAGCTAGTTTTTATATGAAACAAATTAATTCGCTCCGTTAGTAACTGATTTTTCCTAGGTGTTTATGATAATGACTATGTTTAGACTGATATTAAAGTACAACTCCATATCTTAAAGCAAACTATTCAATAATATTTACATATAAATTAGAATGTAAGTGATCTTATCCTCTATGAAAATTGAAAATATTATTGCCTAGTGGGGATGGCTAGTGTTTTAATGATTTAAAACTTTGGACTAATTGGTACCATTAGCTGTCCATCGGCCTCATTCTAAAGATATATATATATTTGTAGATTTGCTCTCCAAGACAGCTTTTATTCTGTTTTACATTACAAATATATAGGTACATCTCTATCTCAAATACGATACTCTTGCCGTATTTTGAAAGCCATTTATGTTATATTAATACTTGTACATTTCAATATTATTACTTAGATATTTTGAGTTTACATCAACTATATCGGAAAATAGAATAATACAACTCAATGTCTCATGATCATAAAAATTGTTTAACAGACGAATCTTTTAAAAAATTAATAATTATAGAATGAACAGAATACATCAACCTGCAGTTTTGACATTTTCTTAGCATTCATTGCATTCCGCAATCATCCATTTAAACGTGCAGCTTAAAACACACAAAATAATATCTTTAAAAACGTCGCGGTTAACTTCATATTGTCAAATACGGGATTTGAATATTAATATGATGCTTATTGTAAGATTGCGAGACCACATCAAACTAAAAGACAATCGTCATTAAAAAAAACTTTATAGATTTTTGTTGGTGTTACAAATAGAATAATAGTTAATGACGGACAAAAATCGTCACCGGCCTAAATTACGTTACAAGGTGCATAAGAACTCCACGTCCGTTCACACTTGTTTGTCTATGTCCCCATAACCAAGTCTAATAAGGCCCCATGGCTGGTTTGGGCAGCTCAAGGCAATGCTATACACAAGGAAAATGCCGGTTATGTCATATTCCACGTGGCGGCCACGTTGGGCACGTGACGTTACCGTTTTGGGGCGGGCTCAGCACAAAAGTACTAATTAAAATTATTGTGTGTGGGGACGAGAGGACAGGTGTCAAAGGATTGGAAACATCGTGGCTGTCTTTCACGGTCACCGTCGGGGGACAGTCGGAAAAGCTTTTATAAGGCTGGCAAGGTGGTTGGTGACGACACGTGTCCCTCAATCATTTTCGTTGTGTTGAAGATATCTTCTCCTTTCTCTTTTTCGTTTTCGTTTAGGACTCTTTCCTTTTATAGAACAGTCTTTTTTTGTTCTGGTGATTTATATATCACTAGAGGTCTAGAGCACTAAATCAGTGTTGTTATTGCTATGTTGAATTATCACTTACCTAATCAACTCGTAACTTGACAAGCTTTTAAATAATACTTTTGCGATGGTGGGTTTTTTATTTGTCAAAGATAAACTGAAAGGTGAACAAAAAAAGAAATTGAAATACAAAGAGAAATATAAAACTACCTCGTTTGAATTAAAGCTAAAAAATATACATCATACGGGTCGTTTAGGTGAAAGCTACAAATCATACACAATGTCATATTGAGTGAAAAGTCAAAAAATGACAATACGCGCCGGATTACACGACAACATTCACTAAAATATATCGTCGTTTCATCTCCCGAACATAGTTGTCAAAGTTAGTACGTGGCCATATATGGCCAGAGCATCTGTGGATTTTTTCCTCTTGGGATCCCATAAATTAAGGGAATTGCAAAATTGATGCAACTTTGGTTATATCCTTATTCTTATGTGTTTATGCTATATTTTGTTTTATTTTTATTTTTGTCTAGGTAGTGAAGTGTAAGTCTTAACTTTTTGTAATTATAGCCTCATCGCATTTCATTTCTTAATGATATTTACAAGTTCATAGGAAAAAAAATTAAGGGAATTTGTTGGAAATCTGGATTTTGATGCTGAGATGGCCGATCTGTTTTGTCGGCTCTAGCATCTTTTAGAATTCCTTGTCAATTCCACCGGAACCGTCCTGAGTTATTGTTTAATCTTAGGAGGAAGGATTCTCACTGGTAATGTTTTTTTTTTTAATAATGATTTTGATGAATGAAACATGGGCTATGTTCTTAAATCTTACAGCGGACAGGAGCTTTCTTTTATGCATACATTGAGATGATTAATATAGACTTTTTTTTGTATAAAAGATGATTGATATACACTATATTACTAGCTAACACCAATTAAGTTCAAATACATATATACAGTTTAGGATTTTGATTGAAATGCTTTCTTTAACAAGACCTATAGAGACCAATTTTGGCGTAATATTCAAGATCCGGTTTCTCATTAACCAATTTGTTGATAGACCTAGACCGGCCCGTTTTATGTAATCAGGATCCCGTTTGCCTGTGTGTACATTGTACTGTGTAGTGGTATTAGAACTGTTTTTATTTGTGATAGATCGTATTTGACTCCTTTCCCAACTAACTCTGCCTATTTTCCTACTACACTTCACCAGTAAAACACACGTGCAAATGAGTTCTAAAACAGATTGTTTATAGCTTACCTAGGATTGAATTGTTTAGTTGATTGGATTATAAGCTATATCTCCGATCAATCTTTAATAAGATTCTATGAACTGTTTTGCAAGCAATCCCAAGGAAAATCAAAGTACAACATATATATCACCTTTTCAGGTTTTTAACTTTATTCCGTCACGTTTCTATATATATTTTTATTTTCTTAAGCTTTTTAGGCTATGTTAGAAATGTGAAAATACACATATATATGTTCAAAAAAGAAGCCGGTAATTAGTGCCAAATTTTATTTTATTATTTATTTAAATTTGTTAAAGGACTGAGAGTCTGAGAGAGAGTTCAAAAGCTAACTAATTAAACGTCGTAGGCAAGACAAGAGAGAAAGTTAGTGATGTGTGCTTAGAGACCAAATGTTAGAGCAAATAAGATGTCAAATTCATTTTTATGAAGTACAAAGCCACTAATATATCATTCAGTTAACCAATTAATTAATAAAGACACAGAGTCGTTTTAGGGTTTCCACGTTGGTCCGATTTGAGGAAAAGAAACATTTAGTTAGGTCTGAAAGGTTAACAAAACATATTCAAAGATACTTTAATTAATTTAAGTTCTACTTATACGTGACCTGCAATTAAATCACAGGTCCACAACATCTTTACCAAACTCTCTCCTTCCCCTCTAGTTTTTATTTTCTTTAGAAATTATATTGATATTTTCGAAGTTATGAAAGCATTTAATTAGGAAATACGGTTGAAATTTAGTTATCAAGTTTGATCCCACAAACCCTGGAATAACAACCGTTATGTATACATTCTCCCGTATTTTGGACCAAACGATGTCTCCTTAATTACTTTTACTTTTTGATTGATTAAAATTAGGAAATAATTCCACATGTACATACAGTATATAGATTGTTATTTAAGATTATGATTGTTTTTTAAAATTAGTGTTTCATATAAATCAATAACACATTTAAGTTTTCTGTTCACCCTAATTACATCCAAAATAATGAAATATTGTTGCGTATATGATTTTCACAAATATTATACGTACAAATACGTATTCAACACCATAACATAACATATAAATGCAACCGCAGTTTTGATGTTTGTATCTAACTAGTTACCAAAAAATAAAATAAAATGTTTGATCTAATTATATTGTACATTCGTTGAGTCATAGATTGTAGTCCCTTTCACCTTGAGTCATATTCTAGAAGTTGATTAGATATAAAGCATGAATATATCTGACTTTAAAAATCGCATACATATATATAATATGTAGCTTGCAGAAGAGTATACGAACGTAGATGAAGTATTGGTGGCTGAAGTAGAGGGTTTAGGTTAGAAAAAAAAAAAAATGGAGTAGACGTTGAAAGTTTAACGAAAATTCACCCCACCAAGCAATCTCTCCCCTCCTGTTTAATCTCCTTTTTCTCTTTTCAATATTCATCAATTTAATAATTAATATAAAATTCCCACATAAACAGAAATAATGTTTTCAAAAATAATAATAACAATAAATATTGTAGATGGGAGAAATAAAGAAAAAAGGTAGATTACTTAAAAGGAGTGTGTTTGGTTAGGGAAGACGTTGGCATCAATCGCCGGTGAAAACTTCCCTCCAAACTCTCTCCCTCGCTCTCTCTTAACGAATCTTATAATATTCATTACTTTCAATTCTTTTATATTATATCTAAATATATATATGGTGCTGGTGGCTCTTCAGCTTTCTTCTTGTTCCTACATACCCATCTTCCTTCACCTACATCAAACCTAGGGTTCTTTCTTGTATCAACATATATCGATTTATATATACGTTTTGATTTACATAAGATATATCACAGAGAGATCGGACGGAGAGAAATTGAAGAATGATGTGCAGTCGAGGCCATTGGAGACCTGCGGAAGATGAGAAGCTAAGAGAACTCGTCGAACAGTTTGGTCCTCATAATTGGAACGCCATAGCTCAGAAGCTTTCTGGTCGATCTGGTAAAAAACTATCTTTATAATTAAATTCATTTCTTTAAATTTATTATTAAGCATAAACTAGGGTTTAATATATAATTACTATGTTGGTTTGGTTTGGCTTTTTTGGTTTTCAGGTAAGAGTTGTAGATTGAGATGGTTTAATCAATTGGATCCTAGAATTAACCGAAACCCTTTCACGGAGGAAGAAGAAGAAAGGCTTTTAGCGTCTCATCGGATCCATGGAAACAGATGGTCCGTGATCGCTAGATTTTTCCCCGGTCGAACCGATAACGCAGTTAAAAACCATTGGCACGTCATCATGGCTCGTCGTGGCCGAGAACGGTCTAAGCTGCGTCCACGTGGCCATGGCCACGATGGCACGGCTGCTTCTACTGGGACGATGGGTAATTATAACGACTTCGATAAGGAGAGAAGATTGGCAACGACGGCCGCTATCAATTTTCCTTATCAGTTCTCTCATATTAGTCATTTTCAAGTTCTCAAAGAGTTCTTGACCGGAAAGATCGGGTTCCAGAATAGTACTACTCCAATAAAAGAAGGTAATTAGATAAAATATGGTTTAAGTATTTGTGTGTTTTATGCAGCTAATATAGAACATGTGTAGTATATAGGTATATCTTGAGTGAATACATATAGGCATAATATAAGTTTCAAACTCATAACCATTAGATAACATGTACATTCCTCTTCTTTAGTGTGCAACTACTAGTGCAATTCGTATACAACTTGATATAAAATAAAATAAAACGGAATTAAATTTAATGGATTAAAAGTCTTAGTTTTCTCAATTTATTTTTGATGATAAAAATTGTGAAGAATCTTTTAAATATATAGCGTGAAACGATCATGGTTTTCTGTTTTCATAGTTGCATGCATATGAATGTACAATTGCTTGTAGATACGATTATGTATAATTGTAGAACCTCTAAAAACTAACTTTTGGACATTGATTATTTGGTCAGGAGCAATAGACCAAACTAAACGGCCGATGGAGTTCTACAATTTTCTCCCAGTAAACACGGATTCGAAGAAACCCGAAGTGATAGACAATTCAAGAAAAGACGAAGAAGAATATTTCGATCAAAACAACCCAATTTGTAACGAGAATTGTGTTCCCTTCTTCGACTTTTTGTCTGTTGAAAACTCTGCCTCTCAGGGTTTATGTTAATTAGTCCGTACCACACGTACTATAAGGTGGATCATATGTTAATTAAATGTAGAAATTACTAATCCGTTGTTACATGTTAGAGCTCTTGTTTGAGCCAAATGTGAAAATTAATTAAGACAGCGCAACATTTCCTTGAATACCAAATCTTTTTTTTTTTTTTTGAACAAACTCCTTGTAGACCAAAGTTGTACACTTTTATCAAGTCTAATTTTCTAGATTTATTTTAACGATGTTTAATCAGACTATAGTATTAATGTCTAAATTGCGAGATCTGTATGTACTTGAAAAAAAAAAACGCTGTCCTGATTAATCTAAATATTATCGTAATCGAAGGTTTTATTCAACACCCAAATCTTAGAATAATTTTGTGGAATTCGCAATAGTTGGATATAGTTTTTGTGTTGTTGTGGTCTTATGTAAGATATCAAATGTTAAGACTTAAGAGGTTTACTTATCAACCAAAGAAAATATGTCACGGGTGCTGAAGTATATGCATCGCCAAATGATCCTTAATACGCGTATAGTTTCATGCAGACTAATTTGACTCGTATAGCTTGCGATGATTAACCTTTTATCCTCTTTCGGAGATGTTTAAAAAAAACACGAGAAACTTTTTAACTAATGATTTTATGAGCGAGCGTTTTAACTTTTTACAATAAAGTTTATAGTTTAGTTTCTTTAAATGTGAAGAATAATAATAAGTTAATAACGGAAAGACGAAATCGAGGTTGGAGTATAGATTTGATTAAGTTGGGAGTAGTTATCAGCCACCAAGAAATACAATCCAAAGTAGCAAATCTACCTTTGTCTTAAGAAAACACGAATAAAATAGTTCGTTTTATTTAGGTGGAGATGAAGAACACACATCTTGACACGACTTATAACCATACTTCTTGTTTC
>NC_025698.1:8570688-8583808 GCF_000633955.1 Camelina sativa
CTTTTTAACTAATGATTTTATGAGCGAGCGTTTTAACTTTTTACAATAAAGTTTATAGTTTAGTTTCTTTAAATGTGAAGAATAATAATAAGTTAATAACGGAAAGACGAAATCGAGGTTGGAGTATAGATTTGATTAAGTTGGGAGTAGTTATCAGCCACCAAGAAATACAATCCAAAGTAGCAAATCTACCTTTGTCTTAAGAAAACACGAATAAAATAGTTCGTTTTATTTAGGTGGAGATGAAGAACACACATCTTGACACGACTTATAACCATACTTCTTGTTTCGAATTAAAATTTATTTATATAATTTAAGCATATCTACTATATTTTATTCCAATTTGAAAAACTCATGATGTCATTATGACTTCTAGGGTTTCCTCGTTGAGTTAGATATGTATGTCACCCTGATATTGTTTAAAACAATACGAAAGAACAACCCAAAAAGATAAGTAACTACATATTTTATCATGGAAGATAATTATACGAAACGTTGATCATCTGTATAAAAATGTTGAATTAATCAAATTTGGATAAGATTAAGACACCCACTAGAACATAAATGTACAAGTTTCTGATTCGATGTGTATATTATCTCACTAAATCACTTCATATGAAAATCAATGAAGCGGGTCGTTGAATTATTTTCAGCGGTGACTGGTTGATAAATTGTTCAAAATGTTTGAAATTTATCAGATATAGATATGATTAAAGATGAAAATAATGACAGACTTTACAGAGCATACGGAGTCAATAAAGTGCGAAGAGTACTTACTTATATCATCTTTCAGAAAACTCAGACGCAAGTTTCTGAAAAAAAATCAATTATGAGACTACTTCATTCGTTAGCTTTGAAATAATTAAGCTCTGAGTTCTAGCTAAGAAAACAATGAATACATATACACAGCACAGGTAATTAACAAAGAGCAAAATTACTTGAGAAAGACTAATTGATGAGATAACACTGAAATAAAACTATATTTTAACAACTTTTATTATTCCAAAATACATGTCTTGGTTAAACGAAAAAGGCCATTACAAAATTAATATCAATCAAATTTTGAGAAGCTCGATGGTCATCGTCTCTTAGAGAGACATAGGAATCATGAAACAAAAGTGTGACCCTTGTTGAAAGAGAGTGGATAATAGTTCGAGAATAATAATTTAAGGGAGGCGAAACAAGGGACTTTTATTCAGATAGTCGAAGATCGACGAGTTTACAAGATATCTGCTTTAAGCCGATCAGCGAATTACAGAATTATGTATACTCAAAATGACTATCTAACTTAGTGCTAGAATCGGATTGTTTTCCAGAGTCCTGCTCCAGGTTACTCGGTCTTTATGTGCACTGCTCCTCGGTATTTATAGTTGATGGGACGCTTCATCTTTCTACCTCGGGATCGATGCGGTATCGTCTTCGAGCCAAAGGCGGTGATCGTTTTTTTACGGGCCATCGTTTATTGGGCCGTCCATCTTAATTGGGCGTTCTAGAAGCTTTGTAGGCCTGATAAGAGAGTATTGTTTAGTCAACACTTCTAGAAGCTAGGCTGACTATTTCATGAATGGGCCAGATGGGAGGCCTGTTAAGGCTGGGTGAAACCCATATCCAACAACCCTCTAACCTGTCCGGTTGTAGCCTTTTTGTGTGTGCAAATGTATGGTGCAGGCCACTGGAATTTTCTTTTCATTGCATGCGAAACTATTTATAACACTAGTTTACTTTTGTTTTAATTTCCGTTCAAGTCTAGTATATAACTATTTATGAAGTCTTGTTGAGTATCATCATAGATGACTAAAATTATACCAAAAATCCATAAAAAGTTTTAAACTAGGCCAAAAAATGTTTTACTAAAAAAATCCATGTCCTTATGACACAAGGAGAACATATAACATATAAAACCATTGGGTCTCAGAGAAAGTTGGCAGTCTTGCGCTTGAATTCATCCAACAGAGCCTCAATGCTCATCACTTCGTCTCTAAGCCAAACAGTCACCTGAAGAAGAAAATTAAAAAAACTATATGATTGAGAGAGGCTTGATGCTCAGACATATACTGGAATAAGCATAAACATAAACATGGCTCTAACCTGTCCCCTTCTAGCGTCTTTTTCACCCACGACCAGTATGTACCGTGCAACTTGGGCTTCTTGCACCTACATATATACAACAAAACTCATCATTCAAAATGTATACGTGAAATAACTATCCATATTCTATAAATTAAATATGTCACCAAAACCCACACTTATCTAACAACCAAGACTATTTTATGGCTAAAAGATGGATAACAAGATGGATCACTGAAGTTGTTTGCCTATTGCATGACACACTGGTTCCAGTCAAAAGGCACAATAGTTTCTTGCAACCACCAATCGAAAATACCAGAACATAAACCTCAAATCATTTGTGCTAAGGGACCTTGTAACAGTTACCTTCTCGCAGACGTTTCTATCTGTCGTGTCAGCATCAACATAGTAGCCAGCTTTGTGAATTTGATCTCTCACCTGTAAATTGAACAGATTAGACTCTGCAAGTAATTAAGCTTGTAAAGAAGTACATAGTCACGAATGTAAAACCTTGTCTGCGTAGGAATGATCATCCTTTGACGAAGAGCAAACTATGGCCTGGCGAGGACTTAGCCAGAAAGGCCATTTTCCTTTGCACTGTTCCAACAATATGGCAAACATACGCTCTACAGAGCCCAACACCGCTCTATGTATCAGCACAGGTTGCTCCCTCTTCGTTTCATCCTCAGCTGAGGATGAATATTCCAATGTGAAGGATTCAGGAAGTTGAAAATCAAGCTGTTATCAGGCAACAACAGAAACAACATACTAGATAACATACCAAGAGAAATGCAACGGGCAAAAGATAGAAAAGAAACTTAACAGAGTACTTTGGGAGCCTAACCTGTAAAGTAGCACACTGGAAATTCCTTTTCATTGCATCAGTTAATGTTATATCTATCTTTGGACCATAAATTTCACCGTCTCCTTTGTTTATCTGCAGATAACATCATACTTTAGAACGAATGCATACTCTTGTGAGTATATAAGAAGCATGTTCAGTAAATAGTATACATACAAGAAACGGTTTTCCAAAATCTTTCAGCGCTTTTTCAAGTGCTACTTCAGCTTTGTCCCATTTTTCCAAATCTCCAATGTACTTCTTTGGCCGCTGAAATTGAAAATAACATGAAAACAATAAGATAAAAGGATCCTATCACGCAAATTGTATCAGATTTTGTAGAAGAAATCTGCAAATATATCCTACCGTTGAAAGCTTTAGCTCATAGGTAAATCCGAACACTGTGTAAACATAGTCAACAAAATCCAATATACCCTTCACTTCTTCTTCAACCTGAAAATATACAGCATACGTATAAACAAGAAACTAAGATGATAAGGAACTCCAACGTTGCCAGATAAGGAAACAAATATCACAAACCTGCGTCGCTCTACAGAATACGTGTGCATCATCCTGAAAAAGAAATATGCGAATGTCAAACAAATATGCAACATGAAAAGGAGCAAAGAGCAAGTTGACAAGTAGGCTCTTAATGTTACTGCTAGAGTGCAGGAACTTTTTCTGTTCTACTAGTACTAAGCTCTGGTTTTACGTTAAAGCCCGCTGTTCAGGAATTTTTTTCAACTCGTAATGAAGTTAAACTAAACCATTGTTTCTCTCCTAACTTACTCTAGCAAAAACCTTAAAGCTGTACTAGTTCGCCTCTTATATAAAGTAATCATTTATTTTCGAAACAAAATTTGAAACAAAAGGTACCTGTTGGAACCGTCGGACACGGGTCAACCCACTAAGAGCTATACTTTCCTCATTTCGATGTAACGCACCAAAGTCAGCCAGTCTAATGGGTAGTTCTATATATATACCATACCATAAAAAATGTTGTCAGCAAAGATAGACTTTACAACTATATGAGTAATTAAGATTGGTAAAGAAAAGCATTAATTCTCCATAGCGTCTCTGTCCAAAAAGTCACAACTATAATGAGATCAAACTGTACTAAAAAGAAACAGAGCCCCTAACCTCTATATGACCGAACTCTGTGTTGGAACATCAAGCAGTGACCATGGCAATTCATAGGTTTGAGCCCGAATTTTTGCTTGTCAATCTGCGCAAGGAAGAATAGAGAAAAGCATTTCACTTCACATGTTATAATGTTAAAAACCTAGAGCTTACAAATGGGCTAGCTAGTTGCCAAAGTAAGAAGACTATTGAGCTTTTGCATGCACCCTTACATCGAACGTGAACATGTTTTCCTTGTCGTTTTCAGCAAGTCCTGATGTTTCCCAGAGTTTCATGTTGTACACATTTGGTGAAATGACCTGCCAAATCCAATGCTATCAAATTTAGCAACCCCTCTCCCCCCAGCACATACTCGTCAAGTGTGTTAAATAGTGAAAATGAGAAAGAACCCTCAGTGTAACCCCTTTCCCAATATTCTGCCATGATGAATTTCACCAACTTGTCATATACGCGAGCGCCAAGTTGGAGGAAGAAAAAACTTCCAGTACTGAATGTATATAATCAGTTTCGTCAAATATAAATAAAGAGGAACTAACAAACAAGCACGAAATTGTATATTAATTAGAACTGAAAGAACGAACCTGAGTGGGTGAGAAAAGAAAAGCTCCTGTGAAATAAGAAAGTCCTGCAGATAAAGATAATCAAAACAATGCAAAGTCATATGTTTATGAAGATTTTTAAAATGTTTTTTTAACAAGTGCTAGTACCTTGTTGCTCATTATCAGGATAAGATATCCCATACACTCTCTCCAAGTCTTTTTTTTTTTTTGATCAAACACTCTCTCCAAGTCTCTGTTATCTTTCCGGTAAGCTGGTGACGCCTGAGATAAACAGAAAATGTGTTAAACTTGGAAAGCATAAGAAAACAGACTAGAGTTTGTAATGTTCTAGATAGAGTTGGAATGTTCACCTTCAAACACTTGAAAGCTTTCACAAAGGAAGTATTTGGAATATGTGGTCCAGGACACAAATCAACCAAAGGGCCACATCTGTAGACTGTAATTTTTTCTTTCTTAGCCAAGTCGCCATTGATGATTTCAACCTATATATGATAATTAATTCACAGCACAAGAATGAGTCCAATATAAAGGTTGAATGATATTTTATATCATTTGACTTAAAATTAACCCACCTTAAAGATATTATCAGAGAACATCTCAAGTGCCTGATCCTTGGTCACTTCAATCCTTTCAAATGGTTGTCCTTCCTGCCATCAATGTAAGAAGATATATATTACTTGGCAAACATATTACAACATCTTATACTACTGCAAGGAAGATCTGACTGATCAAATATAATAAGACTATAGAAGAAGCAATACCCGAACAGCTTTGGCAACACGTGCTTCGATGTTTGGAAAACCACTGTCGTTTGAGCCCAGTTTCCTAAGATACTTTGCATCGTAATAGAAGCCCTACAATAACAAACCACTACTAACATCAGAGAGAGCCTCACATTACATATGAAATAACAATAACCAAACAATATGGATTTCGAGCAAAAGAAACAGAGGAAAAAAAAACAGAACAAAACAGTGACTCCTCTTAATTACCTCATGTCTAGTTTCGCAGGGACCGAGGCAAAGCTTGCACCCAAACTCCTGCTCGAGAGCCTGGCCGAGAAGGTGAGCACTAGAATGCCAGAAAGTATCACAAGGGGCCGCCAACCTTCAGAACTTTTCGTATTTTCTATATATTCCTTTAATGCAAATAGGATTTCTTTCCTTTTATTCTTTTCCGCGTGACTTTCTTTTTGTTAAATTTGAAACTTTTTAATTTTTGTTGCATTCTCTTGTTTTATTGATTTGATTTCCAACATTTTTAGATGAATATTTTAAACCATACCTAACAATAACTCCAAATAATATTATCCAAGGTAAGCATAAAATTATTTTTATATAAAAGTTTGAAGGATTAAAACTCTTATTTGTAATCAAAATCAAATCTAAATAAGGCAAAAGGTGTTGTTTAAGTAAAGAAAAATTAAATATCAGTTTTTATATCTAAGATATATATATATATATATAAGTACATACTGTATAGTATATATATAGTTCATGGGATCATGTATCCTAAATCTTGGACCTGAACTTCCTCCTCGACCGACCGGTAGCAAAACGGACTAAAGGTTTTCCAAACTCAATTCCCGGAGAATTACAGGGGCCTGGAGACTGATGAGGTGCAAAGTTTAAAAAAAAATGTAAACAAATTTAGAGATATTTGGCATTTTAGACAGTGTTCAAAACATAATTGTAAAAGCAGCACATTCACTATTTACAATTAGTAAATTCCAAATTTTTTACTGTTTTCTACTATTCACAAGACTTTCCAACCCTCATTAACATTTTCATATTTACATCACATGCAATTGAGTCTCTGTTTTTTTTTTTTTTTTTTTTTAATATATGCTCTCTACAATCTTAAAACAAAAATGCTGAATAATTAAAATTTGTTTTCTAAAATTTTAAAAATGTATAAAAATCTATGTTTTCTGTATAATTTGATATGCATTTTGTTTGATGATTTTATTTGATAATGTTAAATATTTTTTACAAATTTTATATCCGTACACATTATTAAGTGTACAAATGTCTGTACACACATCTGTACACATTATTAAATGTACAGATGTCGGTACACACATATGTACACATTATTAAGTGTACAGATGTAATTTGTGTAATTTGTTTCAGTCTTAGGTTTTCAGATATCTGTATTGCAATGATTTTGTACAAATACATTTGTACATTTAATAATGTGTGTTTGTACATTTAATAAAGTGTATAGACATCTGTACACAAAATAAGGTGTACGAATACAAAAGATGTATATAATATATTTTAAAATTATTAAATAAAATTTATATCAAATTGTAAAGAAAAAATAGAAAAAAAAATTATATTAACAATTATTTGAATAATTATGATATAAATATATATATATATATATATATTTCTTACCCACACACATAACCCTTTTGGTAATCTTCTTACTCAAGCATATGTCCTACAATCTCTCTTATCTTACACATTCTCTATTACACAACACCTATTTTCCCAATTTTGAATAGCAAATGTATTAGTTTGCCAATTTTTTTTTTTTTTTTTGAACAAAAGTATTAGTTTGCCAATTAAGTTTTAAAAAATGTACTAATATGCAAACAAACGCAAAAATTTATATATACAAATTACATGCTCATATGTGTCGTTGAGAATATTGATGATGCAAGATATCAACGATAGAGAAATTAAACTTTTTATTCATCACTTAATTATTATCAAGAAGATAGATTCATAGATCATATATAAATCCCACACTATCCTTGGTGAATATAGTCACAGACACGGACGCAGACGCAAGCAACAAACGAGATGATGATAATATGATAATTAAGAGTATGTATAGACTATAGATAGATTGCAAGATCAAACAAACGACCATATATAATATTGAGTAGATTAATGCAGTTGCGATTCGCCGAGAGATCCGCATCACAAATCTTCAAGTTCACAAACGCACAGTACTTTCACGGTATTCTCTGATTGCGAATCCTTTTCGTGATAAATCCTTGTGATCACGAATCAGAATCTTTCTGTTACGTTTAGTGTCGACATCAATGAACACAAAGTAAAACGTGTAAGACGGACCACCCGCGGCCAAGACAATCTCACCGGTTTCGCGATTCACACTCATAGCCCCCAAGTCCAATGAACGATAATAGTGGAGTTCTTTGTCGATTGAAAAGGATAACTTGGTCCACTGCTGCTTCTCCACATCATTGAGTACCCACAGCCCTAAAGTGTTATTATCAGTCGTTGGTGACACAAATGCCAGCTTGGTCTTGTACTCCAGCAGCCTATTAGGTTTGTCCAAATACTTCCCAACGGAATGAGATTGCTGTTCGGGAACAGGGAAAAAGTCTATCGTCTCCGCGGACACGTTGAATATCACCAAGGAACAAGTACCTGCTGCACTGAGTATGAAGTAGAAGACCGCTCCATTGATGCAGATTCCCTTCGTTTTAGGCAATTCTGGGGTTGCAGAGTTCACGATCCTCCATGTTTTCGAACCGTCTCCAAGAGTGCGGACCTGATAGTCCCTCATAAATTTGATGAGAGTAAAGACACAAAAGTGTTTAGGAAGAATTAATATTAGACTCTCATAATTGTAATTGTAAAACTCATAATTGTAATTGTAAAAGATACATTCTCTTATATAGAGATAGTTTCCTGAATTAAGATAAGATAAATGTAAATTAAATATTAATATATTCGTGAATATACTAAACTTTCTAAACCAATATTAACATTTATCTAATATTTTCTAGAATAATATCTTCGTGACTTCTATTTTTGGGTTTATCATCTCCACCGTCGATCTCGGTCGATCTCCGGTTCTCCTATCCCAATACCCGGCAAGCTCATACGTGGTAACACGGTGAGATTGGACAAGTTTTCAAAATAATGGTTTTATACCCGGTCGTCGGGTAATCATCGACATTTTTACTCGGTCGTAGGGTCAAAACGGCTACAAAATCCAGTCGTTAAGTCATCGACATTTATACCCGGTCGTAGGATCATCAACGGCGTTTATAATCGGCCGTAGAGTCATCTTCGTGGCATTTATACTCAGCCATAGAGTCAATTCATTAGGTTATGCTCAATTAAGCAATAACCCATAATTAGAATAAATTTTGTGAAACATCATCACCATCAATCTTCAACACCATGGATACACATGATGAGCCGTTATCGGCTTAAGCATCATCATCATAGAACAAATCTCATTGATTCATGTTCAACATCCACATCCGATGTCTTGTTTTTCAATAATCTTCTTCTCCAAGTAACTAGCAAGTTTTGCTAATTAATAAGAAGACATCAATCAAGGCCAATAACTGACCGGATCAACAACTTAATCCATTCACGTCTCTTTTCTTTTTTTCTTTTTTTCGACCTCTTTTTTTTTTTTTTTTTTTAGAAATATCAAAGGCACAACCAACCCAATAATCTCGATTTCTAAACGAAAAAGAAGAATAAAATATAAAAAAATGAAGCTTGCATAAGAAGCAACCAACAATAGGTCAAAGAAAATAGAGTTTTTTTTTTAAAGGAAATATGATAGAAAATAGATAGAAAATCATAGAAGCGGAAGCAAACAAAACCTTAACTCATAGGAATATAGATCCACATGATCGTCTGCTCTGATACCATGATAAATTTGATGAGAGTAAAGACACAAAGTGTTTAGGAAGAATTAATATTAGACTCTCGTAATTGTAATTGTACAAGATACATTCTCTTATATAGAGATAGTTTCCTAAATTAAGATAAGATAAATGTAAATTAAATGTGAAGTGACCTTAGTGCAGTGGCAGGAGGTAAGTCCATTTGTAGAAGGCACCATCACACACGGGATCGATCCCGACACCTACGAATGTAGGAATTTGGCTAATGGGCCGGCCAATTGTGGCCCAATGGTTGACAAAAAAAAATGTAAATTAAATATTTATATATTCGTGAATATACTAAACTTCCTAAACCAATATTAACATTTATCTAATATTTTCTAAAATAATATCTTCATGACTTCCATTTTCGGGTTTATCATCTCCATCGTCGATCTTGGTCGATCTCCGGTTCTCCATATCCCAATAGTCCCCAAGGCGGGTTTTACTATCCACTCTTAAAGCCAGTAGCTTGTGACGGACACTTATCGGGTCGAATCCCAATATGTGGTGCTCTTCCGAGTCGGCGGGGCTGATTAGAGGTACTTCAAACTCCTTCCCCAAGCTAGGGTTGATGATTGTAGATCCATCTCATATTGATATATCATGGTTTTTAGGTGTTTTTAGCCATGATATAAGTCTTATTTATAGAGTCTTTTTGGTATTTTTAGAGTCTTTTGAGTCTTTGTAGGATTTAGCATGAATGTGAGCATAATAGAGCTAAATAGGAGGATTTGGATATCTAGGAGCACAATCAAGCATTGAGGCTGAAGCTGCAAAGTTGGGAGACAAGTTCAGAGACTTGCATCGGTCGATGCAAGTGATGGTGTCGATCGATGCATCATCCAACAGAAGAATCGAAAGTTTTCTCACAAGTTTTGAAGATTTACAAAGTTGCCCCAAAATCTTCCATATTTGCATCATTAGTCCCTGGATGTTTTTAGGAATATATATAGGATTTTTATGGTCATTGTTTAGACCTAAGCTTTATTTTTCCTGCAAACCTTTTGAGAGAGAAATCCCTGAGAGATTTGGAGAGTTTTTGGAGAGAAGAATCAAGAATCCTTCCAGAGAAGATTCAGAATTTCTTTTCTACTTCTTTTAATCTCTTAATGCTATCTATTTTATTCATGATTTGTGTTCTTGCAATTATGTCTGAGTAGATCTGCTTGTTAGGTTCATGATTTTTCATAGGATTTTTATGATTTATTAGATCTGCTATTTTTAGGATTCTTTATCTTGCTAGATCTTCATCTTAGGTTGTTCTTTATATTAATTCTTGATTGATCACCTAGAATTAATACCTAGGAAAATAAATTGATATGAGAATATAATTGATTTTCCTGATAAAATCTTTTGATGAACAAAATTACTTTCTGCAAAGAGATTTGATTTTGTGATTTTGTGAACAATCTAAACTTGTTTTTAAAGCTGATTTATTACCTAGAATTTTGCAAAGAGATTTGGATTTTCTGGTTTTAAATTTAGATAATATTTGCAATGAGAACTGATTTATTTTACAAAAGAGTTTAGAGTTCTAGATCTGATCTTAATTGCTTGAATCCTAATTTATTAATTGATTTAATATTTCATAAATTACAGAGAAATTTCCTAGGCCTAGCGTTTTTAATTCATGAATTTACAACACTTTTGAATTCTGTTTTTGCATTGCTTTTAAATTAATATTTCTGTTTAGCATCATTAAAAGATTATTAAATCTATTGTGTGATCTAGAGTCCTTGTGGATACGATCCCTAAGTACTACAATTGATCTCTTAATTTGAGAGAATAGCTCTAGGGTAAATTTGAGCATATCAAATTTTGGCGCCGTTGCCGGGGACTCTTTTGATACACCATTAGATTAAAATTTTTGATTTTGTCTAGATTTTTATTTTTCTATTTTACTCACACGCTTTTGTTTCTTGTCTCTTGTGTGTTTCAGGTACATGCCTAAGCCTAGCACCAGGAAAGATGATGACGGACAAGTTATTCAGGAAGAACTCGTCGCGGTTGAGGATGATGCACGTGGCGTCGAGCGACGCAACGACGGCATCGATCGACGCAACCAGGAAGGCATCGATCGAGGCAACCTTGGCGTCGATCAATACAATGCCAAGCCGATGCGGAGAATGTTCAGAGGCGACGGGACGACAATGGAGAGCTTGTCAAAACTCTTGCGGATTTCAACAGACTGGACTTGTTCTATGAGAACCGCTCCGCAATTGCCCCTCCTCCCTTCCCAAGGAATGATTTTGAGTTAAAGCTTGCCTACTTCGCTCTTGTTGGACAAAGGCCATTCCAGAACTTGCCGCATGAGAAGCCTCTAGACCATATTGAGCACTCTGAGGATATAGTCACAAGCATCAAGGCTAATGGAGTCACAGAAGACTATCTCTATTGCAAGTTTTTCCCCTACTCTCTTGTTGGGGAAGCTTCTCATTGGCTAAGACAACTAAAACCAGGATTTCTGACGACCTGGCATGACATCAAGGTGGCATTCTTGAACTACTTCTATGATGATGCGATGTCAGATGAGCTGAGGATTAAGCTCTCCACTTTTAGACAAGGACCAGCTGAATCTTACAAAGCTGCTTGGGTGAGGTTCAAGGCATATCAGAGTGATTGTCTGCATCATGGGTTCTCAGAGGTGCAGCTGATTAGTATCTTCTTCAGCGGGATTGATTGGAGGTATCAGATGGCTTTGGATGCTTCTAGTGATGGGAACTTGAAGATAAGGTATCCAGATGAGGCTGAAAAGTTGATAGAAAGGCTAGCATCAAGCAACAGTACCAATAATGCAGACTTAGAGCGGAAAAGAGCACATGAAAGCAATGGTTCAAATCAGTTTGCTGCGGTGAATGCTAAGTTGGATACAGTGCACAATCTTCTTGTGGGAAAGAAATCTGTCCATTTTGCTGAAGATGTTGAGACTTTTGAGCCAAGGCTAGAGATTACAGAAGATGTCAACTATGTATATGGAGCTGGGTATCAAAATCAGAGATTTGGTCAGAAGAATTCATTCTCAGGAAATCCAAACAGCAACTTCACAAGGACCTATGGATCTTCTTCTTACCAACCCCTCCCTCCACCCAATTCAGAGAGCAAGATGGAATCAATGATTGAGCAGATTCTTCAAGGTCAACAGAAGTTAACAGTGGACTTCAATGGAAAGATTGATTTTGTATACACTGAGCTGACTGGAAAGTTTGAAGCATTAAACACTCATGTCAAGAAGCTAGAGAATCAAGTGATTCAGACTGATGGGTCTGTTAAAAGACAAGAGGAACTTCTTTCTAGAAGAACTGAGAACCCCAACCATGCTTGTAATGCGATTTTGGTGAAGGAAGGAGACGAAAATAAGTCTGTTGAGCCAGCATCGATCGACACTTCACAAGAGCATCGATCGATGCCTACTCAATCAAGCGTCGATCGACACAACATCAACATCGATCGACGCACCCCACGACCAGCTCCAGTTTCTCCTCAAGCTCCACCTGCTTCAGAGCAAGCCTATAAGCCTAAGGTTGCTTTTCCTAAGCCTAGGAGGTCTAAACAGGAGATTGAAGAAGCTAGATGCAAGGCTATGATGGACAAGGTAATGATTGAGATGCCTTTGATTGATGCTGTCAAGTTTTCTCCTGGGAT
The DNA here is from genome assembly GCF_000633955.1 of Camelina sativa. Lineage (NCBI taxonomy): Eukaryota > Viridiplantae > Streptophyta > Magnoliopsida > Brassicales > Brassicaceae > Camelina > Camelina sativa. Next base: position 8,583,608 of record NC_025698.1, read on the forward strand.
TAAGCGGTATGTGAAGCGGATGGTCACCAATGGTTTGAGTTCTGAGGAAGGAGCACTGCTTACCAAGGATGTCAGCTCAATTTTGTTGAAGCAGCCTCCACAGAGAAAGAAAGAAAAGAAGCAGCAAGTGGTTGTTTCTAAGGAAGTGAGTGCAATAATTCAGTGCAGGACTGCTGAGAAGTTACCAGATCCTGGAAGTTT
>NC_025698.1:8588450-8592184 GCF_000633955.1 Camelina sativa
CTGCGGTGAATGCTAAGTTGGATACAGTGCACAATCTTCTTGTGGGAAAGAAATCTGTCCATTTTGCTGAAGATGTTGAGACTTTTGAGCCAAGGCTAGAGATTACAGAAGATGTCAACTATGTATATGGAGCTGGGTATCAAAATCAGAGATTTGGTCAGAAGAATTCATTCTCAGGAAATCCAAACAGCAACTTCACAAGGACCTATGGATCTTCTTCTTACCAACCCCTCCCTCCACCCAATTCAGAGAGCAAGATGGAATCAATGATTGAGCAGATTCTTCAAGGTCAACAGAAGTTAACAGTGGACTTCAATGGAAAGATTGATTTTGTATACACTGAGCTGACTGGAAAGTTTGAAGCATTAAACACTCATGTCAAGAAGCTAGAGAATCAAGTGATTCAGACTGATGGGTCTGTTAAAAGACAAGAGGAACTTCTTTCTAGAAGAACTGAGAACCCCAACCATGCTTGTAATGCGATTTTGGTGAAGGAAGGAGACGAAAATAAGTCTGTTGAGCCAGCATCGATCGACACTTCACAAGAGCATCGATCGATGCCTACTCAATCAAGCGTCGATCGACACAACATCAACATCGATCGACGCACCCCACGACCAGCTCCAGTTTCTCCTCAAGCTCCACCTGCTTCAGAGCAAGCCTATAAGCCTAAGGTTGCTTTTCCTAAGCCTAGGAGGTCTAAACAGGAGATTGAAGAAGCTAGATGCAAGGCTATGATGGACAAGGTAATGATTGAGATGCCTTTGATTGATGCTGTCAAGTTTTCTCCTGGGATTAAGCGGTATGTGAAGCGGATGGTCACCAATGGTTTGAGTTCTGAGGAAGGAGCACTGCTTACCAAGGATGTCAGCTCAATTTTGTTGAAGCAGCCTCCACAGAGAAAGAAAGAAAAGAAGCAACAAGTGTTTGTTTCTAAGGAAGTGAGTGCAGTAATTCAGTGCAGGACTGCTAAGAAGTTACCAGATCCCGGAAGTTTCGTACTTGATTGCTCTATCTCTGCAGAACAGTTTGCTCATTCACTCTGTGATCTCGGCTCTAGTATTAACCTGATGCCACATTCTGTTGCTGTGAGACTTGAGATGACAGATTTCAAGCCAACTTTGATATCTCTTATCTTAGCTGATCGGTCCAGAAGGATTCCTGAAGGTGTCTTAGAGGATATTCCAAACAAGATTGGAGATTGCATGATTCCAACTGACTTTGTGGTGTTGAAGTATGACAAAGAGCTTAGTGATCCTATCATCTTAGGACGCTCTTTCTTAGCTACAGCTGGTGCCATCATTGATGTTAAGAAGGGACACATAATGATGAGAACATCAATAGTCAACTTCCGGAAGAACCCGTTCTGCCGTTTCATGAAGAACCCGTTCTACCTTTTCCTGAAGAACCCGTTCTACCATTTCCTGAAGAACCCGTTCTGCCAACAATGATACAAACCTATGACAAGGTTGGGAGCAAGAACGTTAAGGGAACAATTCAACAAGTCCATTGCAAGTCTGATTACTCTCATTGAGCTAGAAGATTCCAAAGAGAAGACTCAAGACGCATCATTTTTGCCGGTTTTACAAGGAATTAAAGAACCCGTTCTTTTCATCATTTCCGAAGCAATCAATGAAGGGCTGGAGCGTGCATGAGAGCTATTACCAAGGTAAGTGTTTGAATTCAAATAATAAATGATGGTTCTTTTCTTGTTTTGCAGGAATCGACCGTTGGGTCTTTTTGAGTCTTTATTTATTTAGGTCCTAAAATCGAGTCTGTTGTTTTTTCAATTTTAGTCCTTTTATTTGTAATAAATTTCGACCCTAGAAGGTCCTCCGCTGCTGGATCACTATATAAGGTCCCTTCTCAGCATTGTAACCTTTCAAGTTTTTATGAAATAAAATGAGAATTTTCTTAGGTTTTCTTCTGAGATAGAAGCAACCACCCTTTTATCCTTCTTCTTGTGTGTGATTCATTGAAGACTGAGATTTGACTTATCATAGCTTACAGCTATTCAAGCCCAACTCCAAACGCTTGGTGATCGCATGACAAGGATTGAACAACCCCCACATGCACCAAGAGCACCAGTTCATAACTTGCCAAGAGGAAACCATGAGGTTGATAATGGAGATCAGTCTGGTTCAGAGGAAGAACATCATGATCTTATTCAACATCAAAGGCCAAGGAGGCACTACCATCAAGGTAGGGAACGTGACGAAGGCAACATAAGAGAAGGAGGCTATGATCTTAAGCTCAATCCGCCGACATTTGCTGGAAAGGTTAATCCTGAAGCTTACATTGATTGGAAAAGACGTATGGAGCATATCTTTGGATACTACAACTATTCCGAACAAAGAAAGGTATCCTTAGCTGTTGCTCAACTCACCGACAATGCTTTAGCTTGGTAGGACAGAGATGTGTCTGAGAGGAGGAGGCATAGACATATACCAATCACCACATGGGATGATATGAGGTTTCAACTAAGAAAGAGATATGTCCCAGCTTATTACCACCGAGAGCTACAAAAGAGGTTCCGCAAGCTCTCACAAGGAAACAAATCTGTTGAGGAGTACTTTGAAGAGTTTGAATCTCTTAAGAACAGATTGGAGGTAGAAGAGTCTGAGGAAAACTTGATGGCACAGTTTCTAGATGGTCTTCATGATCGGGTTGCTAGAAAGGTGGAAAGACAAACATATCATGATCTTGAAGAGTTGTTGCACCTATCAGTCCAAGCTGAACAACACATCAAAAGGAAGACAACTTGTACTAACCGCAATAAGACTCCATGGACACCACCACCACCTCAAAAAGCTTTAGACAAAGGAAAATCTCTTGATGTGGACTACAGATTTAAAAGAGCTGCACCTGAGACATCAAAGGTAACCAAACCAGAGCAAGGTAAGCCTACTAACCAAAGAGCTCGCGATATTACTTGTTTTAAATGTCAGGGAAAAGGACACTATGCAAGGGAGTGCCCAAACCAGCGAGTAATGATCCTTAAAGCCAATGGAGAGTATGAATCACAAGATGAGGAAGAAGAACGTGAAGAATCTGAGGAGGATATTGTGGACTATCCAGAGATGGGAGAGCTTCTAGTCATAAGGAGGGCTCTTAGCACTCTTTTTGATCCTGAAATAATTCAAAGAGAAAATATCTTCCACTCTCGCTGCTCCATAAACTCCAAGGTATGTAGCTTAATCATTGATGGTGGTTCATGTACTAATGTAGCCATCAAGTATTTGGTTGATAAGCTAGGTCTCCAAAATACAAAGCATCCCCATCCATATCGACTTAAGTGGCTCAATGATGAGGCTGAACTAAGGATCACCGAACAAGTCACCATACCATTCATCATAGGCAAATATTCCGACTAAGTTGTGTGTGATGTGGTTCCTATGCAAGCTGGACACCTTCTTTTAGGACGGCCATGGCAATTTGATAAGGAGACTTTACACAACGGCCGAACCAACTACTACACGTTCTCACACAATAACAAGAAGCATACTCTAGCTCCACTCACCCCTCAATAAGTGCATGAAATGCAACAGACCATGTCAAAGGGAGCTAAGTCAAACAAAACTAATCTTTACATAAAACCTTCTACTGTTCTGAAATCTATTAATTCACAGGATAAGGTGTTACTAATGATCTTTAAGGAAGTTTTGTTTTCAGGTCAAGAAGAGAAAGAGTTACCACCAGAAGTGCTTGAACTATTAGGAAGGTTTAAGGAGGTC
>NC_025698.1:8592507-8593193 GCF_000633955.1 Camelina sativa
AATCTGAGGAGGATATTGTGGACTATCCAGAGATGGGAGAGCTTCTAGTCATAAGGAGGGCTCTTAGCACTCTTTTTGATCCTGAAACAATTCAAAGAGAAAATATCTTCCACTCTCGCTGCTCCATAAACTCCAAGGTATGTAGCTTAATCATTGATGGTGGTTCATGTACTAATGTAGCCATCAAGTATTTGGTTGATAAGCTAGGTCTCCAAAATACAAAGCATCCCCATCCATATCGACTTAAGTGGCTCAATGATGAGGCTGAACTAAGGATCACCGAACAAGTCACCATACCATTCATCATAGGCAAATATTCCGACTAAGTTGTGTGTGATGTGGTTCCTATGCAAGCTGGACACCTTCTTTTAGGACGGCCATGGCAATTTGATAAGGAGACTTTACACAACGGCCGAACCAACTACTACACGTTCTCACACAATAACAAGAAGCATACTCTAGCTCCACTCACCCCTCAATAAGTGCATGAAATGCAACAGACCATGTCAAAGGGAGCTAAGTCAAACAAAACTAATCTTTACATAAAACCTTCTACTGTTCTGAAATCTATTAATTCACAGGATAAGGTGTTACTAATGATCTTTAAGGAAGTTTTGTTTTCAGGTCAAGAAGAGAAAGAGTTACCACCAGAAGTGCTTGAACTATTAGGAAGGTTTAAGGAGGTC
>NC_025698.1:8593293-8613785 GCF_000633955.1 Camelina sativa
ATAGCATCTTTAGATTGATTCATTGTACACTGAGCAGTGTACATTGCTGACGCTGCTAGCATAGATGGACGACACTCCACCATCTCGAACTCAGAAAAGCAAAGCTCAATGAAGAAGAGAGATAACGGCTCAATCTGAAACAAGAAAATTGCAATTCATTAGCTGGTTTCCATACAGAAGAAAGCTTTCAGGCTTAAAGGAGATGCAAACCCCGATCTCAGAATTTGTCATCTCCTTCATATAAAGGAGATGCACACACATATAAGCTCACAAAACGAGAGGTGAATATGTCATCTCCTTCATATAACTCTGCTCCTTCATATAAGCCCACGGTACAGAAAACCTCACCTCCATCTCCTTCTTTGAGGTGAATATGTCGGAAGCCAAAATATTCACAAAATCTTTCTCCTTAACCTCGAGCTGTTCAACAATATCGCCGGATAAAGTGGCTAAATCTGGTGGGAGTGTATTATCCTAACAGAAAGTTAAAAGAACCATCAGAAACCGAGTTATGTTGCTTCTTAGAATAGGTTTGAGTGTACCTGATCAAGAAGAGTTAACTTCTGAAACCGTGACCGAGGTACTTTCAGAATAATTGTGTTACTGAAAAACTTTATTGCAGAGCCAACTTCAGTTTGCAGTTGGGGAATTGTGTCCCCATCAACTCTCTGAGGAGAGAAGAGCAGAGTTAAATTAAATTATGCAGCGCGTTAAGTGTATGATCGTAAACATAATATACCTTCAGTTTTGGGATGATTTCTAGCTTAAGAGCTTCAGCTTCCAGAAGCTTTTTGAGGGCTTTCACGTTAACCCATAGGTTTGAAGAGTTGAGAGCAGGATCCAAGGCATCATCAGCGACCTCCATACAATAGTCAATTTTATTCTGGATTACGTGGTTCAGGATTCCTGAAGACACCCGAAATTTGTTACTATCCCCCAACTGCAACTAAAGCAAAGCAAGAAAAGAGCAAACTTACTCAAGTCGACAACGGCACCCAAGTTGTCTGCGTTGGAGATGAAAGCATATTTCCTGGCCTGAATAGCGAGAAACCCGGACTTAAAATGGGAACCGCAACACAATCATCAAGGATATGTTCTGACCAATAGAGTACCCGTGTTAATAAAAATTCAATCGTGGCAGAGGTCCACATGGATGTGAACGCATCGCCAGGAGAATACCAACCATCCTTGCTATGACATGGCACAAAGTCATCCGCAAGAATAGAGGGATACTTGATCTATAGCAAACATAGAAATGAATCGTTTATATAAATGAAGTCTCTTCTTCTTATTGTAATTGGATTGACATGAAGTACCTGACAGACAGAGTGAAAGTCAACATTTGAGCTGTCATCCTCCAAAATCTGAACAAGGGAAAAAATGTCAGGAACAAGTACAAGCAAATATAGAATTAGAGAGGTGAAACATATAAGTACCTTTTTCGTGTGAGGATCTGCAGTCAATGAGCTCATGAAAATCACCGGAATATTGGAGTCATAGTCGGTATTAAGGTTCTGCCGGAAAGCACTATGTGAGTTATGCAAAGGCATCAAGGTTTAGAAATAAAAAAAACAAAAAAAAAAACGAAAAACTGACGAACATCAATCTCGTTAGTAATCTTGTGAAGAACAGTGACTCCTTCTTCGACTTCCACAAACACACTGCAATGGAAACAAGAAACATCAAACCTATTGCTTGAAAATGACACTCACATATCCTGAAAGTGAGTTGTTTGAGAGCTTACGTAGCGCATCCTGTTGTTCCCCAGGATTCATTCATCTTTATCATCGAGAACTGTTCCAAGAGATGCTTGATCTGGGAATCTAAACACACAGCAAAGAACCAAATACTCTTGAAATGGTATGGAGAAGAGATCCAATGATATACCAGCACACATAGCATCTATCCAGCATAAAGAAAGCTAAATAAAATTCAAACTTGTAAACAAGATGAACATATACCTCCGACGACGATAGGTAATTCACTGAGAGGAACTGTTTTAGGTATCTGGATCTTACTCCCTTCACCGTGCTGGGCCTCGCCGCTCAATTTCATATGAGAATCAGAGAATTTAGAAACTAATTGTGTCTTCTAGATGTAATACGAAGCTAATTTTCTAGATCTGACCACAAATCCGATACAATTTTCAACCAAAACTCGATCGTTTCCAAAAAAAAAACAGAGCTACGTCTAAGAACAGAGAAATCTCTCAAACGTTAACTGGATCATCTCAGAAAAATCTCTGACATACACGACGAGTATTTTCGAAGGCTAGAAGCTCTTAGATCTTCACCGATTCAAAGTTAATTTCAACAAAATTACGATCAAAGCACGAAATACAGATTCGCGGATTCAACAATCGGAAGCGGAAGCAGGTGACGAGAAGACAAACCTCAAGTAGCGTGTAACGAGGCTGATGAATAGGTACTTCTCTTGTTCACTGAAACAAGGGAAACAGATCAGTATAAACGATGGAGAAAAGGATCACTGAGTATGAAGAAACGAGAGCGTAACAGCGTCGCAAACCTCATCTCCCAAAGCTTATCGACGGCTGATTCGAGCTTTTGGAGCTTCTCCGTTGCGTCGGCCATGGCTTCTTCCGTCGAGAGTACGATTCAGAGAGGAGAAACAAATCGCAGAGAGGACAGAGAGAGAGAGAGAGAGAGAATTGGAGCTGGAGAAACTAAAAATGTTCGTTTGGGAGTTTTGGCAATTGATAACAAGAAATTTTGTCGTTTCCTCCACGGTTTTTCCCTCCTTTTTTATTCAGTACTGACCGGTTAATTGTTTAAACCAAGTAAACCAATTCAAATTGATCCGGATTTTAAAAGAAATTGATTGGTTTTGATTTTTTTTTTAATTAGGTCATTTCGTTCCGTACGTACGATTACAGAGAGAGAGGGGGACGAAAGGAGCGATCTCATCAGTCATCATAATCAACAACCTTGAATCCTTGATAGTTCGATTGGAAGATCTCAGAGGAAGCGGTGATGGAGAAGTACGAGAAGCTCGAGATGATTGGGGAAGGATCGTACGGGAAAGTGTACAAAGCAAGGGAGAAGATGACTGGGAAGCTTGTGGCTCTTAAGAAAACGAAGCTCGACATGGTCGATAAAGGTATTCCATCTAATACACTTCGTGAGATTTCGCTTCTGAAGATGTTGTCGAAGTCGGAGTATGTGGTTCGCTTACTAGGCGTCGAGCCCGTTGTTCCATCTCCAGCCGAATTGGGATCCCCCAAATCATCCCATCTCTATCTCGTTTTCGAGTACCTTGATACTGATCTTAGAAATTCATCAAATCGCAAAGCCCTAAGCCCCTTGATCCTTGTCTGATCCAGAAGCTACTGTTTCAGATCTTTAAGGGAGTCGCACACTGTCACAGCAACGGTGTGCTTCACCGTGATCTGAAACCAGAGAATCTTCTTCTGGTGGTAGATAAGCAACTTCTTAAAATCGCCGATCTAGGTATTGGACGCGCTTTCACTTTCCCTGTCAAGACATACACGCACGAGGTCGTTACGCTCTGGTATAGAGCTCCTGAAATTCTTCTTGGCACCACCCAGTATACTACTGCTGTTGACATCTGGGCTGTTGGCTGCATCTTCGGTTAGTCTCAGTGATGTTTTTGTTTCCTTTTCAATTCGTCCGTCTCTGCACTGTCTTTATTTATCTCTTGTTGGTGTCAATCTTTAAACCTTGCACAGCTGAGATTGTCACCGGGGATGTTCTTTTCTGTGGCGACAGCGAGATTTCTCAGTTGCATAAAATCTTCAGGTATCTTACCTTTCCACTGCTTAATTTCCTCGATCACTTGCTATGCTCTACCTACATTGGATCATTTATTGACACAACATTGTTTTGAACTCTCCTTTGTATTTGCTGAATTCATGCGATTATCCGAACCAGCCTTTGTGTAGAGACACTAGTAATGGTTTTTGTTTTTTTGTTTTGGTTCATGGAGTCTGCTAGGAACACCAACCGAGCAGCAGTGGCTGGGTGTTACCTCTCTGATTCACTGGAGTTCCTTTCCAAATTGGCATCCCAAAGACCTAGCAAGTGCTTTTCCATCTCTTTCGCCTCAAGGAGTTGATCTTCTCACGGTAAGTAACCCGCCTGATTCTCTTGAATATTTTGCAAAACATCTCCAAAGAAAAGATAGATTCTCTTGCTTCTGCTTCCTCTTTTTTCCTAATTTTGTAACTCTTAATGCAGAAACTGCTCAAGTTGAATCCAGCCGAAAGAATTTCAGCAAAAGCAGCACTTGATCACCCATATTTTCACAGCCTTGACAAGTCTACATTTTGAGAGATTTCTAGTCTTGCAAAAGAAACCAAGTGGGTGAATGTGAAAAAACACATTGTTGAGTCGGCTTTTAANAAAATTCAAACTTGTAAACAAGATGAACATATACCTCCGACGACGATAGGTAATTCACTGAGAGGAACTGTTTTAGGTATCTGGATCTTACTCCCTTCACCGTGCTGGGCCTCGCCGCTCAATTTCATATGAGAATCAGAGAATTTCTTAGAAACTAATTGTGTCTTCTAGATGTAATACGAAGCTAATTTTCTAGATCTGACCACAAATCCGATACAATTTTCAACCAAAACTCGATCGTTTCCAAAAAAAAAACAGAGCTACGTCTAAGAACAGAGAAATCTCTCAAACGTTAACTGGATCATCTCAGAAAAATCTCTGACATACACGACGAGTATTTTCGAAGGCTAGAAGCTCTTAGATCTTCACCGATTCAAAGTTAATTTCAACAAAATTACGATCAAAGCACGAAATACAGATTCGCGGATTCAACAATCGGAAGCGGAAGCAGGTGACGAGAAGACAAACCTCAAGTAGCGTGTAACGAGGCTGATGAATAGGTACTTCTCTTGTTCACTGAAACAAGGGAAACAGATCAGTATAAACGATGGAGAAAAGGATCACTGAGTATGAAGAAACGAGAGCGTAACAGCGTCGCAAACCTCATCTCCCAAAGCTTATCGACGGCTGATTCGAGCTTTTGGAGCTTCTCCGTTGCGTCGGCCATGGCTTCTTCCGTCGAGAGTACGATTCAGAGAGGAGAAACAAATCGCAGAGAGGACAGAGAGAGAGAGAGAGAGAGAATTGGAGCTGGAGAAACTAAAAATGTTCGTTTGGGAGTTTTGGCAATTGATAACAAGAAATTTTGTCGTTTCCTCCACGGTTTTTCCCTCCTTTTTTATTCAGTACTGACCGGTTAATTGTTTAAACCAAGTAAACCAATTCAAATTGATCCGGATTTTAAAAGAAATTGATTGGTTTTGATTTTTTTTTTAATTAGGTCATTTCGTTCCGTACGTACGATTACAGAGAGAGAGGGGGACGAAAGGAGCGATCTCATCAGTCATCATAATCAACAACCTTGAATCCTTGATAGTTCGATTGGAAGATCTCAGAGGAAGCGGTGATGGAGAAGTACGAGAAGCTCGAGATGATTGGGGAAGGATCGTACGGGAAAGTGTACAAAGCAAGGGAGAAGATGACTGGGAAGCTTGTGGCTCTTAAGAAAACGAAGCTCGACATGGTCGATAAAGGTATTCCATCTAATACACTTCGTGAGATTTCGCTTCTGAAGATGTTGTCGAAGTCGGAGTATGTGGTTCGCTTACTAGGCGTCGAGCCCGTTGTTCCATCTCCAGCCGAATTGGGATCCCCCAAATCATCCCATCTCTATCTCGTTTTCGAGTACCTTGATACTGATCTTAGAAATTCATCAAATCGCAAAGCCCTAAGCCCCTTGATCCTTGTCTGATCCAGAAGCTACTGTTTCAGATCTTTAAGGGAGTCGCACACTGTCACAGCAACGGTGTGCTTCACCGTGATCTGAAACCAGAGAATCTTCTTCTGGTGGTAGATAAGCAACTTCTTAAAATCGCCGATCTAGGTATTGGACGCGCTTTCACTTTCCCTGTCAAGACATACACGCACGAGGTCGTTACGCTCTGGTATAGAGCTCCTGAAATTCTTCTTGGCACCACCCAGTATACTACTGCTGTTGACATCTGGGCTGTTGGCTGCATCTTCGGTTAGTCTCAGTGATGTTTTTGTTTCCTTTTCAATTCGTCCGTCTCTGCACTGTCTTTATTTATCTCTTGTTGGTGTCAATCTTTAAACCTTGCACAGCTGAGATTGTCACCGGGGATGTTCTTTTCTGTGGCGACAGCGAGATTTCTCAGTTGCATAAAATCTTCAGGTATCTTACCTTTCCACTGCTTAATTTCCTCGATCACTTGCTATGCTCTACCTACATTGGATCATTTATTGACACAACATTGTTTTGAACTCTCCTTTGTATTTGCTGAATTCATGCGATTATCCGAACCAGCCTTTGTGTAGAGACACTAGTAATGGTTTTTGTTTTTTTGTTTTGGTTCATGGAGTCTGCTAGGAACACCAACCGAGCAGCAGTGGCTGGGTGTTACCTCTCTGATTCACTGGAGTTCCTTTCCAAATTGGCATCCCAAAGACCTAGCAAGTGCTTTTCCATCTCTTTCGCCTCAAGGAGTTGATCTTCTCACGGTAAGTAACCCGCCTGATTCTCTTGAATATTTTGCAAAACATCTCCAAAGAAAAGATAGATTCTCTTGCTTCTGCTTCCTCTTTTTTCCTAATTTTGTAACTCTTAATGCAGAAACTGCTCAAGTTGAATCCAGCCGAAAGAATTTCAGCAAAAGCAGCACTTGATCACCCATATTTTCACAGCCTTGACAAGTCTACATTTTGAGAGATTTCTAGTCTTGCAAAAGAAACCAAGTGGGTGAATGTGAAAAAACACATTGTTGAGTCGGCTTTTAAAAAACATGTGAATGGGTTAGAAAAATGATGACTCGTTTGTTTACTCGTTTGCTCCTTTGGTTTCTCGTTAGTTTCAAGTGATTATATACAAATTTACAGATTCAAGAGTATTCCGCTATTTTTGGTATATATTACTGATGGATTCATTTGACACAAAATAAGAGTAACTCAAAACCGCAAGATTCTTACGTGATAGGATAAAGAAGCAAACCTAGATTGACATGAAACCAAACATCCTTCTGAAAACCTCAGGGTACTTTATGAGTTGTTGACAAAAACATGAAGTGATAAAAGAAAACCAACAACGAGATAGCAGATAGAGCAACCAAGTGCACTAGTGATGGGATTACTAGTAACGACCAATACCCCAAACTCTAATAACTCCATCGGTATAACCACTGAACAAGGTGCTTCCATCAGCGCTCCAGTTCAGGCTTGTGCAGTAAATAACCTGACCCAATCAACAAACATATCGAATTCAGTTTCCATTGTTATACACTGAAAACAATTGGCTATGTTTGAAATTCTTCAGGAATGAGAATTCTTAACAACATGAATCATCCAAAAACGAACACTTTAGAAGATATCAAGTCTTGCAAGAAATCTCAGGTAATCGAGGAGTATGGAGAATGAAAATACATTAAAACCCTACGTTGACAAGGTAGCCTCAAACACATAAGGCAAAGGTTAAACACAAGGCAGCTCGGACTATTGCTGCGTATACACCACATACTTCAAACGATGCGGGCTCGTGTTCCCCATCCCGAAGATCATTTTACAGATCCTTCAACGCCTTCGGATGGCGTTTCCCCATATGTGTCCAAACTTTGTGTGACACGTCATAGGAATATATGTTAGAGGCCGTGAAATTGGACTCGAGCTCGGGGTGGACGACGTCCTCNCGAGGAGTATGGAGAATGAAAATACACTAAAACCCTACGTTGACAAGGTAGCCTCAAACACATAAGGCAAAGGTTAAACACAAGGCAGCTCGGACTATTGCTGCGTATACACCACATACTTCAAACGATGCGGGCTCGTGTTCCCCATCCCGAAGATCATTTTACAGATCCTTCAACGCCTTCGGATGGCGTTTCCCCATATGTGTCCAAACTTTGTGTGACACGTCATAGGAATATATGTTAGAGGCCGTGAAATTGGACTCGAGCTCGGGGTGGACGACGTCCTCCGGTTATACCAGATCAAGCACAATTCTGGCTTTCCCGGGATGTTCTATACATGTCGCCGCCGTGGCCTAGAGATAATCCAGGCGCTTCCCGGAAAAGACGAGCGATGGAGAGAGAAGTATTTCTACTTCCGCGTCACTCCGGCGTCAGTGGGAGACTTCAATTTTGCTCGTCTTCCGACCTAATGGGCCGTTTGCGTTGGTCAGAATGACCTCCTGCCCACTTGTACTCCTTCGTCGTTGTTGTGACTGTAATATTCATGCTATCGTACTAATATTTCTTCTATTTTCCGCATGACAGATTCCGGAGAGCCCCCGAACACTTCGGCGACCCGAGCACTAACAGAGAGGTTGCAAGGAGGAGAACTTAGGTGGAGTTCGTTTACGCGAGCCCGCATCATAGCAGCTATCAACGCCCCGCTAGTTTGAGCTGTTCTTGCTCCGGTCCCAACTGTTCCCGTTGTACATCCGAATCCGCCGCCCCTTGCTGAACAAGCTAGGAGTGAAGGTGCGGATAATTCTCCCGTTCGTAGAGGTAACGATCCCTCCTTTACTAGTTACGATTCCCCATAGCCATAAGATTCCAAAAGAAGAGAATAGCTTAAACCGCCCCCCCCCCTTGTTTTTTTATGTGATCAGATATTTTGAGTTCGTCTTCAACTTCCACCCCCTTACGCGCCATGGTCAGGAAGCCGTCACTTTGCGAGCTCAGAGAGCAGTCGCAGCCATCTCGGAGGGTCCGCGTCGGTGATGTCGATGCAGCGTTGGCCTCCGCCCTTCACGCCGTTCAGCCTACCCCATCTCGGGTAGGCAGTGAGGAGGTCAACCTAACCCCCGCGACCCTGGCTGGTCCTTCTGGTCCGACCAAGGAGATAATGCTTGTCAGCTCGCAGTCAACTCATGGTGAGCCGTCCCCGCTGCCGAAAAGGGATCGCACAGACAATCCCCGGGTCCCTGAGGCGAGGAGCCGTGAAAGCCGAGGAAGTCACCCCACGGGAGGTAACCCCAAAGCCCCCGCTGGAGATCCGGTTGCCTCCGGGAATGGCTTATCATCGAGCCGCCCGTTCCATTGGAGGTTTGCCCACTCTCGAGATTCCTCCGCGGTGGAAGACCATCTTGGTATGGCCACCCTCTTCCGGCACTTGAAGACCGCCAACTGTCAAGTCCCGCTGGTGAAGGACCTCGCCGAGAGGGAGGCTTACATCAAAGCGATGGCGGCTCACGCAAAGGTAAGCTGAATTGAGGAACCGCTGTTCAGACCTAGTTCTACTTTCTTTTATCCGTCTTTCTTTTTGACACAAGTACCATGTTCATTTTTTTTTGTTATCTTTTGGTTTGCTTGCAGTCCGTGGCCGCTGACAACAAGCTGGTGACACTCTATGAGCGGAGGCTGAAGGACACCTGTAACGCCCGCGATCCTGAATAGGATCGTAGGCCGTGGCTTGGTCCGCGAAGGTAGGGAGATCTCGGACAAGTCGGGGAAGAGCTACTCGATAGCTTAGACAGTGGGAAAAACAAGCCAAGTACGGGACAAAGATCGGTCAGCTCCGTACAGCTCTCGGCCAGCTGTGGACAGCTCTCTGCCAGCTGCGGATCGTTTCCGGCCAGCTACGGACAGCTCGGCCAGCTAGTGCCAGCTAGACCAGCTGCCAGGGAGCTCGACCCAGCTCGACCCAGCTCGACCAGTTGGACGATAGTGGACAGTACACTGGTCAGCTGGGAGCTCGGGACCGAAAGGGCACGGCCAAACGGCCATGGCCGAACGGGTATGGCCGAGCGTACATGAGCGAACATGAGCGAATGAACGGATTCGTCCGAAGGGTGCCTTTTGGGGCCAAAACCGCGGCCCAGGACCCTATATAAAGAGGGCGTTCCTTCTCATTTGGGACACACCATCGGAAACAGAAAAAATACACAAAAATACTCAAGTGTTCGAGTATAAGATCAGGAAGAAGGTTCCCAGAGATAGAGAGTTCGGCGAGTAAGGTTAACGGTTCGGAGGTACGGTACAATACCGACCTTATGGGCTCTAGGGAATGGGGTAGTTGCATCAAACATGAGCAAACGTAACGCTTTGGTTGGTCCGGTTGGTTGGAGGAAAGGGGGTGCGGCTCGGAAGTGGATCGGGAACCGCCAGGTTTGCCATGAAACGACCGAACTGATGCGCATGCTACCTCCCTACCAATCAGCGTACCATCCGGGGTGTCCGAGTATGGACGGATCGGGCGGAGGAAAGTAAACGCGGCTCGGTGGTTGGACAGGGATCTGTACAGACTCCCCAGTATACCGTCCGAACTGATGCGCGGGATAACTCTCTACCGGCCGACCTCTGTACTGGATGGTTATTAGTACTTAGCGTGCATTGCGTGGATTTCAGGAAAGGAGGGTGATCGCAGGAAAGGAAGTGCTTAGGCGCGGGACTCATGGCCGGGAAGATGAGTGGTGGTGTTAATGGTAGCTAGGATCGATTATACAACTTGTACTAGCTTATTATGTAAACTCATAAGTTGTATCGAATCCTTTGATTACTTAATGAAATATCGAATGTTTGCTTAATCTAAGTATTAAATTATATAGACTCTATATATGAATCACAGAATGTGCGAATGAACATTGTTTAAGGAATGGACCCTAAAATATGACTAAGTAGTGTAATGGGACGGGAGAACCTCTCCGGCCATGGATGGCCGGGGATGGGGTCTTTCAAGTTGGTATCAGAGCATACTTGGTTCTAGGACCGGTAGTGCGGGTTTGGGGCATCACCACTCATCTGCTTTATGGGATCTCGCGGTAGTTGTTCTTACTGTTTGCGGTTTATTTAAGTTGGCCGTGACTAATGCATAATTTCGCAGATGGGTAAGAGCAGCAAGGAAAAGAAAAAGAAAGGCAAGGAGGTGGCCGATGGGACCATTGACGCGGAGACTATGGTCGATGCGGACGCAGGGAACACGAACACCCTGATTACAGCCGGACCTGAGGCTGGAGAGAAACAACCGGATAATGATAAACCAGAGAGTAGCGGAGCTACAGACGTGAATGGGCAACCAAATGCTGTACCATCGTCCCAGGAACAGTGGGAAACGATGAAGGCCATAATGGCACAACTGGACGTGCTCACAAAGGCGATGGTACCGGATCCTGTGGTACCAACGGTACGTAGCAAGATTGTTGCGGGGACCATCGGGGTAAGTCCTGGAGATTCTCCGAGAAAGAGAAAGGACTACCTGGATGCATTGGAGCATGTAACGAGACTAAAGACAAAACATTTTTCGGGAAGTACGGACCCGATCGTGGCTGACGAGTGGAGGAGTCGACTTGTAAGAAACTTCAACTCCACTCGCTGCCCGGGGGAGTATAAAAAGGACATTGCTGTCCATCTCCTGGAAGAGGAAGCCCATGACTGGTGGGTATAAGTTGAGAAACGTACATGTGGTCAAGTCCTAACCTATGCGGACTTTGAGATAGAATTCAACAAGAAATTATTTCCCCCGGAAGCTTGGGACCGACTGGAAAGTGAGTACCTGAACCTGGTACAAGGGGATATGACGGTACGTGCGTATGACGCTGAGTTCAGTCGCCTTAGGCGCTTTGTGGGAAAGGAAATTGAGGATGAGAAAGCACAAGTCCGTCGCTTTATCCGCGGACTAAGGGTGGACATCCGCAACCATTGCGTGAACGGTGTCTTTAACTCGGTCGTGGAAGTGGTGGAAAGGGCGGCCATGATTGAAGCTAGAATAGAGGAGGAGAAACAGCTCAAACGTGAGAGAGTTTCTTCTCGTTCGACCCACCCAGCCAAAACCACCGACCGAAAAAGGAAGTGGAACAAGGTGGATAACGCAAGGTCTGAACCCAAGTATGGGGAGTGCAAGACTTGCGGAAAGTACCACAGTGGTTCTTGCTGGAAGACCTTTGGTGCATGCGGACGTTGTGGAAGTAAGGACCATGAGATCCGAAACTGTCCAAGGATGGACAATGGCAATGGGCCAAGGTCCTGCTACTTGTGCGGAAAGGAAGGACATTTTAAGAGGGAATGTCCGAAGCTTGATGAGGGAAGACAGACCCACCAACGTGGAAACCGTGGCGAGGAATCCTTACCGCCACCACCAAAGAGACAGGCTGTTGCACCACGCGTGTATGAGCTGTCCGAGGAAACTGCCGCTGGGAATTACAGGGCGATTACTGGTATGTAACGAAAACCTTTCTAAGTTCACTTCGTGAATTACATAGCATCATGGTGCATGTCAATGGGGGGGGGGGGGCAGGGGTACTTAGCATTCTAGAGGAATGTGTAAGGACCTTAAGTATAGGTGGTGTGGAAACGCACACCTTGTTTGACTCGGAGGCAACACATTGTTTTGTGAGCCCGGAAATGATAGGAAAGGGTGGGTTCAGGCAAGAACCTAATACCGGATATGGTATGGTCCGAGCGGCCGGCGGGCAGGCGATGTACCCGTCCGGTACAGTTCGAGGAATTTTGGTCATTGTCAATGGTGTGGATATGCCTACTGACCTGATCATTATTCCACTCATGAAACATGATGTTATCTTGGGGATGGACTGGTTGGGAAAGAACAAGGCTCACATTGACTGTCACCGAGGGAGGGTAAATTTTAAAAGAAAGGAGGAACATTGAGATTCCAGGGAATAAGATCAACTTCGGGAAGTTTGATCATCTAAGCAATCCAGGCGGAAAGGATGCTGGAGAAAGGTTGTGAGGCGTACTTAGCCACAATCACAACCAAGGAAGTTGGGGAAAATACGGAACTAGATGAGATTCCGGTAGCCAACGAATTTGCCGATGTGTTTGAAGCGGTACAGGGAGTGCCGCCGGATAGGTAAGATCCGTTCACCATCGATCTGGAACCGGGGACGACCCCTATATCTAAAGCGCCTTACCGGATGGCATCGGCAGAAATGGCGGAGTTAAAGAAACAATTGGGAGAATTGTTGGAGAAAGGGTTTATCAGACCAAGCAGTTCACCTTGGGGTGCACCGGTCTTGTTTGTAAAAAAAAAGGATGGTAGCTTCAGGCTATGCATTGATTACCGGGGGTTGAACAGGGTGACAGTGAAAAACAAGTACCCATTGCCCCGGATATATGAGCTGTTGGATAATCTCCGAGGTGCGAAGTGGTTCTCGAAGATAGACTTGGCCTCGGGGTACCATCAAATTCCGATAGAACCATCGGACATTCGGAAAACGGCTTTTCGGACAAGGTACGGCCACTTTGAGTTTGTGGTCATGCCGTTCGGACTGACCAATGCACCCGCAGCCTTCATGAAGATGATGAATGGTGTCTTCCGAGAATTCTTAGACGAGTTTGTAATCATCTTCATTGATGATATACTTGTCTACTCGAAGGATTGGGAGACTCATCAGAGTCATTTAAGGGCAGTCTTGGAGCGGTTCAGGGAGCAAAAGCTTTTCGCGAAGTTAAGTAAATGCTCATTTTGGCAAAAGAGTGACGGGTTCCTTGGACACATTGTCTCGGACCAAGGAGTGTCCATGGATCCGGAAAAGATCAGGTCAATAAAGGACTGGCCACGTCCGAAGAATGCCATCGAGATAAAGAGCTTTCTTGGGTTGGCTGGATATTACCGAAGATTCGTCAAAGGCTTTGCGAGTATGTCTCAACCTATGATGCGATTGACGGGGAAAGATACCAAGTTCCTATGGACGAAGGAATGCGAGAAAAGTTTCTCGGAGTTGAAGGCGATGCTCACAAGTGCTCCGGTTCTGGTACTGCCGGATGCAGATGAGCCGTACGTGGTGTACACTGACGCCTCTATAACCGGGTTAGGTTGTGTGCTGATGCAAAAGGGTATTGTAATCGCATATGCTTCAAGGCAATTGCGTAAACACGAGGGAAATTACCCAACACATGACTTAGAGATGGCCGCGGTGGTGTTCGCGTTGAAGATTTGGCGTTCATATCTCTATGGAGCCAAAGTTCAAATCTTCACCGACCACAAGAGTCTTAAGTACATATTCACCCAGCCGGAGTTAAATCTAAGGCAAAGACGGTGGATGGAGTTCGTCGCGGACTACGACTTAGATATTGCCTATCATCCGGGAAAGGCGAATCAAGTTGCGGATGCTTTGAGTAGGAGACGCTTCGATGTGGAAGCTGAGAAAAATCAGGAAGCATTGGTTTATATGCTGGGGACCTTGCATTTAAATGCATTGTCGGGAGAAGTGGAGCCATTGGGCTTAGGGGCAGCTGATCAAGCGGACCTACTTAGTAGAATTCGTTTGGCTCAGGAGAAAGACACGGAACTTAAGGGTTGGGCGGAGAATAATAAGACTGAGTTCCAAACATCAAACAATGGAACCATTGTGGTGAATGGAGGGGTGTGCGTGCCGCAAAGTACACCCGTCCATTCTCTGCACGCTAAGTACTAATAACCGTCCAGTACAGAGGTCGGCCGGTAGAGAGTTATCCCGCGCATCAGTTCGGACGGTGTACTGGGGAGTCTGTACAAATCCCTGTCCAACCGCCAAGCCGCGTTTACTTTTCTCCGCCCGATCCGTCCATACTCGGACACCCCGGATGGTACGCTGATCGGTAGGGAAGTAGCATGCGCATCAGTTCGGTCGTTTCACGGTGAACCTGGCGGTTCCCGATCCACTTCCGAGCTGCACCCCCTTTCTTCCGACCAAGCGGACCAACCGAAGCATTACATTTGCTCATGTTTGATGCAACTACCCCATTCCCTAGGGCCCATAAGGTCGGTACTGTACCGTACCTCCGATCAGTTAACCTTACTCGCCGAACTCTCTATCTCTCGGAACCCTCTTCCTGATCTTATACTCGTACACTCGAGTTTTTTTGGTGTGTTTTTCTGTTTTCCGCTGGTGTGTCCCAAATGAGAAGGAACGCCCTCTTTATATAGGGTCCTGCGCCGCGGTTTTGGCCCCAAAAGACACCCTTCGGACGAATCCGTTCATTCGCTCATGTTCGCTCATGTACGCTCGGCCATACCCGTTCGGCCATGGCCGTTTGGCCGTGCCCTTTCGGTCCCGAGCTCCCAGCTGACCAGTGTACTGTCCACTATCGTCCAACTGGTCGAGCTGGGTCGAGCTGGGTCGAGCTCCCTGGCAGCTGGTCTAGCTGGCACTAGCTGGCCGAGCTGTCCGTAGCTGGCCGGAAACGATCCGCAGCTGGCCGAGAGCTGTCCACAGCTGGCCGAGAGCTGTACGGAGCTGACCGATCTTTGTCCCGTACTTGGCTTGTTTTTCCCACTGTCCAAGCTATCGAGTAGCTCTTCCCCGACTTGTCCGAGATCTCCCTACCTTCCCGGACCAAGCCACGGTCTACGATCCTATTCAGGATCGTGGGCGTTACAATACCAGATACAACAACTAGAAAGATTTGATTAAGGAATAAGATCTGGGCAGACTTTCGGTACAAATCGACAGGAACAATGAAAAACAAGCGAACTGGACTTTTTTATTGATATTCTTTTTTTGTACTCCTTTTAATTACCCTCTTTTTCTTTACAAAAGCTGAATATTTAAACTCAACCATGAACCCGACTCCTCCTGAATCTCCTCCTGTAATCTCGCCCGCGATCTTGACCTCGACCTCCCGACCTCATCTCCAGATTGACTTCGCCCTTCAGCTGGAGCTTTCTTCCTAGGCCCATATCGGGCCCATTTGCTGGGTTGAGGTTTACTTCTTAGTGGACTTTTCCATTGGGCCTCTAACTAGCGAAACCCAACACCAACACACTGCAGTGTAACCAAAAAATGGGTTCCAAAATTTTAATTCAAATGGTGGGGTTAAAATAAAATATACAGAAACTTGTAAATTCTTTCAACATTGGTGTTGCGCTAATTGTGTCACAAATCCTTGCGACGGCGACAAGATTATTGCCGGGAAACAAACTGAGAAAATGGAAAACCCGAATCACAAGCACGCGGCTGATTCGTTTTCCAGCGAGGATTTGATGTCACCGGTGAAGAAGGAGAAGAAGTCAGAGGACACCGAATGTGATACATCGGATGAGAAGCTGGAGATTTCCGGCGGAGGAGAAGCCGTAGCCGCCCTTTCTGATAGCCCGAGCTGTGTAGCTGAAGAGAAGAATGAATTTATGGTTGAAGCTGATGTTGCTGAAGACAAAGGAGCTACACATACAATGGAAGATGTTTGGGTAGTTTTGCCTGACGCTTCTTTGGATATCCCAGGGAAACTAAGGTAAACCAAAAAACAAGCTTTCAGTTGAATCTAGTGTAATAATAGGACACTCTGTGGGACTTGGAATTAGGAAGATCCTGGTCTTATTGTGTTGCAAAGTTGATTGAAGGCTTTGATTTGGTTGGCATAAATCATTTGTTTCCGCTTGTTTTGTGAACTTGTGGGTTTCGTTTCAAAACAAAACTACAGACTCTGCTGTAATGATTTGCATCTTATGAAGGTGTGCACATTTTGCCATTTATGATGGGCATGGAGGTCGTTTAGCAGCAGAGTTTGCTAAGAAGCATCTTCACCTTAACGTTCTTTCAGCTGGGTTACCACGTGAGTTGGTCTGTTTAACTTGGTTCAGATTATTAATTAATGTCTTTTATCACAAAGCAAGACTCTTTTGATGTTACTCGGTCTCACTTCACTTTCTTTTCTGTCAAAATGTTGGATTGCTGCCTCAGCTGGATGTCAAAGTTGCTAAAAAGGCTATTCTTGAAGGTATATGAGTTCACTTTATAAGTTTTTTCAAGCTTTTTAGTTGTGTCATTTTGGCTATTGAGATCCACAGATTCTGAACTGTGAAAGCAACTTTGCTATCAGGTTTCCGGAAGACCGATGAGTTGCTCCTGCAAGAAAGTGTTTCAGGTGATTTTTGTATGTTTGTGACAGGTTTTCGCGCAGCTATATGTTCTGCACCTATGTGTCAAACTTTTGGTTCTCCCTGAACTTTTTGTTTGGTTCAGGTGGATGGCTAGATGGCGCCACAGCAGTATGTGTCTGGATAGTTGATCAAAAGGTATTGACTGTTGGGATGGCAGTGATGCGGTCCATCCACGTTAGGAATTGAATATGTTGACTCTGTTTTATCATAGAGTTGGTAAAATTACTTAAACTTTTCTCCAGTATTCACACCCATTCACTGTCATGCATTTTAGGTTTTTATTGCCAATATTGGTGATGCTAAAGCTGTTTTGGCACGATCCGCTACTACCAACGAATCGGAGAGTCATACAGAAGTATGTATTCCACTCAAAGCAATTGTTTTGACGAGAGAGCACAAAGCGATATATCCACAAGAGCGTTCTCGCATTCAAAAGGTTAGTCTTTGATGAGCCAGAAAGTGATTTCTCCGTAAATTTGCTTACACTATGGTCTGTTAATAACTTAGTCTGGGTTTCACAGTCAGGTGGTGTTATAAGCTCAAATGGACGGTTACAAGGGCGTCTTGAGGTTTCTAGGGCTTTTGGTGATCGTCAATTCAAGAAGGTAATGATCCTATGGCTTCCTACTTTATCTTGAGCCCATAATCCTTGTGACATTTTAGCTCTTGCGTGCAAAATCCTTTCGACATGTTCTCGAACCTTGCTCTGTGTCATATTGCAACTCCAGACATTAATTTTGTCTTGAATTTGTTAGTCATCCTGAAATCTTATGAGATATTAGTATCTAACACAAGTTACTAAATCCAGTTTGGCGTCACTGCAACTCCGGACATTCATGCGTTTGAATTAACTGAAAGAGAAAACTTCATGATTCTTGGTTGCGATGGATTGTGGGAGGTAAGCTTTCCGTCAGTTATCTATAAGAACATTGCATGTGTCTTTTATATTCAAAGTTTGGTGCTTATATAATCTACACAATACATTCGTTTTCAGGTGTTTGGACCAAGTGATGCTGTTGGGTTTGTTCAGAAACTTTTGAAGGTAAAAATACCTACAGTTGCCAAATCACTTTGTCTTAAAGAATGCAAGGGAAATTAAATGAGAGATTTCTTAGATGCTAACAGCTATTATTTTGCAGGAGGGCTTGCCTGTAAGCATGATAAGTCGCCGTCTGGTAAAAGAAGCTGTTAAAGAACGTCGTTGCAAAGACAATTGCACAGCAATCGTGATAGTCTTCAATCGTGGATGACTAAAGAAGAGCTTGCGCACCTGTGGCCTGGGGGGCATCTGTTTTTTCTGGCTTGTATGAGATTTATAAGCTTTGTGTTGGTTAACTCTTGTTGAGCTGTCAATGGATCAATTAAAATTCTTGGGGTAATCAAACAGAGTTCTCTTTGTAGTGCAAAAGATTCCCAGAAGCAAAAGTAGAAGAAAGCTTTATAATCATAGACGACATAGTACAGGATGATCAGTTTACAATGAATAAACCCTATTGGACAACAAAATATTATCATTGTGAATTTAGGATCCCTCTGGTTTGTAATTAAGCTAAAAAAATGAAAAGGTATAAATCGCCAGCTTACACAAGCAGCAGTAAATTGACAACTTAACAATGTTGTGGTCTCACCAGAACATGAAATTGGAGAACGAGGCAAGAGTGCGAAACCAACAGTCTTATTAGAATTCAAGATCGAGTTTTCTCTTCAGATGGGTTCTATCAGCACTACAAAATGAACAAGGAGAAGAATAAGCCATCAAAACACAATCAATCTAGAGACACTGTAATAACAACTGACATTAGAACACACAGTGGCGGTGTATTTTTTACCTGGTGATAGTTGGCCGGTTTGGAGGTCGCTCAACAAGGATGGTAAAATCTAATGACATGGGTGCTTGTTGATCCTTGTCAACATGAGACTTCAAACTATCAACCCTCCCACGCTCAGGCATCACTCTTCTAAACTTACGTGGTGGTGATAACACTGTAATGGCCTCACGTTTACCGTCAAAGGATATACCATCCTGCTTGTGAATTGGCTTCGGGAGCTTAGCCGGGTCAGTAGGAGCAGGTGCAGAAGTGAAGTACCTGAGAAAATGAAAGCAAAGATGTTAGAGCAGAAGGCTATATTACTTTGCCTAAAAATAGATAGTGAACTTTATGCACCTGTGTTCTAGAGCCTGCTCAATGGAGATTCTAGCCTTTGGGTCATAGGTAAACATTTTGGACAACAAGTCGAGAGCATCATCACTAACTGCTGGGAATAAAGAACGTAGAGACGGTGCCGGGACAAATTGATACTCTACATAATCTGGAAGGTCTGTGACATCAGGCCACTGATCTGCGTTTGGTGTTCCAAAGGCAGCAAATATTTTGCTTAATTGATCGATATCACTGTTTCCCTGCACAAAGGAAATTGAATAAGTAAGCATACCGAAAAATTATTGATAAAGAAGTAATTGCGTAGTCTCAGAGTATAACATTCCAAAGAGATGATGATTGGACTACGTTTTATTGTTAGCCATGATTAGTTGAGTAAGATTATTAACCTGAAGAAATGGTCTGCGTAGCAAAAGTTCGGCGAATATGCAGCCAGCTGCCCAAACATCAACTGCAGCACCATATTGTTTTGCACCAAACAAAAGTTCTGGTGCTCTGTACCATCTAGCAAACACCTGTGCATCATCAGATGAATCAAGATATGAAGATATTGAAACAACTAGAAACAACAGAAAATGAGGTGCATTGCACGAATCTGGAAAGAAAGCTCTCACGAATTCTATAGTAATCTTAGGTGTTCAAAGGGAAACAAGATGGTAGAAATAGCTAAGGTCAGAGATCTGCTACACCATGTAATTTGAGTTGAGACTGTTTAATACATGTCACATTTTGTATTATCGACAGATGATAGCATAAATCAAGTGAAAGCATCAACAAAATTCATCATTGCAGGGATTAGTATACAACAAGAAACTTCAATCTTTCTCATTGATCCACGGAACTACAGGTAAAAACTACCTTGATCATTTCATATATGATTAATATCCTACGAGTGAGTGTTACCATTCAATTTGATTATAGTACACCAAAAGATAAAATGGCAATACGGAAAAAGAATACCTGGTGAGTAAATTTACGATTTGGACTACCAAATATACGTGCTAACCCAAAATCTGCAAGCTTCAGCTGTCCATCAACTCCTATTAACAAGTTATTTGGCTTCATATCCCTGAACTCAAGCGACACATAAATCAGTACCAAACCAAGCAGCATTACAGAAACAAAAAAGCAAGGTCTTTAATAAAAAAAGCAAGTACCTGTGCAAAACCCATTTATCGTGGCAATAAGCAAGTCCTTTAAACGTCATGAGGAGGTAAGATTTGATGTCGGCGGGTGATAGGAATATGTTCGAATCGCGGATGACAGCTTCGAGGTCAGTCTCCATGAACTCAAAAACAAGATGCAAGTTCTCCTTGTGAGGAAACGCATCAATCAGCAGAATTATATGTGGATGCTTTAGCTCTTTGAGCATTTTGATTTCCCTGAGAGCTGTAATATTGACACCTTCCCTTTGTTTACCTAGCCTTATCTTCTTTATTGCTACAGTTTGTCCCGTCTGCCAAAAAAA